>NC_080089.1:70322275-70622275 GCF_950005125.1 Chionomys nivalis
TATACCCAGTGGGACCTATGCTTAAGACGTCAGATCCCACCAATTTCCAACTTGTGTTTATTCTCACTGACAAGCTTTACTATTCAGCAGAAAACAGCAACGTTTTAGTGACTGCACTGTATCCCAAGATGCGGACAGACGTTTAGGCTGTGGTGGTGCAGTGCATTTTGTTTGAGTTTATACCACATATTAACATCTTTGAAAAGGCGGTCATCATAGGCCAGTCTACCTCTCCTCTAACTACCACCAGACCATCACACTGCTGTAGCAACAGGATCGGCAGCTGCCAAACCGGGCCCTTGTGAGACATGTTGGTCACTTCCCATCTGATGAGGGGATTCAGAATATGTCACCAAATAATCCGTGCCTCAACTGCCCCACCCCCAGCTGTGAGCAACAGCATGAGACTAGCAAGACTTATCACAGGAGGTGGAGGGGAGCCAGTGAGATGGCTCAGTGGATGTGACCAAGCCTGAAGATCTGGGTTTGATTCCCAGGACCTATATAATAGATGGAGAGAATCAATTCCCCCTAGATGCCCTTTGACCTCCACATGCATAGTGTGGCACATGCACATGTGCATAACACACTAAACAAATTGCTTTAATTAAAAAGAAAGAAAGAAAGAAAATAATTGGGACCCTGACTCTGGTGACTGGACCTTACTCCAATAACCATCACCATCCAGTGGTCTGCTCACACCTGTCCTGGTCATTTCCATGCAGCTCAGCATTCTGAAAGCTTTAGTCTCCTCTTCCTTGTGGGGTTGCTTCTGAGAAATCTATCACCATTTGTTAAAATGGAAGCTAAAGGGCTGGAGAGCTGGTTCAGTGGGTGAGCACTGGCCGTTCTGGCAGAGAACTCAGGCATCCACACGGCAGCTCACAAACACCTGCTACTTTGTTAAGGCACACAGGCACAAGGTGCACACAAACCCATGCAGGTAAACCCTCATATATATAAAATATAAATAAAATTTCTCGGAAACTGCCATGTAAGCCTGTGTGCCTGATGACTCTGAATATTTTTCTTTCCTACAAAACAGAAATGACTATCATTTGTAACCTTTCCTTTTCATCTAGTCGTACAGTACCTCCCCTTTTCCTCTCTTTCCCTGAGCTTCAAATAGGAGTAGAGTTATCCTATGTCAAAAGCCAAGCGTTGGCTTTTTATGGTAAGGTATCACATTTCAGAACCTGTACCCACAGCTCACACAGAGACACAGCACAGGTGCCGACTCAGTCCAGGTGGCGCGGGGTCTGAGAGTCTGTGTCTAATCAGCTCCCAACTAGTGCTGGTGTCCTAGATGGTGGTCCACATTGAGAAGTGGGGCTTCTGAGTGTGATTTAGTGTCACCCGAAGGCCTCCTAGAGCCCAGCTCTTCACTAGAGAGGCTTAGAGAGTCTGAGCAGGTCCTAAGGGTTTGCATTTACAAGTGTCACCTGAGATGCGCAGGCTACTGTGAGAATTATTGCTTAGAGGACATTTGATAAAACCAGGTAGAGTAGATTTGTAGTGTGGGTGGTCCTCCTGTCTATGTGTTGCTTTTATTGGTTAATGAATAAAGAAACTGGCTTGGCCTATAGCAAGGTAGAACTTAGGCAGGAAAAACTGGGCTGAATGCTGGGAGAAAGAGGGCGGAGACAGAGAGAAGCCACAGAGCCACTACCAGAGACAGACATGCTGAAACTTTGCCAGTAAGCCACAGCCACATGGCGATACACAGATTAATAGAGATGGGTTAAATTCAGATGTAAGAGTTAACCAATAAGAAGTTAGAGCTAATAGGCCAAGCAATGATTTAATGATTAATTAGTTTCTGTGTAGTTATTTAGGGACTGAGCAGCTGGGAACGAAACAAACTGCCCCCTACAACAGATTTGTCCTCGGAGTCTCCCTTCGTCTCTGTGTAACCTCAGCAGGTTGCTTACCCTCTGTACAGAGGTTTCTTTAGCTACAAATTAAATATAATACCACTTAAGAGGCTGGAGAGATGGTATAGCGGTTAAGTGCTTGCTGCTCTTCCAGAGGACCTGAGGTTGTTTCCCAGACCTCACGCTGGTCAGCTCAGGACCTGCTCTAACTCCAGCTTCAGGGGATCTGACACCCTCTTCTGGCCTTCATGTCATCATGAGTGTGATGATGTCACACTTCAATTAAAAAAAAATAAAATATAATCTTTATAAGAAATTGCTATCACTTAAGTTAAGTGGCTTTTATGAGCCTTATGCAATGTAAACAAGACAGCCATAGCTGTTCTTCCTTTCAGCCAGGGGGAAGATTGAACCCTGCCCACCTGCTGCTCTTTAGAAAGCCTTCAGTGTTCAGAGGAGGGAGTTCACCTCTCTCCAGACAGAAAAGCCCTCTCCTTGGGCATGCTGTCCCCTTTAAGGAAGAAAGTCACCCGCTCTACATTTTTCCCCCAATGCCGCTGTTCCTCATTAGGCAAGGGGATGCTGGGCGCAGCCTGCCTTTAACCTGGATGCTCGGAAAATCCTCATAAATAAAGAATGCAGACAGGCAGGCCTAATGAGGGCATCTTCTCAGGCTGCAGCAGTGAGGTTTGGCTCCCCCAGCTTCCCAGGAGGGTGGGAAGCTCAAAGCCAGTTCTGGCTAGTGTGGATTAGAGTGTTCCTGGCATCCCAGGAGCTGCTGTCTTGGGGTGCTTTATCATATGCAAGGCCACAAGGCCACAACTAAAGCGGGGGGCAGGGGGTAATGGAAGGGCTGTGGGTGGAGGCGGTGGGAGTGTGGGTAAGCAGGCTCCTGCAGCCAGGATTTTCGCTTGCACGTGAAGACTGGGGAGGGAGCTGAGTGCAAAGGCTGTCACTTCAGGCAGAGCAGACAGCGAAGCTCAGAGACAAGAGCCTGCCTAGTAAGGCCACATGGGTACTGCCAGGCAGGGTTGGTAGGGTTGAGATGCAGAGGAGCAGGGTTCCCCCGGGCGGGGGGGGCTGGGTCACATCGGGTGTGTTGTGGGACTGCAAAAACAGCCCAGCCAGTTGCTTGCTTTGCAAAAACAAGAACTAGAGCCTGAGCTCTGGAAGCCACATTTTAAAAAAGCTGGGTGTGATGGTGTGATGGTGTGTGATTACCTGCTTGCATTTCCAGCTCTGGTGGGTTGGTGGGTATTTGGGGCTCACTGGGCAGCCAGATTAGCCTTACGACAATCTAGTTCTAGGCCTGGGGAGATCCTGTCTCAATAAAACCAAGGTGGGCAGTATCTGAGGAATGACAGTGGAGATTGTTCTCTGATCTGCACACACACACACAGGCACATGCACATACACATACACAAGTGCGCGCACACACACAGGCACGCGCGCGTGCACACATACACGTTCCTGTTATGGCATGGTAGAGTCCCAGCTGAGGGAAGAACGCTAATCAGTAAGGATGCTTTTGACTGTAAAAGACAGAAATCAATATGCTGTAGTTTGAGTTGAGGTGTTTAAGCTGTCACAGGATCCCAGGTGGGGAAGCAGCAGTCTTGCAGGCAGAGGCCAGCTCAGGAAGCAAGATGGTGTCCAGGCTCATTTTCTTCTTAATGACTTCACATTTGGGTTTTCTCTCCTTTAAATGGTTCACGTGGATGAGGGGAAAATGTGCTTATTCCACAGCGCATGCCCAGTACTGTTTATTCCATAATATGTGCCCAAGGTGTTCGGGATTTTGCTACCCGAAGAGAAATTACCTTAGTCTCAAATAAGTTCTGGGAAGTTCTCCCATACACCATGAAGAATCTCTGATTGACCACCCTGGGTTATGCTCCAATCAAATCTTGCCACAGTGGGAAACTGAGACACACTGCTCAGCGCAGCTCCTGAGACCCTGAGATGCAGATCAGACAAGGAAGGGAAGGGTTTTCGTTCTGAAACAGAGGCTTCAAAGTTCTACATGCAGGGAGGAGGGGAGCAGACTCTCTCCTGAGGGGCTTTTGTCTATTGTGTATAATTCCTGGTTTGTTTTGTTTTGAGACAGGATTTCCCTGTGTAACCATGGCTATTCTAGAACTCACTCTGTGGACCAGGACAGTCTTGATCCACCTGCCTCTTGCTAGGTTTAAAGCCCCCAACGCCAGTCTCCACCTGTTCTTTCTTGACCAACAGTAGAGACAGAATCAAGTCTGAAGTTTTGGTAATGGTTTGGCACCTGGGGACATAAGCTTGTGGCAATTTGGGGAACACTATTGAGGTCTGGAAGATGACATCATCTATAAATAGCATCAAGATCAACCTGGCTGAGAAAATAATGAGCAAGTTAGCAAACAGCTCTCCCATACACCATGAAGAAATGCTTCCTTAAGAGTGTAATCTGAAAACAACAGACAGATGTCAGTGGAAATCAACATACGTGAAAACTCCACCCACTCATGATGTCACTGCTTTCTTTGTCCCCCTTTTCCTTCCAGCTTTCTCTAGTGCAGAGGCTTCGGGAGTTTCTGAGGGTAAACAACCCTTTGCGTTCCATATTATATAATAAGTGATTTCCACGGAGCCTAAAGCATCTTAAGCATCTCTACCAGCACGGCGTTCTTTGGATTAAATATGCTGTACCCTCCTCAGCACGTAATTAAGATGTGATTTAAAGATTTGAGACTTGGTGTGAATCAGAGAAAATGACTGAGTCCAAGCAAAATTAACTTAAAGTTTGATTATTTATTTTTGTTTCTGTGTGGATGTGGAGGCAAGAAGCTGAGCCTGTGGAGGCCGGAAGATGGTGTCCGAACCCCTGGAACTGGAGTTATAGTTGGTTCTGTGGTTGTGAGTTTTGTTCCATGGTTCTAGGAAGTGGCCTTGGGGTCCTCTGGGAGTGCAGGAAGGGCTCTAAACCACAGAGTCATTCCTCCTGTCCCTTGCAGGAACTTAGAAGAGAAAATGTCTTTGCCTAGTCGCAGAGCTGGAAATCTAAGATGCCATTAGTTTCACTTGTTGGGACATAGCCTCAGCCTTACCCACCTGATGTCAGATAAGGGTGACTGAGTTTCCCATAACTTCAGAATGCGCAGCACATCACGTGACTGCATGAACAGTTGTCAGAGAGGAGCCATTTCTTATATTTTGTAACAGAGAGGGATTTTTTTTCCACCTCAGCTCAGTGTCATGAAAATAAAGGTGGCGAAACTGAAATGAATTGGGGCAATTTAAAGTCAGGCCGGGTTCCTGACTGGCAGGTAAGTTGGCACGCAGAGGCATTTACATTTCCGGGCTTGGCTGGCTTTCTCCGAGCCCTTTGTGAGCTGCATCAGGACCTAAGCTTTAAGTCTGGTTATAAGCCGATACAAGCTGTTAGCCCCTTTCCAGATGAAAAGCGCCCCAGGCTCATTCTATACTTCACTGTGGATTTCTCTGGGGTAATTCAGTCAGCCTATAATTTTTTTTTTTTTGAGGGAGAAGTGATTGAGTAGATTCATTTCAAAGTGCATTTACATTTGAAAACAGGGGTTTATCAGCTAAAAGAGCTGTTCTTGAAAGGCAGGCATGCAGAGCAAATGTAGAACAAGCAGACCATTAGCCATGATAGCCATAAATGGCCCCCAGACCTTAACGCACACGTCACAATAGATACAGATTGACTCTTGACTATATCGTATTTCACCCTGGGGAACAGGAGTCCTGTCACCCTGTGTCTCCACAGAATGTTCTGAAACACTTTAGACTGGCTTCAACAGGATTATAACGACACACTTGACCAAAAGCAAACCCTTGGAAAAGCCCTTCAGTGTGGTAGGTGGGTGGGATCAGATTGTGGGTTGGTCTCTTGGTTCTACCAGTTACTGATATCTGAACTGGGCTGGGTCTCATCTTTCTTGTCTGTGGGAGACAAGCTCACAGAATTGTTGGGTGCGGTTATTATATATTCAGTTATGTAATGTGGTTCTCAGACTCCAGTCTGAATGCAGATCACATTAAATCTCCATACAGGCTCTTATGCAGTAGGTCTAGGGTGTTTGTCTTACATTCTGAATGTGTGTGTGTGTGTGCAGGTATGCATGGCTGCCAAAGGATAACCTTGCCTGCCTGTCATTCTTCATATTTTAAAGATTTATTTTATTATTTCTACATGTGTTTGTGCATATATGTGTGTAATGTCTGCAGAGTCCAGAAGAGGGTGTCAGATCCCTTAGAATTACAGGAGGTTGCACATTTCCTGATTTGGTGTTGGGACCCAAACCCAACTTGTCTGAAAGAGCAACAAATTCTCCTAACTGCTGTGCCCCCTTGTCTAGCCCCACCCTTGGTATGTTTTTGTTTGTTCTGACAAAGAACTTCTTATTGGTCACCAATTAGACTGGGTTGGCTGACCAGTGATCCCCAGGAGCCTTCCTGGTTCTCCCTCCCAAGAGATGGGATTTCAGGCATGCACCACTGCCTCTGGCTTCTTTGCAAGAGTTCTGAGATGAAACTCAAGACTCATGCTTCTATAGCAAGCACTTGACGCACTGGGCAATGTCCCAGCTCTCTATACAGTTTCTAACAAGATCTGGGCAGTGCCTGCTGGGGTCCTGGCTGCACTGACAGCAGTGAGCATGCACCTAAATAATAGTGATGAGTACTAAGTCCTCTCTCAGGCGGCTCTCCCCTCTTCCTTTCCTCCTACACTGCTTCTGCTTCTGCTTCACAAGCATCTACTTTGTCTCCCTCCGACCCTCTATTGCAGCTAAACCATCCATGTCAGGTCCTGTGACTGACATGTACTCACGGGGCATCTGTGTGAGGACACAACAATGCTAACATGGCTGCATTCAGATTCAGAAAGGGCAACCTAACTGCAGTTGCAGCCATTGGGCAATTTAAAGTTCATGCTTCCCATGGGACCTTTCAGAGGCTCTACCCTCTTTCCCCATTCTGTTGTCTTCAGGCTAGAGGACTTTACACATCCCCACAGCTCCAGGGAGAGGCCCCTGGCCAGTGCTCTGCTTCTCTGCCACCCTCTCCTCAACTCCAGTGGGCTCCTTCTGGCTCCCACCTCTGCCCTTGTCCATCTTCTATGGACTCACACTCAGAGCTGGAACAAGGGGCTTGGCTGTCACCCCTGCTTGACTTGATGCCATCTTACATCTCCTTGGCCTTATAGGAACTCTGGCATTCAGCTGTGTCCCTTATCTGGTCATCTGTCATCCCACAGTGGGCACTGAAGAGAGGGGCCTTGTTCATCTGCAGGGACACTGGGAGCTTTCAGACACTTCAACCTACACAGGAACTGAAACATTTGGGGTCCCTCTCTCTTCCTGAAACAGTCCACTACCATGGTCTCCTTCTTTTGGCATAGGGCCCTAAGCAGAAAGTGTGGTGTCTGTCTGCCCCAGGCTCTTCCAGAGCTGAGGCTCGGAGACAGAGAAGAGCCTCATGGAGCCTCTTCTTCCCTGGACTCTGAGTCCTCCACTTCTAGGGGGTGATTCTGTCTGCTGCAAATGGTTCCACTAGTTAGCTTTCTTCTCCCTCACTCCGTGTCTAGATCTCTTGTGCTTAGAGACATCCACCCACCCCTGTCAGAGCAACAAACCCCATCCTGATGGTAAGGCAAAAACTGTGAAGGAAAACAAGATTTAAAGTAGCAAACAATACCTCCTATGTAAGCAAAGAAGGCAAAGTGAGTACCAGCTATTCTTTCTTTTTGGTCCTTGGCAGACATTACCAATCTATCACATTAGCTTTAGAAACCTTGATGCAGTGTTCCATTGAGACAGTAACAATCAATAAGAGGTGGTTTTAGAGATGAGTCAAGGCTGGAGATGTTGAAAAGGAACAGGGTCTGTGTTTCATGACCAAATAGGCCAGTGATTCTCAACCTTCCTGATGCTGTGACCCTTTAATACAGTTCCTCGTGTTGTAGTGACTCCAAGCCATTAAATTATTTTCATTTCTAGTTCATAACTGCAATTTTGCTACCATTGTGAATTGCAATATAAATATCTGTGCTTTCTGATAGTTTTAGGCAACTCTTGTGAAAAGGTCATTCAACTCCAAGGGAGTCTTGATTGCAGATTGCGAATCACTGAAAACGGGCAATCTGTGCTTGGCCACTATGTATTGAGAAATCACTTCGGGTTTTAATTCATCATTATATTCCCACACAGTGGACACTGGGACCCTTCCTGCTCAGCCCTGGGAATGGGGAGTTTACAGCCCTTGACAGTGAGTTGCATGTGTAGATTATTTGTTGTCACAGGGTCACCATGTTATACTGAAACCTGCCCCCTGAGGGCTGCTCCTCTAGGAAGCACGTTTTCTTTTTAACCAATCTTTCCCCCACCGTGTGTGTGTTTGTGTGTGTGTGTACCAACACAACTATGTGCCCACCACAGCATAGGAATGGAAGTCATCTTTGTTTCCCTTCTCACCACTGGAAGTAGAGACATGTGCTACTGTGCCCAGCTTTGTGTGGGTTCTGGGACTCTGAACTCTTCATATTTCTCAGTCAGCTCTTTATCCACCAGGCCATGCCCATAACCCTCCCTACTATAGTCTTTCAGGTATTTGATAGTGGTCATATGAACTCCTTTTCTTCTCTGGCTTCGATCTGCCCAGTCCTTTTCATTAAAAGCCTCTAACCCATTGGCGAGACAAGGAGATAAGTTTGATGGTTGCTCTGGTTTGGATAAGTGTCCCCAACAAGGTCCATGTATGAAAGCTCATGGCAGTATTAGGAAGAAACATTTGTCTGACTCATAGTTGTGGAGATCATGGTCCATGAAGAGATTATGATCCCTGGTCAATTGTATCTATAGCATCTGGAGTTGTGGTGAAGCAGAACATCACTTAGAGGGTTGATTCCAGCTTCATAGTAGTAGTAGTAGTAGTAGTAGTAGTAGTAGAGAGAGAGAGAGAGAGAGAGAGAGAGAGAGAGAGAGAGAGAGAGAGAGAGAGAATATTCAGGATACTCCAGTGACCCGTTTCCTTCAAGAAGGTCCTCCCTGTGAATTTTCCATCACTTCCCAATAATGCCACAAAATATATCTGCTTTTGGATTAACCCATTGATTAGAGCAGAGCCCTCATGTTGTGTCACAATGATTTGATTCACCAGTTTAGATCATGATCCTCTAGGAGGTGCCCTTCCTATCCAAACTGCAGTCACAGTTTTACACAGTAGGGGTGTTCTGTGAGTTGGAGGGTATCAATCAGCCATTTGATGACATCAGCACCTACCGCATGCTGGTTGTGACAATCTGGCCATTCCAGGTGCTGTTGAACATTTCCTGGTGGCCAAGGTCACCCTGGTAGAGAAATACTCCTCTGGAAATGTGGAAGGTCGCAGCTCCTGGGGCAGGTTTATTCCCAGGGCTCATTGTCTTCTGGGAAGTCATGACTTAGTTGTGAACAACTGGATTCTAAACTGAGAAACATACACATTCAGCAGTCCAATTTCCAGCTCCATTTTTCCTTTCGTGTGACTGGGGAATTGAGCCATAGAGAAACTGAAGCCAAATGTATTAGCAAATGTAGAAGACCTCCTATTGGAGGAGGGGTTTGATTGGGGAAGAGAAAGAGCAGCTACTCTGCCTTTTGTCCCAGATAAGTGCAATTCACGAGAAATTACTGCTTTTCGAGTATGAAAAGGTTCACGAAGGGGAGGGGCGGAGGACCAGCCTCTTGGCTCTACGGAGTCTAGCTAACAACAAATTCTCTATCCAATTCCGCTCTCAAATCCCACTTGAGTCCTGAGAGTGTTGACGAATTAAATAGCTCCCCAAACAAATCCATAGTCTATTGTTGCCCTGGACATATTTAATAGCAGATCTTATGAGAGTGAGAGTAAGATCTCACAGTTTTATGACTGAGATGACTCACGACGCGGGAGTCACAGGCCACTGATCACAGGCGATTGACCGGGCGACGCTTCTGAGGCTCTTTCAGTTCTGCAACACTGGTGTCCAATGAAAGCCGGCAGTTCTTCATTGAAGGATTTGTTCGATTCTTTAAGAAGCTTGCCTTTCTGAACACATCCCGAAATCTGCAGGGAGTGGAGAGGCCGCTTTGTAAGCTGGCTTCAGCAAAGGGTACATGACTGGATGGATAAAGCAATGAGAACTGGTCCCAGACATGAGGTGACAGTCAATAGTAGTTCAGAGTGTACCGAATCTGAGAGTCAATATTAGCTTAGCTGTAACAAGAGGCAAGATGCCATCAATTCAGGGAAGGAAGAACTGGGCCAGGGGTGCACCGTCATCACCACCCAGCGCTCCTGCCCTCCCTTTCCTAGTGTCCATGGCTGTCCACGCACCGAAGTTGGCATAAATTAAAATAATGTACTTTAGTTTTAGTAAGGTGACACAGAGTTGGATTAGAAGTGAGCCAAGGGTGTTAGAATCCAACTTCTCATTTTATAGGTGAAAAAATGAAGATCAAGTGGAAATAATATGATAATAATAATAATAATAATAATAATAATAATAATAATAATAACAACAACAAACACCCATGTGAGATGTTAATTTTCTGCCACATGCTTGGGGACGATGCCTTCAGACATCATCTGCTTTCCCTCCAGTGAGCTAGATGCTCTTGTTATTCCATCCCCAGAGATGAAGAAACAACGGATCCAGAAGCTGGCTGCTTGTGGTTAAGTCAGGCTGAAAGGTGGGAGCTGCTGAGATCCATTGTCTGCCCTGCTGGATGCTCTCATCTGCATCTCCATCTTTCCTGCCCTCTTCCTGCCTATACAAGGGCACTGGGCACCGCTGACTGAACCAGGCCTGGAAAAGTGGTTCACTGAATTCCGAAGACAGCAACCCAGGAGAGGGCAAGAAGAAGAGAACTATGTCTTTCCCAAAGTGATGTGTGAAGGAGGCTTGGGACAGCTGTGAATCACTAAGAGTCGTGTCTTAGCACGGTAAAGGGCCAGCTAGGTTGGCCATCAATGGTATGTCTATGAGGTTTAACTCTTTTGAAGATTTTTTTTATTTTTAATTGGATGTGTATGTATCCATATAAACATAGATATATTCTAATATCTATAATTTTTACTCATATATAACTGAATATTATATGTACATAAATACACACATATGCCAATCTGTATTTGCATAGTATTTACTCATTTTTCATCATCATATTAACTATACATGATAATGGGTCTTGTGGTATTTTAATATTTGCACATAATGTACATCATCATATTCATCCCCCATTCATCCCCTATTGCCGTCTCCTTGACTCTTGTCTCTTCTCCTTTGATATCCTCCCTCCCCAAGATTCTACAAATGAGAGGAGACATCTGATACTTTGTTTCTCAAGTCTAGCTTATGGCTCTGAACCCGATGACTTCCAGTTCCCCCCATTTATCTGCAGACAACATGGCTTTGTTCTTCTTTCTGGCTGAATAATATTCATACCAGTTTCCTTATCTATTTAAGCACCAATGGCACCTGGGCTGATGATTTAATGTGGTTATCAACAGAGGCCCACAGATGTATCTATTATTAACCTTGATTGTTTTGGTTTTCAAATAATTCCTTGTTAGGTGGAAACCTGGAAGCTAATCCAACATTTGACCTGAGTGTGTAAGTCTGAAAAAAACATAGCTGCTACAACCGACTTTGTAGAACGCTGGAGCTGTCAGTTCCCTGGGCGCCGTGGACCCATCTCTCCTGGGTGAAAAAGATGGGCCACGGCAGAGGGGCTGCCTCTTCAGCAACGCCTCTAACCTTCCCAGTGCTCAGGCAGCCTTCATGCCACAGAAAATTCGTTTTCTTTACTACAGCACATCCCAGGATTCAGAGCTGGCACCACACCAGCGCTCTAGAGCGAAAGCCTTATTTGAATTCTAAAGAATAGTTGTACTCAGAGGAAGAATGTTCAGAAGTTTGAAGATTTGTGTGCACACAAATACCCGAAGCTATGATGCTGACAGAGAAATGTAGAGCTAAAAGTATAATGTTCAGTATTTTGTGTTCTGTTGTCTCAGATCTACAAGCAAAAGCGAAACCCCTAAAAATCTAACAAACCCATCGTGCATGGGTCCAGGCAATGAATTTGTGACAAACAGGATAATTCCCCTGCAGTTTCATAGGGAGGCAAGGAGAGCAGGCTGGGACTGAGGGATGTCTAGATTTATGACATAGTAGGTTTTCTCTTCCTTGACGGTGTCTTCCTGGGCCAGACACTGCATTCAATTTTACCTGACAAATCTTTATCAGACCTGAGTGGCCAGAGTCTTAGCAGCTTTGCTGAATCTTTGTCTTCAAGTCCAGGAATCAATTTGAGGAAGCCCTTCATTAACTATAATCTTACATCTTTACCAGCTGCAAGATCTTAGCCAGCCTTGAGAAAGGAGCCTGGAAGATCCAAACAACAAGGTTTCCATCCTATCATGGTCTTCTAGCTTCATCAACCAAGTCATCAACTCTGTGAAGCTGCTGCTTTCTTTCTCCATGCTTCATCCATGTCACCATGGTCACCATTGGCTCATCTCCCTGCATAGCTACATGGATTCTGCCAAAGCCCTGCTCTACCTCTAGAGTCATGCCACAAAACAAAACAAAACAAAACAAAACAAAACACTCACTGGTTTCCAGTAGTCTCAGGACACTGCTATAGTTAGGTTTTCTTTCTTTCTTTCTTTCTTTCTTTCTTTCTTTCTTTCTTTCTTTCTTTCTTTCTTTCTTTCTTTCGTTTTTTTTTGTGGGGGGGGGGGACCTGCCACCTAGCTCCCAAATAAATACACAGAGACTTATTCTTACTTATGAGTGCCTGGCCTTAGCTTGATTTATTTCTAGCCAGCTTTTTTTTTTTAAACTAATTATTCTGTCCACCTTTGTTTGTCTCTGGGCTTTTACCTTTCTCTATTCTTTATTCATTCTTTCTTTTCTACCCCATGGCTGGCTGGGTGGCTGGTCCCTGGCACCCCTGCTCCTTCTCCTTTTTTCACTCTTTCCCCTTCTTTCTCTGTGCCTGGCAACCCTGCCTGTGCCCCTCCCGCACAGCTATTGGCCATTCAGTTCTTTATTAGACCAATTAGGTGTTTTAGGCAGGCAAAGTAACACAGCTTCACAGAGTTAAAGAAATGCAACATAAAAGAATGAAGCACATCTTTGCAATATTAAGCACATATTCTACAGAATAAACAAATGTAACATATCTTTTTTTTTTTTTTTTTTTTTTTTTTTTGGTTTTTTGAGACAGGGTTTCTCTGTGGTTTTGGAGCCTGTCCTGGAACTAGCTCTTGTAGACCAGGCTGGTCTCGAACTCACAGAGATCCGCCTGCCTCTGCCTCCCAAGTGCTGGGATTAAAGGCGTGTGTCACCACTGCCCTGCTAAATGTAACATATCTTAAACTGTATTCCAGAACACACTGTTGACACAAAACCCAGCACTTCAAAGGAGATAAAAGATGGTCCATGGTCATGGGCCAGAAACACATATTTAGGTTACTCCAAACTCCGTGTTCCAAGTGATGACAGTTTGGTGAGGATTTATAACAGCAGAATAAAGAAAGTCCTAAATGAAGGCATAATTCAAATAGATTGGCGGAAACATTGGGGAGTTGGGTTAAAGCAAAGTGGGCGATCTCTGCTATAGGTCTTAGATGCTATCTGATGACAGTTTTAGTCATTTGAATGGTACAAACTCAAGATAAACTAATGCATTTTGAAGGGTTTTATTTGGGCACTGGAGAAATGGCTCAGTGGTTAAGAACGAACGGTTCTTGCAGAGGACTCAGATTCCCAGGCCCCATCCAGATCTCACAGTTTACAATAGATTGAACTCAAGTTCCAGGGGATCTGACACCCTCTTCTGGCCCCCACGGACACCCGCATATATGCACGTACATACACTCATGTCCACATATACACATACAATAAAATAATTTGAAAAAATACTTTTTTTTTTCTTTTAGTCACAAGGTAGTTAGCTCAGACATGTAAGCAGGCAAGGGATAGCTACTATAAGGGTGAAAGATAGCACAAGATAAATTGTATTTAAGCTCTGAATCCGCAGCATTCCAACCTCTTCAACACTTTGGCTATCCAGATCATCTCCCTGGAGTGCCCACCCTCACCTTCTTTCCTGGAAAAGGGCTTATTCTGGTATTTTCCCTACAGAAGTCTCTTCACACCCCTTGGTGTGGAGTGAGTCCTTCTTGGAGATTCTACTACACGATGGTTGAGGGCACCCTACACTTTGGGGGTTCTCTTTGTGCTGAGTTGTTAAAATATCTTCCAAGCTCCATCTTATCCCATCCTTACAAGAGCCCAACAAAGGCCATACATCTTTTGTCTCCATGGTAGCTGAGAAAATACTGCATCACATGGGAGGTTAGGAGGCTCAGCAGTGATGGAGGGAGGATTGGAATCTATGTGGTCCAGACTCTGAGGCCATATCTTTAAGGATCATGCTGTTCTCAGTCCTCCATAAGTCCATGAGAGCACTTAGCACATCTCATAGCTATAAAGTAGCAAAAAAAAAAATAATTTGATGGCTGGGATCATCACGATATGAGGGTATTAAAGGGTCACAGCATCAGGAAGATTGAGAACCACTGCTCTAGAGAAACAAAACTTATAGAATGAATATCTATGTGTATATATATATATATATGAATATATATATATACATATATGGGATTTATTAGAATGGTCTAGTACTTACAGACTGTGGTTCAGCTAGTACAACAACTGTCTACCAACCGAAGGTCTAAGACTCTAATAGTTCTTCAGTCAATGAGACTGGATATCTTAGCAGTCTTCAGTATATATCAAAACCAGAAGTGGGCTCTAGTACCAGTGACGAGCAAGCCAACAAAGAGCAAACACTTCCTTCATCCATGTCCTTTCTGCCAACAGAAGTCGTGGCACCCATTAAAGGTGGGTCTTCCCACCTCAAAAGATCTGGATTAAAAGGAGGCCTTCACACTTCAAATAATTTAGGAAAAAAATTCCTCACAGGTGTGTCCAGCCCCTTGAGTTGTTGGTAATTCTAGGTGTAGTCAAGTTGACAACCAAGAAGAGCCATCTCCTTCTCTAACAGAGAGGACAGATTGAAGTTACTAGAGTTTTAAGAGAAGATATTATTCCATGCCAATATTGGGATGTTTTCACCAATAAAAATGAAAAACTGATGTTCCAAGAAAGTTTAAACCAGGATTGGATTGATAAAAAATTATTGAAAAATTAAAGAATTGATCAGATTCGTCAGTAAAGAATTGTAGTCTTGAGCCGGGTACAGTGGCGCATGTCTCTAATTCCAGGGAGGCAGAGGCAGGTGGATCCCTGTGCTCCCTGGTCTATGTGGAGACTTTCAGGATAGTCAAGGCTGTATAGTGAGACTCTGTCACAACTACAACGACAGTAAAGGAAACTGTTGCCATTATAATGACTTTATTAAATTCATGCAAACTTGGTTTGTGGAGGTATAGCCAAGGAGATCCATATGGAGTATTCTAATGGAGAATTATAAACAAATGTCCAGCTCTAGCACACTGGGCAATGAACCTTAAGTGTTTACTGAGTCCTTTGACAGGCTGGGAAAACTGGTGGATTCTTTCCATACAAAAACACACATGTGTGTTCTGGAAAATGACTGCTGGTTCCCAGTATTTTCTGTTCTCCACGTTCAGGAAGCAGCTGTGGTGGCTTCTGTGGAGCCAGATAACCTTAGGCTTTGTATGTCTGACCTCCTGAGGCTTCTTTCCCAGTACGACTCAGGAAGAGTCGGCTGTTGTGACAGAAAACAGAACGAAGCTGCGCTGAAATTCCTTCTTACCCCAGTCGGAATGGCTGCCGTGTAGACATCAAATGACAACAAATGTTGGCAAGAACATGGAGAAAGAGGAATCCTTATTCACTGCTGATGACAATGTCAACTGGTACAGCCACCTTGGAAGTCAATGTGAAGGTTCCTGGAGAGAGAGAGAGAAAGAGAGAGAGAGAGAGAGAGAGAGAGAGAGAGAGAGAGAACTACCACATAACCCAGCTGTACCCCTTGAGGGTACGTGACTGAGGGGCACTCGGTCAGCACACTTACATGTGTATTTACAGCTGTAGTATTCACAAAATCCAGGAGATGGAATCGATCTAGATGCCCATCAACGGGTAAGTGGGCAAAGGAAGCATGGTGTGTACACACAGTTTGGAGTTTCACTCAGCCAGAAGGAAAACTGAACTCATGGCATTTGCTGAGGTCGTTAAGTGAAATAAGCTATGCTGGGAAGTGGGAAGCATGTTTTCTCTAATATGCTTAATTTAGATTTAAAATGCTGTGAGAGAGAGAGAGAAAGAGAGAGAGAGAGGTCTTGAAACTAGAAAGAAATCAGGGGAGTTGTGGAAGATCTTACAGGAGCTGGGAAGTAGGGATGGTGATGGAATATACATAATAGCAAATCAGAGGGGACCTAAGAGAAAAAGAAAAGGAACCAGCTTGGAGGGAGGGGTCATGGTAGAGGGCAGGAGGGAAGGGAAGAAATGAGAACAAATTACAATGACACATGTTTGATAGAGGAGGGGGGAGAGAGGAAAAGGGAGAATTTCTTATATCCAAATAAAAACACATTTTGGATATGGGGGAAGAGGACTCAAAAATGTGAGGTTTATGGAGTTATAGCTCAGACCACAAGACTGCCTCAGTTCCAGCTGCTGACTCAATTCTCCCTCGCCCCATCACCAACATAGCCACAGGTTCTGGAACTTAGGAGGGAGACACCTTTGCGAGTGGAGGAATTGTTCTGCCCACTTTGCAGTGAACCACGTTGGCCTGGAGAAGTCTCTAGGGCTGAGGCACAGTGAGAGTTGACCGAGGGGCCATGTGATGAGCAGTTAGAAGAGAAGTGATCCTGAGGTTGGGACAGTGAGAAGGGTACAGATGAAGCCAGCAGAGTTGCTCTGGGGTCCCCAACTTTTCCTTAGAGTATTCCAGTGCAGAAGCAGCATGGCCTTGCTCTCCCTGTATGCTGAGTTACTAGGTGGGGTGGGCTGAGGTTGGAGGGGACCAGTTAGGTGAGAACCCAAGAGAGAGGATGCAGGCCTGGCCAAGGAGGCAGCAGGAGAAGTCACCATGGCAGGGCTGGATTCTTTCTTGGGTTGATGTGTGTGAATGACAGGAGTCAGGAGTGACTTCAAGACTTTTGTTGCTGTTGTTATCTATAATGACAAACGGGGTTGACAGTTACTGGCATGCAAAGATAGGTATGATAAATATCTCTCTGTCCCCCTGTTTCTGGCTCTGTCTGTCTCTGATACAGCTCACTGAACACTGACTTCAAGTTTGCAAGGCCAGCTTTCTTTATGCATTGAAACCCAACATTCAAGTCTTCTATTAATATATCTCACAGTTGTTGTTAGAAAAATAATACTTTCACTTGTTCAATGATCTTCAATTAACTCATGGGCACAGATTAAAATTAGTACTGTTTACAGACTTGGTCATTGCTTCCCCTTAAAGACACTCACCTACAGTTATAAATTAAAATGCTTATCCTTTCAATACTTCATATGCCTGGCAGGGCAAACGTACAACATCACTAACCATCTAAATTCTCTTGTGCCTAGCACATGAATAACTACAGCAAATTAATTTTTCTTCATCATGTTACAACTATTTGTAAGTTTGAAATAATCAAATCAGAATAATGAAGCAGAAAAATGCCAGTTCCTTCATCTTGATGCACCATATTTTCCCTGCCTTGGAGTGTTGAACCGGGAGCTGAAAATGCCCCATGCTTTACTTACAATATGAAGACAACCACAACCCCAGAAATAGTGTTTTGGCTATCAAAGCGTGCTATGAAAGCAGAGAAGCTTCTTCAATCCATGTGAAAGCTAACCTTTGGTAAAGTTCTGCTTGAGCTACTTGAAAGGCGAGGGCTTTTCTTCTACGCCCACAAGTGAAAGCATATGCAGAAAGAATAGATAGTTGAAGTGGGGTTCAAATGATCTGTGTCTTCTTCTTCAAAGACAGACCATTGGTAAGACAGCAAGTCATGTCAAGGGGCAGGCTCAGGAGTCTACTGGGTGGTTTTCTAAGCATGAAGGCAGATAAAGCCCGAGACTTTGATGTTTTCTGGACAACTGAATAAACAAATATGCTCCCACCCATCCTTCCATCCCCCATGCCAGTGCCTTCCATGTGATCCATGTGAAGATAGAATTAGGTAGGAAAATAATGACAGTTGTAGGAACTGTGTCCTCACCTAGAGAGAGGTGGGTATGGTATACTTTCACTGTCACTTTTCTTGTTTCTGTGACAAAATACCTGGGCAATAAGCAACTTAAGGGAGGAAGGGTTTCTTTTGGCTCACAGTTTCAAGGAGCACAGTCCATCATGGTGGGGAAGCTATGCCAACGTGAGCAGGAAACTGCTTGCCAGTCATATTCTATCTAGAGTCAATATGCAGAGCTTGAACAGGAAGTGGGGATGCTTGTTAAATCTCAAAGCCTTCTTCTCCAAGTGTCTCACTTTTTACAGCAAGGCTCCATCTCCTCTAAGTTCCACAAACTTCCCAAACAGTGCCATCATCTGGGAACTAAGTGTTCAAACACACATGTCTATGGTGGACACTTCCCATTCAAACCACAAGAAGTGTGTATTTTGCTAAGCCCCAAATGCACTCACTTGTCTGATTATGGAGAGGAAGAATAGGGTAGTCCACCTAGGAGTCTCAAGTAGACAGATTCCTTTAAACATCCCAGCCTTTGAGAACGACCACCAGTTCACCCTCCCCTCTCTACTACAGCAATATAGGCAGAACTGGCTAATCTCCAAAGGTCTTCCAGGAAAAAATTTCCGTGGGACCAGCACAACCTCCATCCCATCTCCTAGAAGTGATTGGCACCTTCCTAGCACCTATGATGTGGGTGCAAATTCATTAAGGACCCTAGGCTTCTGAGGGCTAGCAGCAGGCCTACACTCAAGGTTCAGGCCTGAACTGTTTCACTTCTTATAGTTTGTTGGCTCAAGCATAAGTGCTAAGGACTTGACTCTGGTTGGTGGGGTTAAGGGTTCTGCTCAGTGGTAGAGCACTGGCTTAGCCTATGTAAACTTACTCTGTCCCAGCACTGTAAGAAACATATATGGTGACTGGAGTTTGATGTCGCTGTGCGGCCATCTTTCTACCTGACAGAGAGGCAGTGTGAGGAAGCTCCTAGTGGTAGTGTGCACTGGAACTAAGTTCAGGGTGAAGTGTGACCTAGTGAGTGGTCACAGAAGTCAGGTGACCCAGACACGGAGAGCCAGAATCTGGGCTGGTGCAGGAGAAAAGGCATGTTACTGTAGATACTCATGGTCATCTACGGAAAGAGACGAGAAACATGGTGAGACCGCTGTCGTAGAGTGAAGCACAATGTGTATAGGGTCTCTGAGAGGAGAGTGGCCTGATTAAACATGAGGGGTGACAGAGATTAGCAAAGGGGGAAAGGCAGTGAGTGGCAAGGTCAGAACAGACAGACCTGCAGGAACGGTGCCGTGAGGGTCCCAGTGAGGTAGCAGGAGATGGAGCAAGTGGCTGTGGGACCTGGCGAGGCTCACACCTGTGAGACGGGCGGCATGTGAGGGTGTTTTTCTTGGAACTTGCTAAACTCTGGGTGCAGCTCTGTCTTCTTTACTTGTCTTGAAAGACAGTGTCCAGGCTGGGGAGGTGGCCTAGTCAGGCACAGGCACAAGGACCTGAGTTTGATGCCTAGCACCCAAATGAACAATCCTTCCAGTGCTGGGAAGGCAGAAGGCTGATCCCCGAAGCTGGCTTCCAGGCTGAGGAAAATCCTGTCTCAAAATTCCCATGTGGATGGCACCCAAGACTGTCCTCTGATTGCCATGTACGTGAACACACACACACACACACACACACACACACACACACACACACAAATATATCTTAGAGTGATCTGCGTTCACAACAAACTTGAGAGGAGGACACAATTTTCCCATTCACCCCCATGCCCCCAGTACACACACAGTCTTTTCTTCCATCCAGTTCACACAAAGGCCACGTTTGTTGGAACAGTTGCACCGACATTGACTCGTCCTTATCACTGAAAGTCCACAGAACCCAGCAGGGCTTGCTCTCAGTGCTGTGGGCCTTAGTGATAACATACAGCCTCCATTACAGGGCCATACAGAGTCACTCGCTGCCCCAAGACTCTTCTGTGCTCCGTCTACACATCCTTCCCCCAGCACTCCTCTTGGCAACTACTGATCCTTGTTGGTAACAGACTTTTCCTCCATTCGGGCACTTATGGATGTTTTTCAATGAAACTTATTCCTGGTGGCTGGTATTTCTGCCTTTTTTTTTCCCATCAAGAGATGTTGTGCATTTGAAGGGAACCAGCCAGAACCAATAATGCCATCCCTCTGAGGGATGGGATAGGGAAATCTGAGCCCATCTGTCTCAGGTTTAACCACTGGAGGTGAATCCTGCCGGGACCATTTTGTAATTTCTGATACTAAAAATGAATGGTGCTATGTACTAATGGTTAACACATGCTGCAAAGATGTTTACGATTCCCTGTGGCCAGAGAAGTAAATGTTCTTCCAACTTAAGCTGCAGGAGATAGTCAATTTCACAAAGAGATGCTTTCTTTGTTTATATGAGCTGCCTGTGTAAAAGAGGAAACACAGAACTCGGGGAGTGAAAAACCTTTGTTCCATGCCCAGGTACAGGCCACAGGTACCAGATGCCACCGTGTACACTGGGCACATGGCCAAGCTGGAGCCCCGAGAGAGGAGCTAGAGCTGTGATTTCAGGTCGGTGGGAGCATCATGTACTTTGTATCAAGAGAGAGCAAAGCCCACATTGGCATCTTTTGCTTTCTTGAGTGCAAAGAGAGAAAGACGGAAGGGTACTGGAGAGAGACAGCTTTTCTAAAAACACTGTTTATTTATTTATTTTTATGCATATGTATGTGGGAGGCAGTGGGCATGCCCATGCATGTATGAAGCCAGAAAAGGGCATCTAATTTGCTGGAGATGGAGTTATAGGTGATTATGATCTGCCCAGTGTGAATGGTAGGAACTGAGCTTGAGTTCTCTGTAAGAGCAGCCAAAATGCTTAACTGCTGTTCCCCCGGATAAACTGCTTTTAAATGCGTTGAGTAGGTGGATTCCTCAGGCTGCCAGAGATTAAAATCACCTCAATCAAAGGAGTCTGAGGAAGTGGACAGAGAGCAGCACTGTTGGGGTACAATCTGAACCCTGGGCCACTCAGTGTACTAATTGCTTTTCTCGATGCTTTGACTAAAACCTGACAGAAAGCAACCGAGGGGAGGATGGGTTTATGCTGACTACAGTTGGTGGGCACACAGTCCACCATGGCAGGAACTTGAAACTGGTCACATTGCTTTACAGTCAGGAGGCAGAGAATAAACAGGAAGTCGAGTGGACCCAAAGAGCCTTAGAGGCCATTCCTCCAGGGGTGTTCGCCTATAGAAGGCTCCACAACCTTCCATCTCATAAACTGGGGACCAAGGGTTCACACTCATGAGCCTCTGGAGGAGGGGCATTTCACATCAAACCACAGAATTCAGAATATTAATTTATTAGGGAGCAGTGTCTTCATAGAGGTAATCAACTTAAAATGAGGTTCTTAGGGCAAGCCCCAATTCTGTACAACTGCTGTCCTTAGGAAAGTGGGAATTTAGATAGGAATGGAATAATACAAGGGATAACCCATATAGAGGTAAGGCAGATTAGAGGTGATATAGCCACAAGTCATGCCGAACACTGCCATCCAGCCGTGGGATGCTAGCAAAGCGGTCCTGGGGCAGATTCCTCCCATAGACCTCACTATAGCCACTCTTACTGACTCCAGGGATGGAAGACAAGCCTGTTGTTGAAGCTGTTCAGTGTATGGTAACAACCCTAGTACACTATTACACTTTAAAAAAAAAACATTTGTGTGTGTGTGTGTGTGTGTGTGTGTGTGTGCATGAGCAGGTGTTCATGGAAACCAGGTGAGGCTGTCAGTTCTCCTGGATCTGGAGTTACAGGTGATTATGAGCCACCCAATGTGACTGCTGGGAACTGAATTTTAGTCCTTTGCAAATGCTCCTGTCTGTTGTGCCCTCTCCAGCCCTGACTATTGCAGTTTTATTAGGGGTTTATTTCAGGGAGGCAAGGATTTTGTTTCCTTCCTATAATATTGCTTGGTACAGAGTAGGCATGTGCTCCAGCTTCTGAATAAAGGGACCCTTGGAGGGGACCCCTGTCACTTGACCAAGGGCACACAGAGGGATGGCAGAAGCCACCAGTTACTAAGCATCCATATGTAATTGTCATGGTGTTCACATTTCTGCCCACAATGCAACCTAAGAGACAGACCTCATTTTTCTTTTATTATTGTGGAAATTGAGGCCTACAGAGACCAAAAAATTATTCAGAGGCTGCACAGCTATTGGTAATCTGAGGACTGTAGTTGAGCCTAGTTTGACTCTAGAATCTTCAGTCTCATTAGTATCCAGGGCAGTGAAGGAAACCAGCCAGGTGCCTGGTGACAGACCACCGAGGGACAGGCTCCTGCCAGCAGTGTAGACCTTGGGTTTGAGCCCAGCAGGGCTACTGCTAGAACCTATTCATCAGGCTGTTATAGGTGTTTCCTCTGAATGGAAAGAGCTCTGTTAAATGAAGTTCATGGGTAAGGATTACCTCCAAGAGCAGGGACAGCTCAACGGCTGCTGTATTGTGAGAAAGTTGTCAACACGGTGACAACTCAAAAAGGCTTCCCTCCCGGGACTCTACACAACCTGCAGGCGACAACCTGGAATCTCCCTTCTGCAAGCCTGGTTGCTCAGTTGGCTGCATCTATTACCTTGGGGAGGGACACCTGTGAGTCCTGTAACTTGCAGCTTTCCCAGACATGTGAAATTTTGCCTTCTTCACTAAATGTCCTGAGCCTCCACTCCTTCAGGTGGAAGAGCCCAGCCTACTCTGGGTGGTGCTGGCCCTGAGCAGATGGTCCTGGGATACGTTAGAGAGCAAATGGAGCAAGTCAGAGGAGCAAGTTAGTAATCACTGCTCCTCCATGGCCTCCAGGTTTCTGCCCCGACTTCCCTCAATGGACTGTGTGACTCGGGATGTGTAAGTCAAATAAATACTGTTCTTTTCAAGTTGCCTTTAGTTGTGGCCTTTTATCATAATAACAGAAAGTAAATGAATACATTTCATTAATCAATAAAGTTCCCCCATAGACTCGTCTACAGCCTTGTCAGAGACATTTTCTTAATTGATGATCCTTCTTTCTAGATGGCCCTAGCTGTGTCACGCTGGCAAAACTTCAGTTAGCGCAGGAAACTTCTGGGACAGGGCACAACCATCTCCCTTGGTTAACTTGGAACTGCTAAACCAGCAGGTGAGGAGGAGAAGAGAGAGTTAGGGCTGCCCAGATTCTGATCTGTCTATTACTGCAGTGGTTAAATGATCAGAATTTTTAGGGTGAGAATGTGGGAGCTCTACCAACTAGGCATCTCCACCCTCTGCCACTGCCGCCATAGGATAATTTAATAGATGTCATAGTGAAACACGGGAGAAAAATTTACCCATTGGGAAGAGGAACAAAGAGGTCCTGAAATCTTCCCCCAAGTCCATCTTCAGGTCCTAAAACGAAATTTGGATTTAGAGGGAAAGAGGTATGTTATGTATAACTAAGCAGGCATGGGCAAAATGTCATCCTGACCAGCATTGTGGTCTCAGCTGTCTGTCCTGGAAAGATGGGCTGACAAGCTGCCAGTCTCTGGGAGAAGAGATCCCACTTTGTTCCTCTGACTGGCACCAGGCCCCCAGCCTTTCCATTTTCCTAGGATGGAAGTCCTGGGGAAATCCCAACTGCTCGGAGTTCATTGCCTCAACAGTTTGATGGTCAAAGGTTGGGGCACAGGTGTCTTATGGAATGTCTTCACTTCGGCTGGGATGAGTGCAGCTCTGGTTTTGCTTTAGTGGCCTCAGAACCACACACACCAGTTGGATTTTTAGAACAGAACCAGGGCTCTGCCCTGGAGAGCGTGTTTGAAACGCAGACTCTAACCTTTCTGGCTCCAGGTCCTGAGGGTGATTGTGGAGGTGGGGTGAGGGAGCAGAGGTTCTGAGGCAGCCAGTCAGAAAAACCACACAGTGAGAAACAGACCCTGAAGCAGCCTCTTCTGGAAAACGCTGCAGTCACACGAGCCTCTTCGGCATCAATGCATTGAAAATTCTAGAATTCTTTCTAGCAAATAGAAGCAGAGACCTTGTGTTTGCAATGTCAAGGGTTTGATGTTGAGCTTGAGCTTGGATGGTGATGCACTTCAAGAAACTGTCTGTTTCACAGGCCCAGATGTAGCCCAGATGTTTACCAGATGTCCACTATTCGTGAGGGTCTATGCTCCCAATTAGGAAAGGAGCAGTGGACCAGAGAAGAGCAGAAGGAGCAAGCACCACCTCAGTCTAGGTCTGTGCCTCCCTCTGTGGTCCTCAGACATCAAAGGCATGCGAATGCCAGGGAACAGGCACGGTTTTCAAAGTCTGCCTCCCTGGGTGGGTGCTTTCTTTTATGTCATGAAATAACACGAGTAAAGGAAACCTGTGGCTTTGTATTGGCCTCCTGTGGTGCAAAGTCTCTGAGATGTGGAGTCTCACACCGAGTCCTCTCACAGAGGATTGGAGATGAAAGAAAGATTGGACAGTAGGTGCTGGCCTTTCACAGAAGGACAGTGGGTGCTAAGGGTGACTGTGCACAGGGCTGACCACAGGCTACGTGGTTCTATCAACGGCAGCTCTGCAGTGCTTCTGGAAGCCTGGAGGCTTTGGCTTCCAGTGACAAAGAAACGCTAAGGCTGCAGAGAGGCTCTCTGGCAGAACTCTCACCAGTTATCCTGGGCTGACATTTGTGGGAACAAACCCTGAGCTCTCTGTAGCTAACAAGCTCTGCTCTGTTCCCTGAGCTTCCCAAAGGAACAGAGCCAGCTTTGGATCTAAGACTTTGTGCTGTGTGTGTATGTTAAATATGCTTTTTTTCATTTTATAGTTTTTGCTTCTTTGTCAAAAATCAGGTGTTTGTAGGTGCGTGGATTAATATCTGGGTCTTTGATTCAGTTCCATTGGTCCTCCTGTCGGTTTTTATGCCGATAGCAGGCTGTTTTCAGTACTGTAGCTCTGTTACAGAGGACTTTTGATGGGCACAGGAATGGCTAGGAAGTCGTGTGTGTGTGTGTGTGTGTGTGTGATTTCACTGTTATGTTGGGGCAAGTCTGACTCCTGGAACTAAGTGTGCACATGCACACACACATGTGTGCACACATTGTTCATCTCCTATGTATTTGTTAGCCTGATTAACTTTACAATCCAGATTAACCATCTCAGTGCCTATAATGTATATTATACTGGCATGTTGTCATGTGTTGTCTGAGCTCACTGAAAAGCTGGAAGCCCCTACACACACTCATTTAGACCCAAGCAAGTTTATCTCAAGGTTCCTTGTCTGAGGGTGGACATAGCACCTAACTCTGTGACAGGAAGGGCAGAGAAGAGCAAAACAGCTCGAAAAAAATTTATGCCCCCGAGAACAGTTGGAATGTAAACCATTTCCAACAGAGGTTACTATTGTTTATTCCCAGATACAAAAGTGGCTGCAATGGGAAGGAGAAGCCAGAAATCTTAGCTATAGGGAGCTCATCCTTTGAGGGAAAGCTCCAAGGGACTCTAGCTGACTGCTCTAACTTCCCCAGTGGGTTTCTGCTGGATTTGCCCAATTTGATGCCATCTCTACCTGATGCTGTGCTCTTTCGCTTGAAGCTTCACCTGAGACACTCTGCGCTCCCCAAGACCGTCCAGACTAGGAAATCCAGCTGAATATAACTTTATGGTTTCTTTGGGGTGTTTTGAGCACCTGATTTGATGATATGTATTTTTCTCTGTCTCTAGCTCTCTCTGTGTGTCTCATTCTTTTTCATGTGTGTGCAGGCACCATTTATTTCTTTACTTTTCTTGCTACGTGCTTTATAAACTTACTCATTCCAAACAGAAAGCTTGACCATCACAGATCATCCTTTGGACCCTAGACTACAGTGCCAAAGATGATCTCCAGTCTTACTGAGGACAGAGACTAAACGTTACAGCACTGACATCCGAGCTATTCCTGTGCCCATCAAAAGTCCTCTGTAAAGCATCCATACAGATGTCATCACGGACAGATGTCAATATGGATACCGATATCAGTGCCTACTACACCTGACTGCGTGAATCAGATCACGGTCTAAACGTAGGTGCTGAAAATAGTGATAAAGCTACCTTCCACCTCTGTGCGGTGTATTGAAGCATAAATGAATGCACGTTCAGACTTGGATCCTAGGTCACCCCAAAGGTAACCAATTGGATATACATAGTCGTTTTGTCTCTTTAAACACTCTGTTGCCAGGCACTTTGATAGAAATGCTGATACTAACAAGAGCCCTACCTTTCCCACTTCCTCCTCAGGGTGATGTCAGATCAGATGAGACAGTGGTCACAGGGAGGTCTCTAATGTCGGAGTGTTAAAATGTCGGGATGTCTAAAACTCCCAAGGGTGCTCTCTTTTGATGAACGTCATGCAAACTGTAGTAGGGAGAAGGAGTTTTTGAGAAGACAAGCAGAGCTCTGGAACTAAAAGAGGAAATGACTACATAGCCTCCGAAGTGACTCTCACATTCTGGCCCCTGTGGGATGCAGGGGGATCCCCTTTGTGCCCACAGGATGTAGGATGACCTCGGGACCTTTGTCTGCCACTTCTGTCTGCCTGGTGTGGTGGGTAAGGCCTGAGCTACCAACTAGAATAGTCAGTCGCCTTCTCCTGTTGTTATTTCTTCAGCAACAGGCAGCCCTGGTGTTCAGATCCAGTGTGACCTTTTGTTATACCAGCCCCTGCAGCCCCAGGTTCATGTCCATGGACTGCTTCATTAGAAACAGCCTTCCAATCCGGGCTCTTCCCACTTGTCAAAAGAAAGAAGAGCATATGGCACACTGCAAAATACACCTCTGTGACCACTGGGAGAAGTGTGGAGAAAACATACAGGGAAAATCCTGTGTCCCTGGTCGTATTTGTCTGGTCGTGGAGTGGCTGCTGGCTGTGGTCGTCCAGTGGAGAATCTGGAGCCTTCTTCTCCTAATCCCAAGAGGATGGAGGTTCATAGCTTCTGCAGCAGCTTCATGTGAACGGGTCACAGTGTGCAGGTCACATCTGGGCCTTGCTGGCCTTGAGACCAATCAGGATGCCTGCCTCTCTGTTCTTCGGAGACACGGTGCTGCTGTCTCTTTAACAAGGACATGGCCTGTTTTGCTGCTGACTACAGTGATCTGGTACGTGGATGGGAGCCCACAAGGCAGAGTCAGGGTTTCTGCTCCTCCTGATCCTCACCCCGTAACTGGAAACTGGAGAGGCTTCTAACACCCACAATCCCAAAGTTCCTTGCTATCCCTTTTCTGTAAGGTGGAGCTATTAACACCACTGTCTTCCTCACTGGCGCCTAAAGTCAAGGGGAAAATGGACAGGGGTGTTCACGCAGGACAACACCTCAGAGGCAATCGCTCATATTCTGAGTCCACTTCCTGTTTTCACCTAAGCAAGTGCTTTCTAGTCAAAGAACCTGCCATCTCCATCACACTGGCTCTTCCTGCTAACACACATGCACACACACACACGCACACACACACATGTGTATAAGTATTTGCCTGCACGCTTGTGTGTGTACGACAGACCAGAAGAGGGTACTAGATTCCCCTGAACTAGAGTTACAGATGGTTGTGAGCTGCCCTGTGGGTGCTAGGAACTGAACCCGAATCCTCTCTGGAAGAGCAGCCAGCGCTCTTAACTGCTGAACTATCTCTCCAGCCCCCTCTACTTTCTATAGTGGAAGCAAGCAGAGATTCTCCTTTTAAACTGTCTCTCTCAAGCTTCTACTACAGTAACAGAACACTGAGTAACACAGAAGGGAGGCTCCAGGCTTATTATCTGGACTGTGGGAAGAGAGATGACATCGTTGGCAAGCAAGGATAGGGAGACTCTTCAAGACCATATTCTGGACTGAGCTCCGAGAGTACAGCAGAAGAGAGGGAGGAGAGTTGATATGAGCAAAGGGGTCAAGACCATGATGGGGATACTCACTGGAACAGCTGACCTGAACTAATGGGAGCTCACTGATGCCAGACTGACTGTGGGGACTGGAGCAGGGGGGCACATACCAGCATAGGATCTAACTAGGCCCTGTGAATGTGCATGACAATTGTTTGGCTGGGACAGTTCATGGGGTCACTGGCAGTGGGGCCAGGATTTAACCCTACAGCTTGAACTGGCTTTTGAGAACCCATTTTCTTTGGCGGGATACCTTGCTCAGCCTAGATATAGTGGGGAGGGCCTTGGTCTTGCTTCAAAACCACACACTAGATTTTATTGACTCCCCATGGGAAGCCTTACCCTTTGTGAGGAATGGATGGGGGGTGGAGTGGGGGAGAAGGGAGGGAATGGGAGGAGGGGAGGGAAACTGGGATTGGTCTGAAAATTTTCAATTAAAATAATAATAATAACGAGCATATTCTAATTACTTCTCTCCCTATCCTAAGGGTTTCTGAACAAAAGTATGGCCCCCTGGAGTCAACCTTCCTGTGTGCCTTATGAAATCACATAGGGTGAGGTTTCCTTCACTTTGTGGGTAAAAAATGGAGAATGTTTTTTCTACTTAACAACAAAAGAGGATAAATACCAGCTGTGGAAATGTCTCCCTAGGCTCACAGCATGGAGCTCTTTTCTGAACGTCTCTACTGGGACAGAAGCCTGGCTGAACTTCCCTACCCTATGAAAACCTACCCAGTCCTCCTGCTCAGTTTCTCCTGAGAAAAGATGACCTGAGCTGGCCTGTGTGTCCCCTTCTCCCCTGCCATCAGCTTCCTAGAACTGTACAACCATGTGCTCCCAGAGGCCAGGAGATGGAGGATGGGAGGGGGCAGGGAACAGATAGACAGACACACAGAGACAGAGAAACAGAGGGAGAGAGAGAGAGACAGAGAGGGTCACAGACTAACACACACACACATACATACAGACAGACAGACAGACACACACACACGCACACAGAGGTCTTTGGACCATTAGAGGAAATCACAACCAAACTTGACTAGTTCCATTTGGTGAGAACAGTGAGCCAGGATGATGGTTGTTCTTTTAATAAGCTGACATTAAGGTTCCAGAAAAATGTCCATAGCCTTATTTCTCATATTTCTAAGTTTACATTTTTGGCTCACTGTGCATGCTAATCTCCTGACTTTATACGAACAAAAAGCTTCCACTTGGCTTCTGCTCACGCTGGGAGCTTTGCTGGCTGTGGATCTGGAATATCTTCAATTATGAAAATCATTTATTGAGGTTACACTCAGATGATTCTTGGAAAGCTTGGAGGTTAAGAGCCAGGAGGAGGGAATAAAGGGGGCAGCTCGTGGGAGGACCAAGGATCCCGATGCTTCCGGAAGGGAGGGCTGGCATTCCGGACTTCTGCGGGCATTGTGGCATCCTATTCAGATCCGTTATCTGTTTATTCATGCACGGTTTCATCCAGTAAACTGTTCTGAATGCCTCTTATGGGTCCTTTAAAGCAGAAAAGCTCTACTTTCCCAGAGACAGGGAATTAAGGAAAACAGTGTATGCAGCTACGTTCATGTTACTGAGAGTCAGGAGAAATACACAGAGACAGACTGAATCTTGTGTATGTGTGTGTGTGCACGTGTGTGCACACACATGCATGCGTGTGCACATATGTGGTACGGAAAATCCATAGAGAATGTGACTATGATGGCTAATCTTTAGTTTCCGCTTGACTGGATTTGGAACCATCTAGAAGACATATCTCTGAGTGTGTCAGCGTGTGTGACACAAGTGTGTTGTCCTTGAATGTGAGGTGCACCACCCAGTGGGCTGGGGTTACGGGTTGAATACAAGGTGGAGAGGTATAATCTAGCTGAGCAGCAGCGTTGGCCTCTGCTTCCTGATTGGAGGTGCACTGTGATCTGCTGCCTCGTGCGTCTGCTTCCATAGCCAAAGCCACACCCGCTGCCACACCTTCTCTGCTACCGTGGAGGACACCTTCCAACACAACACAACCCTCCCTTCTTAAGTTTCTTTTGTTAGGCATTCTGTCATGGCAACAAAGAGTGGAAACTATAGCGGGAGGCCAGGAGGGCAACCCCCCCCCCCCCCGCAGCATTTCTTCAATTTGAGTGTGTACATGAAGCACCTTGGCTGGGGCAGCTGGTTTTATTGTTATTTATTACATATTTATTATTTATTTGTGCCTGTGTAGGTGAATGTATAGAGGTCTGAGGTCAACTTTCAGGAGTCAGTTCACTTCTTGTGCCGTGTAGCTCCAGGAATTGAACCCAGGTAGTCAGGGTTAGCAGCAAGTGCCTCTAACCACTGAGCCATCTTGCCAGCCCCGGCAGCAGTTCTGACCAGCTCATAGGTGACAACATACCTGATGTTCTAAACTCCAAGACACAGGGGAACAGAGACTCAGTGGTTTCAACCCATTAGCAAACAGACTTTGGACACTTAGGGTCAAATATGAGTGTGAACAGTCAAAAAACGAAACCCACATATGGGTCGCCTCGGTTGACATGAGGGATGGGGGCTCTCTCAGGGTGCTTTTTCTCTCTCCAGACTCACATGGCTTCATGGCATCACTAGGTCTCTTCTGCTACCTTCCACCCTCTGGATCAGTCAAACACGGATTGCAGGTGGCTAGCTGCGCTCAACCCTTAAAATTTTTCTGGGATGACTGAGGAATAGGATTGTTTATTAATTTATTATTTATTTAATTAATAATTAAACAGAATGTTGAAGCAATATCAAACTTCTTTTTTTCCGATAAGTACAACTTTAGGGCAGAGGCTGGAGAGATGGCTTGGTGGGTAAAATGCCTGCCATGCAGGCATGAGGATATGAGTCCTCAGAATGCACACACAAGCCAGGCAGAGGGACACACGTGTCTAGCCTCAGTACTGGAGGAGCAGGAATGGGGGCGTCCTGAGTGCTTGAAGTCAGGTGGTCTAGCCTTATTGGCAAGCTCCGTGCTCAGTGAAGGATTGTGTCTCAAAACAGGAAGCTAGAGAAATGACTGAGGAAGTCGTCTGATACAGACCTCCAGCTTACACACACACACACACACACACACACACACAAAGTGTAGCTGACCCCAGAGTTGGAGAATTTACCTGATTTAATATGTAAACATTGCTTCTTAAAATAGGATACAATTTTGCTTCAAAGTCAAATCAAATTAATTTTTCTCTTTCCTCTTTACCCCCTTTAAATTTTTTAAAATTTTATTTTATGTGTATGGGTGTTTGTCTAGTATGTATGTGTAACACATGTATGCAGTACCTACAGAGGCCAAAGGAGGGCACCAGATCTTTTGACACTGCAACTACAGGTGGTTGTGAGCTACCTTGTGAGTGCTGGGAATAGAATCCAGGTCCTCTGGAAGAGAATCCAGTGCTCTAACTGCTGAACCATCTCTCCAGCCTCTTTTCATATATACAAAATATATATTAGAGTTCACAGATACTCTATTTAAAGCATAAATTGATTTGTTTCCTAAGCCCAGTACAAATTGCTATAATATTTTGAATATCTTGGGCTAAACGAAACATATTCTTAAAAGTAATTTTTCTCATTTGTTTCTACTTCTTGGTACAGCTACGAGACAATTTAATTTATGTGATTGCCATCTTTCCATTCTTGGTTTGTGCTCCTAAGATAGTTGGGTACCAAACCTATCAAGGAAAGCAGGGATTTCTCCATGAATTTTTTTTCTTTCCTTGCTGAACCTTTGGTGTGAGAATAAGGTTCAGTGTAGAGAAGGTTCTCCATAAATATTATTCTGTGAGTGAAAACTTTGGGGTGGCTGTTTAATTTGACTGCCTGCCTTGGGTTCTCTTTGTCATAACCTTTTCACAAGCTCCTCTGCACAAATATATTATCTGTTCCCCTAGAATAAAATTTAACACCATTGCATAAAAGGGTGAGGGCCATTTAATTGCTGCTCAGCACTGCCAAGTTAGTCTCAGAAAAGATTGAACTATTTTGCAGTGATGCTAGCATTGTCAATTGGTTCAGAATGCGTTCTCCTGGTGCCAACTTTGAAAGGCACGTGGAGAGAATAGCTATGGTTTGGGCAAGTTATTTAGCTTGCAGAGACTTGAACCCTTTGAACTATAAAGCAGAGATAACTATGTGAGGCTGAAAATAAACCGAGTAAATGCCAAAATATTTGTACAATAGACTACATTTTATACACATGATTCTATTTAGAAAGATTGGAATGGCAGAGATGACTCAGTAGTAAAATGCTTGCCAAACGAATGTAAAGACCTGAGTTCGAGCCCCAGAACCTACAGAAAAGGCTAGGCACGGTAATATGCATTTGTAATCATAGAAGAGGGCGGGAGGAGGCAAGAGGGCTCATTGACTAGTCTAGGTGAATTGGCAAGTTGCTGGTTTAGTGAGAGACAATGTCTCAAAAAATAAGGTGGAGAGTAATGGAGGGGGACACCAGCTGTTAAACTCTGTGCTCCACACAAATGCACACACATGTGCACACACAAACATGTAAACACACAAAATAAAAGAACTGGAACTCACCCTTCCTTATAATAGTCAGACGAACAAATAGGTGATAGCAAGAATGGCTACTTCAGGGATGAGCGCGACGCAATCTGAGACGTAAAGTGGGTACCCGCTAGAGATATTTAAACTGCTAAAATAAGATGCGGTTGGGAGAAGGAAATAGCTTCTTCTTTTTGTGCACTTGATTCTCAAGTTTCAAAGATTTACCTTTAAATAGTTATAGGAGCCGATATCTCGTGTACATCTAAGAACTTAATCCCAGGAATTTTTTTTATTACAAAATGAGTTATGTTTCTAAGCAAACAAGAATAGAGTTCTGAATAAAAATTAGCCTGGGTGGTGATTTGACAAGTTTAGGAGTGGGGCAGGGTGGCTCTAACTTGCCTAAGAGAACAGGAGGAAGCTCCTTATGTGACCCTCAGTTGGAGGCCCACCACAGTGCACCATGTTCCACAGACCCTATGTGACCAGAAACTGAAGCCTCTGAAACAGTCAAAACCAAGCCTTTCCACTCTAAAAGAAGACAGAAAAGACACCGATTGTAGAACATTGTGGATGGATTCAACCTCTGCCTAAGTCAGACCTTTTGACAGAATTACTAGCAAGAAGTAGATGTACAAGTTTGAGATGGATATTTTTGCCTGATTCAGTATCTCTATTGAAAGTGGGCGAGCTCCTATCATCTATCTATCTATCTATCTATCTATCTATCTATCTATCTATCTATCTATCTATCTATCTATCTATCTATCTATCTATCCATCTATCTATCATCAATCTATATGCTAATAATCATCTTCACCCACAGAAATTTGATGGGAAAAGGAATGGACTGGAGCCTTGCATACCCTTGTAGTGCAGGTCCCTGATTATGTCTGCTTTAGGTTATCTCTGTGTCATGAGCAGGACACAGCTGTGGTCTGGAGAACACAAAACACTTACCTAGACCACAATTGAAGGACTGGCTGATGTCTGACAGGCTCTTATTTGCTGGATTTGTGCAGTGACAGAGCACAGAAAGGCTGCTTGCTTTTCTCAGTACCCCAGCTCAGGGAAGCAACAGCCTGGGAAACGACAGAGGGGATTTCTGGGCTGGGTGTGGAGAGTCCAGCCTTGACATTGTGTTTTCCCCTTCATATACTGACCCCATGACTTCCAATCACTTCATGTGGGGAGGGAAGGAGGGAGGGAGAGAGGGAGGGAGGGAAGGAGGGAGGGAGGGAGAGAGAGAGAGAGCCTATTTAATAGCCTCATGGAATGACTTGTTCTTGTCTAAACCAAGGCACACTGGGCAGATCACCTTCAGCTTGTGCATTCCCGCACAGCATCAGCACCACTTCTAGGATGAAAATTTTTCACCTAACCCCATGTATCTCTATGTTCCACCAACAATCAGGAAGAGACTGCCTGCCAAACACACACACACACACACACACACAAAAACACACAAAAGTGTGGGAGGGGTGGGTGGTCTGTGATGGTTGATCTTGCTTGTGAGTTATGGGAACAAACCTCTGGCCATGTCTGAGAGAGATTATCCAGACTGACTTAACTGAAGTAGGAAGCTCCCCCCTCCCCCCTTGTGTGGGCAGCACCATCCCATGCCATGCCGAGCTCCAGTCTTTGTCCTCTCTGCTTACCCACTCTAGACACAATAGGGACCTGACCAGCAGCCTCAGTCCTGCTCCTGTGTCTTCCCCACCACGATGGGCTGTAGCCTCAGGCTGTGAGCCACAATACCCCCCCCCTTACATCAATGTTGTTAGATATTTTGTAACAGCAATGGGAAAAGTAATTACTACAAAGAGAAAAGCTAGTATCTCAGCTGAGCTATCTCTACTGGAGCGTTACCCCTTCTTGCTCCTGTTACAGAGGCGAGAGGCAACCCCTTTAGCTTAGTTCTCATGATACTGTGCTGAGCAGACATCACAGGGCTGGGAGACAGAGGTCAGGTTCTAGCCCCAGTTTCTCCAGCTCCCTGGGTGACCTCAGTCAAGTCACTTGGCCCCGCTGAGCCTCAGGTTCTTTTCTATAGAAACTAAGATTGGAATCAATTTTCTCTAAGCATTTGACTCTCAGTACTAAGGTGTCGTGCCTTTGGAATCAGCAAGAATCGAAGTGAGCCGTATTTGCTCTCTCTTCTTCCCAGACAGCTTTCTAAATGGTGCTTAGCATTTGGCCCTGAGTTTGAGACACAAAAATCTAGAATCTGTATCTGATATGTGGCAGACCTGTGGGCTTCCTGTTCTGTCTGTCACAGGGCTCTGGGTTGTCTCTTTCCTCTCCAGGAATGCAGCTGCCTCGTGGAAGAAGGAGGGAGCAGAGGCTGCTGTCGTTGGATTCTCAACATCCAGGCCCTACACTTCTAGATGGTGAGTCATGCTTGGTGGCCTCAGTGCCTGGCAGTGGGCCCCACCCAACTTCTTGAGCTTGTCAACACCCAGGATAGGATAAATCATGAGAGACCCATTTTTAGCTAAGAGTGAAAAATGAAGTCACCGGTATAGCAACAGAAGATGCCAACTGGGGACATAGATGGGAGGCGACGATGTGCGGAAGGGTGGGGTAGTGGCTCTGGTGAGCCAATCCCAAGGAGGCTCTGGGCTGCAGGCTTTGAAGTAGTCTGGCAGTGTGTGGGGAGAAGGACCCCGGGAAGAGGTCTTATGTGAGGAACCACGGCATGCCTACCCTTTTCCAAATCACAGACCCCAGGAGAGCATCTCAGCATTTGCCTGCTCCAGGGCAACGGGAAGGGAGATGCTGAATTCTCAAACGCAAGGACTTTGCCATCTTCTGCTCTATTTTATTTTAGGAGTGGAGCGAACAGGGTGGGGATGATTTACCGCCTGTCTGTTCAGCCTCCTCTCTCTTCTCCCACTCTGGGCTGGACCAACATGTCTCAGAGGCCTTTGCATTTCCACCATCCTGTAGTTCCTTGCTAATTTCAAAAATAACACATTCTGGGGGAACAGAGCATGTGAGAAAATTGCTGATATTTTAAAGATGAAGCAGCACCATTTCAGTTAAAAAAAAAGGGGGGGATCTCACCTCAGTTCCATGATTTTTATTTGGATGTTGATCCTGACATACTCACTTAACCTCACAGCTGTTTCCTCATTTGTGAAGTGGGTGAGGTAATGGTGCCTAACTCAGGAGATCTGGGAGGGGTAAGAGAATCCTGAGGTCACTGCTGGTCCATAAACCCAGGCAGCAGAGCAGCTAGGAGGATACCAAAGCTGATGGGACCCAGCTTTCTTAAAGAGACAGTGGGAGCTGGGTGGCTGGCTACCCATTCATTTTATTCTCCTCGGCTTTCCTGCGATACTGGGAATGTTCTTCTAGATACCTCAGGAAGAGTTCTGGGGGCAGATCTCAAAGGAAGGAGTCCCCCTTGGGGTTTGACTGGCTTTAGCTAGCTCCTCCCCTTGGTGTGTGTTCATGTATTTGCAGGTGCACATACATGAGCACACATGGAGGGGGAGGCAGGCAAAAACCTTTAGATGTTGTTCCTTAGAACATTGTCTACATGTTTTTGAACTAGGGTCTCTTGCTGCCCTGAGGCCCACGAAGTAAGTCAGGCTGGCGCGCCATCAATCCCCAGGGATTGGCATGCCTCTACCTCTCCAGCGCTGGAGTTATAAGTTTCCTCCACTGTGCCCCGCTGCCAAAAATGTCAGGTCTGAGGGTGGAGCAGATCCTTGTATTTGAAAGGCAGGCACTCCACGAGCTGAGCCATTTCCCCAGCTCCCCAGCTATCCTTTACTGCTCCTGAGCTTGCGTGTGTGCTATACCAGGAGGGAGGACAACTTCAGAAAGTGGGCTAGGACCCAGAGAAGGAAGCATGGCTTGCTTGTCATTCATTCATTCATCCATTCATTCATTCATTCATTCATTCATTTTCATTCATTCATTCTCATTCATTTGTTCGTCCAGCAGAGACCTTGTACCTGTTTGTGCTTGGCTGTGCACTCAAGCACCACTGAACTTGGGCTTTGCCTTCTGTAATGTACAGTGGGGTGGGGGACAGCTTTTAGTCGCACCCCACTTCCTGCTCTCTCCAGCTTCCACCCTGCTCCACTGCTCAGCACACAGCTGATTATAACTTGAAGATGAACTGTGTACCCATGGACCTTTCTGCCGTTGGTTGAAACTCCAAGAATGGATGAGACTGTTAAAGTGCAGGCTCTACACAGCAGGAAGTGTCTGCAGTAAGAGATGGTGAGGAACACCACATATTTGGGGATGCAGGGACCAGGAAGCAAGGCGAGGGATAGGCTGTTCTCTGTCAGGTGGGGATGATGGGTGGATGGTGGGGCCCAGTTGAGGCTACTGGGAGATGTGAACAGTCTGATGAGCAGAAGCCGGTAGGATTGTGTTTCTCTAATGAACGGGCGCTCCAAGCAGACAGGCACTGCCAGGCTGCTATAAGGCAGCGGGCAGGGCACCGGGGCTGTGAGGACCAGGCAGCTCTCAGAAATTAGCATCTGAGCCCTGGCAACCAACAGGGGTCTGCTCAGATCGAGGCAGCTTGTATTCCGAAAGGCTGGAACAAGAGAGGGGCTCCATTTCCCAATCAAGGGGGCCCAGATGCAGGTGTACAGGTCTAGTGAAAGGGGAATGCCTGTCAGAGGTCAAGGGCTGGACTGGCGCTGATATTCCCAGAAAAAGCAAACACAAGAGCTGTTGAGAAGTGATCTATTGACTGGGTTGTCTGTCTCACTTGGCAGGAACACAGTGATCTCGTTAGGATTGTTACAGGCCAACTGTGGGGAGAGCCACCCGTTTGGAAGACAAGCGCATGGACTTGGGTCCCTTCAAAAGTACTTCAAAGCTGTGTCTCTGAGTCACCTTGTCCTGACCACAACACTATTCATGAGGAAAAGGGTGTCACATTTTCCTCCATGTTGCAGATGAGGCTGTTATTGGCCAAGATCCAGGGAAAGTATCTATAGCTAGACTGTTGCTATGGTTTCCCAGAGCCTCCCACCCCCCTCTCTGTGTGTCTTTCTCTCTTTAGAGAGTGAGTACTATAGTTTGGATTTTTGAAAAAAAAATTATTATTTTTATGTGCATGTGTGTATGTCACTCTTTATATACATGCACACGAATATATGCATCCACAGAAGTCAGAAGAGCATGTTAGATTGCCTGAATCTGGAGTTACGGTTACTTGTGTGCTTTTCCATGTCGATGCTGGGAACCAAACTTCAGTCCTCTAGAAGAGCAGCGAGTGCTCCAACTGTTGAACCACCCTCTCCAGTCCCTGGTTTTTAATCCTGAACATCTTCCAAATGGCCTATATGCATTAGAGGCTTTGGCACCTGTGATGGTGCCGGGCTAATGGGAGTTTTGGGAAGTGGGACCTGGTGGAAGGAAGTTAGGTGATTGGGGCATGCCCTTGCAGGGCGTATCAGGACCTCAGCTTCCCATCACCTTTCCTCGTTACCATGGTGTGAGCAGTATCCTTCAGAACATGTTCCTGCCATGATATTCTTCCTCTACCTCATGCTCAAAGGACCGGAGCCAGGCAGCCAGGACTGTGTTGTCTGGAGACATAAGCTTACATAACCGTTCTTCTTTTCAAACTGATTTTTCTGGGTGTTGTGTTACAGTGATGGGAACTGACAAACGATAGATTGGGGGACAAAATCCTGTCTGTGTCTCATCTCAATGTATGCAATCTTGGGGCAAGTTGTTTAATCTCTTCAATTTTCATTCTTTTATTATTAAACTGCAACTGCTGGCCTTTATGCTGGAAAGACACTGAGTTCCTTCCCTTTGGTTCCCCTCAAGGGCATTTGGAATTAATTTGTGATTATTGCTTATGTATATTCAAAGCCACCTCCTCTACCAAACAGAAGACTCCATGAGGTCAGGCCTTCTGCTGAGAATCAACTTCTACACGGGTATTACAGAGCCACAGTACTTTCAAGGGTTCACAAAAAATGATTTTTTAAAAATATATTTTATTTTATGTGCATTGATATGAAGGTGTCCGATCCCCTGGAACTGGAGTTACAGATAGTTGTGAACTGTCATGTGGGTGCTGGGAATTAAATCTAGGTCTTCTGGAAGAGCAGACAGAGCTCTCAGCCCCTGAGTCATCTCTCCAGCCCTCACAAAAATGTTTGAACTTCAGTTTCTCTTTAAATCAGGAGAAAAATGAATAAATAATAATAGATTATATAGTAAGCTCTTCCTGGATTGCATTTGTCTCTATACCAATATAAATATACGTGTTTTTTAATACAGCAAGGGCAGGTAGTGCCCACAGAGCTGTAATATAGTCTTGACTCTGGGTCCCTGTTTGGTCATTTATAGTTTCTTGTCTGACTTAGAAATCCAACCAACACCTGTCAAATGGGTGGAAGGATGAAGACCTGAGGAGACATTCTTAACACATGCTCAGAATCTCATGGAGACTAGGGAGGAAATTCATCTTTTGGGGAAGATTTTAGAAAGAGGTTTGCAGAAACTCAAGACATAGCCTTCACCCATGACCTCAAACTAAGTTATTTACTCCCACCCCTGCTCTAAGACCTTTTGAACCAGCAACTGAAGCTTTGGAAACCTCCACCCAGCCTCATGCTAGAGATGTTGGCACAGTTTCTGGCAGTCTCCTTTCCAGAACACTTTAATACATTTTAGGAATGGTCAACGGCTCCTAGTTTAAGCTACACAAAGCTGAAGAACCCCCTCACCTGCCCATTATCCTGGCACCAACTTCTAATGCCAACCTTCTTAAGTTGGAACCTTTGTTCAACTTCTGCAAGAGGTGGCTGGGGACTTTGAGATCAAAATGTGTCATGTCCCCAGTCCATATGCTGGCGGGCCCCATGATTTGTCTAGGGAACAAGTGGTGTTGTGAAAAGTAGAAAAAAGAAAGAAAAAAAAAACAATTCATAGGAAGTGATGGACAGTTTTCAGTCATCTCCAGTTTCTTGGGGGAAGGGGAGAAAATGGGGACTGCAGGCCCAACCAGCTTAAAGTTCAAACAAAAGTTGCTGTGCTTTCACACAGAGAGCAGGGCAGGAGACTATGGTCTCCCATTGTAAACTGAGACTGCTTGTTCATTTCCTGGCCTCATAGACATGAATAATCACACAGAAACTATACTAATGACAACACAGCTTGGCCAATAGCTTAGGCATATTTCTAACTAGCTTTTACATCTTAAACTAACCCATTTCTATTAATCTATATGTCTCCATGAGGCTGTGGCCTACCAGTAAGTTCTGGTGTCTTTCTTCTTCAGCAGCTACATGGCATCTACATATAACTGTTCAGACTTCCTACCTGGATTTACTCTGCTAAGCTATTGGCCAAAACAGTTTTATTCATTAGCCAAGGACATCCCACATCATTCCATAATTAACTAGAGTAAACCAAATCAAACAGGATAACCAAGGAACATGCAAAGACAGCTAGAAACCTTTGACCTCTGCATATCTTGTGTGAGAGTTAACACAGCTTACATATACTTTCCCTAAGATGTGTGGGACTAGAAAAGTGTTTTGGTCTTTGGATATTTTACACATATAATGAGACATCTTAGAGATGAAATCCAAAGCTAAGTATGAAATTCATTTATGTTTGATAGGCATCTTATAAACTCAGCCTGCAGGTGCTTTTCTCTCATATTTGCAGTGAACTGATGTTTTCACTGTAACAAGTAATTGTTGAAATAGGAGCAGCGGGGCTGCGTCCCCGGCACCTGGCCGCCCGCATGGCTAGCTTATGCCCCAAAATAATTACACGGAAACCGTATTCTTTTAATCACTGCCTGGCCCATTAGTTCCAGCCTCTTATTGGCTAGCTCTTACATATTGATCTAACCCATTTCTAATATTCTGTGTAGTACCATGAGCTGGCTTACCAGGAAAGATCTTAACCTGCGTCTGTCTGGAGTGGGAGAATCATAGCGACTCCCTCACTCGGCTTCTTTCTCCCAGCATTTTGTTCTGTTTACTCCACCCACCTAAGGGTTGGCCTATCCAATGGACCTAGGCAGTTTCTTTATTATTTAACCAATGACCTTCCTCCATCAAGTAATTGAGGTCAGATGTGAAAATTTTCTCCTTATACATCATAACAACACACACAGAGTTTTAGCTTTAAGAGCATTTCAGATTTTTAGACTGGGAATGTTCAACTTATATAGAAAACCAAAACAATATGCTGAAGCGTGAATCCAATTAATCTTATCAATAAAACCAGGAGTCAGCTATTGGAGTAAAAACTTTAAAGATCAGAGAAGCAGTGGAGCAGCCACATCGCTTCCTACCTCTTCCGTTCCTCCCATCCCAAGGGCTGAGATCCTGTCTCTGTCCTGCTTTATCACTTCCTGTTCCTCTCCCTACAGTCCTCCAAACCTCTATGGTTAGCTAGTGGCTTGCTCAGCCCTCTGACTCCAAGCAAACTTTATTTATCAGAACACAATCAAAAAGTCACAAAACAATATGCCTCACTATTTACTCAATCTATTGTATTTTCTATAGTCAATTATAAAAGTGGCCATACAGATTTTATCTTACTCAAGGTACCTTACCTGTGTTCGTTTCTACAGCTTCTTTTGCAGTTGTGAAGATACTACTGGCCAGGAACTCTGCTAGGAGGTGGGGTAGCTTAAAAACTTGAGTAGGATGGGATGTTGCCTCTCAGGAGGCCACAAAGGAGATGGATGTGCAAAGAGGTAATTATAATGTGTTCTGGGAGAAGCTATAACAGACTCCATGTAAGGTGCATGGAGTCTCAGAAGAAAGACTAATTTCTTAGGCTGGCAGGTTAGGAAAAGCCTCCTAGGGAAGTGGTACATGAGATAGCATTACAGATAGATGAGTAGATGAGTTCAGGTGAGAAAAAGAGAGAGAGAGAGAGAGAGAGAGAGAGAGAGAGAGAGAGAGAGAGAGAGAGAGAGAGAGACTTGGATAGAGCATGTGTATGCTGAACTCAGACCAAAGATTGGAGTATCTCCTTGTACATTTTAACTTCCTGGGCCTCCTTGAGTCTGGCCTGTTGACACTTACTGTGTCAGTTTAAGATATGGACTCAGTTTTTGTTCTGACATTGAGGAATCTATCTTGAATAAAAACAAACAAACAAATAACAAGAACAACAACAAACCAATGGTTCCCTTTACTGTCAATCATTCATTCATTTCCCAGCAACCTCTACTTCCAAGAAATTTCACTAGTGTCTTCCTTGAAATGGGTTTGGTATCATGAAGTTGGCATTCCAGAGAGGAAAACTAAGCCTTCCCATTAAGAAATATACTTCCATGGAAGATTTGGTTGAGTACCATAGTTTCATAGCCTTTTCCTTGGTAGTTCAGAACGATATTCTAAAAAAAGAAGTGTAGGGGCTGGCGACATGGCTCAGCATGTAAGCATGCACTGCTGTTGCTGCCCCCAGAGTTCTGTTCCCAGCACTCGTTCTCAGCACCCACCTCACACCTGCCTGTAACTCCAGCGCCAGGGGCTCCAGTGCCTTCTTCCGGCCTGCATGGGGACTTGCACTCAAGTGCACACACATTTACATAAACATAATTAAAAAGAAACTTAAAAGAGGTATCTGAATTTCCTAAATGGAAGCTTGAAATCCTCTGGAATTACTTTGCAGTCTTCCCTAGAGAATGCCCACCTTCTAAAGCCCACAAGGCAGAAAAGGGTGTGGCAGGCAAGGGGAGAGCTTCAAAAGAAGCCTGAATTAGCTTCGGCAGAAGAAATAAATTCATCAGCAATGTCTCCTCTCCTCGTCCACCCATAATTCTCCCAGCTACAATTTAGTTGGTGACTTTTTCTGTATTTCTTTGTATTGAGAATTTACATGGCTCAAGAAAGACAGGAGAAGACATAGAGTGTGAAAGTGCACAATACATACTTAAGGTTGCTTAAGGTGTGTGTGCATGTGTGTGCATGTATGTAAATCTGGCTACCAGGAGGTGAGCGGTCTATTCTCCCAAACACCTTCCATCATGGTGTTCTGCTTCACACAGGTCCAGAGTCAACAAAGCCAACTGATCATGGACCATAATCTCCAGAACCTTGAGCCAGGAATGAAATTGTTCTCCCAGCACTGCCCTGAGCTTGAGACCAAGCTTTCATGGATGTTAAAGGGACAGTTATCCAAACCATAGCAACCACCAGAATTACCTCCCTGAAAATAACTCATTAAGAGAAAAAGGATCCCGAGGCAAGAAGCCAAGTTAATGAGTGGGGATGGAGGCTGTTCATTGAAAAGGACTGTGATTAAATTGGGCGGTGGTGGTGCATGCATTTAATCCCAGCACTCAGGATCAGCCTGGTCTACAAGAGCTAGTTCTAGGATGGCTAGGACTGTTACACAGAGAAACCCTGTCTTGGGGTTTGAGGTAGGGATGGGAAAAAAACGGAAGAAAAGGACTGGGAGAAGAAAAGCTAATGAAGCAAATGATGTCTGCTTTCAAATATCTGAAGGTTTCCAAAGCTATGTCTGCCAAGGACCAAGGAGAGGGAATAGCAGGGACTCACTTTGCCTTCTTTGCTTACATAGCAGGTATTGTTTGCTACTTTAAATCTAGTTTTCCTTCACAGTTTTTTTTTTAAATAAGACTTATTTTTATATATTTATTTATTTATTATGTATACAATATTCTGTCTGTGTGTCTGCAGGCCAGAAGAGGGCGCCAGACATCATTACAGATGGTTGTGAGCCACCATGTGGTTGCCGGGAATTGAACTCAGGACCTTTGGAAGAGCAGGCAATGCTCTTAACCATTGAGCCATCTCTCCAGCCCCATCCTTCACAGTTTTTGCCTTACCATCAGGATGGGGTTTATCACTCTGACAGGGGTGGTGGATGTCTCTAAGGACAAGAGATCTAGACACGGAATGAAGGAGAAGAAAGCTAACTAGTGGCAACGGTCTGAGCGCTGGCCGAGAGGTTCGAATCCCGGCTGCTGTGTGTGTCTGTGTCTGTGTGCTTGTGACATGTGTGCATGCGTCATACTAAATCGAGGGGGGGGGGGAAGAAAGCTAACTAGTGGAACCATTTGCAACAGACAGAACCACCCCCTAGGAGTGGAGGATTCAGAGTCCAAGGAAGAAGAGGCTCCATGAGACTCTTCTCTGCCTCTAAGCCTCAGCTCTGGAAGAGCCTGGGGCAGATAGACACCACACTTCCTGCTTAGGCCCCTGTGCCAAAAGAAGGAGGTCATGGTAGTGTACTGTTTCAGGAAGAGAGGTAAGAAGCAGGGACCCCAAATGTCTCAGTTTCTATATAGGTTAAAGTGTCTGAAAGCTCCCAATGTCCCTGCAGATGAACAAGGCCCCTCTCTTCAGTGCCCACTGTGGGATGACAGATGACCAGATAAGGGACACAGCTGAATGCCAGAGTTCCTATAAGGTCAAGGAGATGTAAGATGGCATCAAGTCAAGCAGGGGCGACAGCCAAGCCCCTTGTTCTAGCTCTGAGTGTGAATCCATAGAAGATGGACAAGGGCAGAGGTGGGAGCCAGAAGGAGCCCACTGGAGTTGAGGAGAGGGTGGCAGAGAAGCAGAGCACTGGCCAGGGGCCTCTCCCTGGAGCTGTGGGGACATGTAAAGTCCTCTAGCCTGAAGACAACAGAATGGGGAAAGAGTGTAGAGCCTCTGAAAGGTCCCCTGGGAAGCATGAACTTTAAATTGCCCAATGGCTGCAACTGCAGTTAGGTTGCCCTTTCTGAATCTGAATGCAGCCATGTTAGCATTGTTGTGTCCCTCACACAAATGCCCTGTGAGTACATGTCAATCACAGGACCTGACACGGGTGTTGTAGCTGCAATAGAGGGTCGGAGGGAGACAAAGTAGATGCTTGTGAAGCAGAAGCAGCAGCAGTGTAGGAGGAAAGGAAGAGGGGGAGCCGCCTGAGGGAGGATTTACTAACCTGCACTATTATTTGGGTGCATGCTCACTACTGCCAGTGCAGCCAGGACCCCAGCAGGCACTGACCAGATCTTTTTAGAAACCCTCTATAGAGCTAGGGACATGGCCCATTTCGTCAAGTGTATAAGCATGAGGATGACTTACCTGCCAATCATTTTTCACATTTTAAAGATGTATGTTATTTCAGTGTGTGTGTGTGTGTTGTGTGTGTGTGCATGTTTCTGTGTCTGTGTGCCTATTTGTTATGTCTGTGTGTGCCTATAGCGATCAGATGAGGCTATCAGATCCCCTGGAGTTACAGGAGGTTAAGTGCCACCTGATTTGCACATTGGAAACCAAACTCCTGACCTCTTGAAGAACAGAAAGTGCTCATAACTGCTGTGCCACTTCTCTAGCCCCAACCTTATTTACCTATTCTATTAGGTTAGGTACACTGACCAGGAAGCCCCAGGTGTTGTTCCTTAGGACACCATTTCCTGAAGTTTTATTTTTAAAAATTTTTTTTGAGACATGGTTTTTCAATGGACTAAAACTTGCTGATTCCATCAGGCTGGCCTATCAGAGAGTCCCAAGGATCCAACTGTTACTATCTCTCCAGTGTTTGCTAACACACCCTAGCCCCTTTAGATGTGGGTTCTGAGGCTTGAACTTGGGTCTTCAAGTTTTTACAAGGCAAGCATTTTACTGCCTGAGCTAACTCTCCAGTCATGATTTAAACTTTTAAAACTGTGACCAATTCATATGGGTAGTGCTGAGTATGGGGGTCAGAATGGGCATGTGGGGGTCAGAATGGACACGTGGGGGGTCAGAATGGGTGTGGAGGGGTCAGAATGGGTGGGGGGGTCAGAATGGACATGTGGGGGTCAGAGTGGGTGTGTGGGGATCAGAATGGACATGTAAGGGTCAGAATGGTTGTGTGGGGGTCAGAATGGGTGTGTGGGGCTCAGAATGGGTTGTGGGGGGTCAGAATGAACATGTGGGGGTCAGAATGGGTGTGTGGGGGTCAGAATGGACATGTCGGTGTCAGAATGGATGTGTGGGGGTCAGAATGGACATGTTGGGGTTTGAATGGACGTGTGAGGGTCAGAATGGTTGTGTGGGGGCCAGAATGGGTATGTGGGGCTCAGAATGGGTGTGGGGGGGTCAGAGTGAGTGTGGGGGGGTCAGAGTGGGTGTGTAGGGGTCAGAATGGGAATGTGGGGGTCAGAATGGGTGTGGGGGGGTCATGACAGGCTCTGTGTCTGATTATAACCAGTGTTTAGGAATTCTCCCAGATTTGGTCAACGAGTGCCCTTAAAAAACAAGGTATTTGGGACATCTCTCTCACTGGCTCTGTGAGAACGCTGCCTTTTAGGCTAGGGACATCCATGTCTTCAAAGTAGTGCCCTGTATGACAGGATATGAAGGAATCTGTTGTTCTATCCCAAGGTCAGTAAAAAGATGGGCTGTTGGCTAGAAAGCATCCATGTCAGTAGGACCTGGGTTCTTGTCCCATCTTTGCATTCCAGAACAGATAGTCTGTCAACCTGTCAGGAGTAGGCTCTTCTATAACACCAGATGACTGTGGCTCTCTAGGGACACAGCCCCAGAGACAGTAGCCTATGCTATGGACAGGAGAAATGTTTGCTTTCCTATTCCTAAAAGGTCCTATTATCAATGAGCAACTTGACTCTCTAGCTTATGACCTTCATTGATCTTAACCCTGATAGATCAGGATGCCTGCCAAGGCTGGGGGGACCATCTCTGAATTAATGCCTCCTGCAGGCTGTTCTGATTGCCCCCTTTTCTCTTTCCTACCTTCCACACACTAGTACACCCTGAGGCCTTCCTCACCCAGCATCTTACAGTCCAGTTGAGAATGAAGATATCTTCATTGTATCTAGTCCTGTCCCACCTAAATGATACATTGAAGTCTAACCCTAGTTCCTCAGAATGTGAGTTTGAGTGCAGATAGCGTCATTACAGCCATTAGTAGTTAGCATGAAGTCATGAAGGTGGGTCCTGATCCACCTTGGCTGAGGATCTCATTGTGTGTGTACCTCAAAGGCAGACCCTAGGAGGGAAGGCCATGGACCAGAAGCAAGGAGATGACCATACCCAAGTCCAGGGGAGCAATTTGGACCAGATTCTTCATCCCGGTCCTCAGGAGAAAAGAAGCGCCCTGATGCCTTGTCCTCAAATTTCTAACCTCCAGAACACGGAGATAATGCATTGCTGTTGTTTAAGTCACTACAGTTAATGTTCTGTCCTGGTGATTTCTGGAAAGTGATAAGGATGAATAGATGAAGCCAAGGAGCACAAGGCAAGGCCAGGGCCTCTGGGGATTCTGTCGGCAAAGAAACACCTGACCCTTCAAGTACACAAGCCCAGTAAGAGGGTGGATAACCCACCATAACTTTCTGTGGCTCTTACGACACCAAAATATAAGCAGGGCTACTCCCCAAAGCAGCAGTTCCGAGGAGACAGTGCTGAGTCCTAGTGAGTCCCTGAGCTGGACAGCTCAGCCAAAGGAAGACCATGGCTGGAATGTAGCCCCTCCCCCAAAGTTCTTGTGATGGACCCTGGATCCCCAAATTCACACCAACCATATGTGGAGGTGGGACATTTGAGAGATGGTTCAAATTAAGTGAGGGTCTTTAAAATGACTCAGCAGATAAAGTTACTTGCCTCTAAGTCTAACAACCTGAGTTTGACCCCTAGGGCTCACACAGTGGATGGAGAGGATCAATTCTTGCAAGTTGTCCTCTGATGGATACATGCATTTCTTTCTTTCTTTCTTTCTTTCTTTCTTTCTTTCTTTCTTTCTTTCTTTCTTTCTTTCTTTCTTTCTTTCCTTCCTTCCTTCCTTCCTTCCTTCCTTGTTTGTTTATTTATTTATTTTTGAGACAAGGTTTCTCTGTGGCTTTGGAGCCTGTCCTGGAACTAGCTCTATGGACTAGGCTGGCCTCGAATTCACAGAGATCCACCTGCCTCTGCCTCCCGAGTGCTGGGATTAAAGGTATGCACCACCACCGCCTCACTTGGCTACTTGCATTTCATGACATGAGCACACACAGACAACTGACTGACTAAATAAACAAACAAATCTGCAGTCTAAAAAAAAAGTTGTTAGATGAGGTCCCGAGGATGGAGCTCCGAGGATGGTATCACGGAGGTTGTAAGAAGAGAAACTTACACTGGCAAGTTTGCTCATCCACACCACAAGATGCCCTCCACTCTGCTCTGAGGCAGCAGAAAGACCCTCATTGGAGGCTGACATATTGGACTTCCCAGCCTTCAGCATTATGAGCTAAATAAACCTCTGTTCTCTATGTACCTTGTCTTAGGTCTTTTCTAGCAAAGCTGAAGCTGGTGGGACAGCTTGGCAAAGAACTTGAAGGACTCCACTTCAAATGAGTAAACAACGACCAAGCCCGGCCCATCAAAGAATGAGGTTTTTACTTCCAGGAAATCATTTTCTCCTCTAATTCTTGGAGTCCAGCAAGTACTGAAGGGAGCAGGCAAAGCACCTTGGCCAAAGTATTGCCATTTTGACTTCAGACTCCATTTTATCAGCAGGGTGAAATAAAGGTCAGGTTCCCAAGCTCCAGGGGAGCCGAGAACTTCCCAATGGCCGATCAACCTCCTCCCTAAACCATAGAAATAGCTGTTATACATCTTCACTTCTCTAGAAACATCATGGCTGTTCCTAGCAACAGAAGGAACAAACTAAGCTGATTGATTGGGCTGAAAGGCTTGCATTGTATGCTACTTGACAATGATGGAATACTCGAGAAAGCCCCTAATCTCTAAATCCTGATGGGTAGAAATTGTGACTGTAACTTGGCAACAAATGTTTGTGAATTTTGTTCTTATAAACCCCAGTTCTGGCCCTGCGCGGGGCTGTCAGGGGAAACAAAGCTCCTGGGTCCTTGTCCTGTAGCCCTGATCGATCAATGGCCTAATTATGTGGTGAATTATTAAAATCTTTGTCTCTCTCCTTCCTCATGGAGCATAGCAGGCTAGGGGTAGCAGCACAAAGTGCAGAATTTAGATGGTTACAATAAACAAAAAGCTCACAGCCTAATGCTGAGCAGAGACGCTGGACCCAAGAGTGCACTCTGCATGAGTCCTCTAGGCTGAGATTCAAGAACAAGCCAACCCATAGATACAGTGAAAACCCGTAGGCTCCTCCAGGGAAGCAGTGACTGGGAAGCACCAGGGGGCAAGTGACTGGGGTGATGATGCCCTGTTCTGGGAGAGAGAGATGACTTGGGCAGGAACCCTTGTTTGTCAGTGTCGGACAAGGGAAGTTTGTAAGCTGGCTGTGTGAATGTCGCCCTAGGAGCATACAAAGACCACAGTACCCCATTCTCAAATCCTAGCACTAGAAGACAGTCCACAGGCATTTCTCACTTTTGTGTTGTCTTATTTGCTCTGGGAAGGGTTTATTTTGCTGTGAATATACTATATATACCATTTTGGGTCCTTTTTCCTTTTCAAATTGATGTGATTGAAGTATTCCTTTTTATCATTAATGTCTTAGTCAGCATTTTTTTTTTTTTTTTTTTTTTTTGGTTTTTTTGAGACAGAGTTTCTCTGTAGCTTTGGTGCCTGTCCCAGAACTAGCTCTTGTAGACCAGGCTGGCTTCGAACTCACAGAGATCCGCCTGCCTCTGCCTCCTGAGTGCTGGGATTAAAGGTGTGCGCCACCACCGCCCAGCGGTCAGCATCATTTTTATTTATTTTATTTTTATTTTTTTATTTTTTTGGTTTTTCGAGACAGGGTTTCTCTGTGGTTTTGGAGCCTGTCCTGGAACTAGCTCTTGTAGACCAGGCTGGCCTCGAACTCACAGAGATCCACCTGCCTCTGCCTCCCAAGTGCTGGGATTAAAGGCGTGCGCCACCACCGCCCGGCCAGAATCATTTTTATAGTGCTTCTCTCTCTCTCTCTCTCTCTCTCTCTCTCTCTTTCTCTCTCTCTCTCTCTCTCTGTGTGTGTGTACATGTTCAGCAGGATGTGGAGGCTGGAGCACAGCCTCAGGCGTCATCCTTGGAATCAGTATCCACCTCCTTCGATACAGTCTCTAGTTCTCCTGGAGTTCAGAATTACGCTAGACTGTCTGGCCGGTGAGCCCAGGGACCCCCTGCCTCCACCTCCCCAGTCTCGGTAGCAATTATATGCTACCAAGCATTTTAAGTGGATTCTGGAGACTGAACTCTGGTCCTCATACTTGCAAGGCAAACACTTACAGACTGAAACAACCCATCCCTGCCTAACACCTTCATTTTTAAGAAACTTCCTTGCGCTCTCTGCTCCTCGCTGTTGTAGAGACAGCCGCTTCTTTTCATGCAGTGCCAGCCTCATTCCAGAGACACGATGGTGAAGGTCGGAGTGAACGCATTTGGCCGTATTGGACGCCTGGTTACCAGGGCTGCCTTCACTTCTGGCAAAGTGGAGGTTGTTGCCATCAATGACCCTTTCATCGACCTCAACTACATGGTCTACATGTTCCAGTATGACTCCACCCATGGCAAGTTCAAAGGCACAGTTAAGGCTGAGAATGGAAAGCTTGTCATCAACGGGAAGGCCATCACCATCTTCCAGGAACGAGATCCCGCCAACGTCAAATGGGGGGATGCCGGCGCCGAGTACGTTGTGGAGTCGACCGGTGTCTTCACCACCATGGAGAAGGCTGGGGCCCACTTGAAGGGTGGGGCCAAAAGGGTCATCATCTCCACCCCTTCTGCCGATGCCCCCATGTTTGTGATGGGTGTGAACCATGACAAGTATGACAATTCCCTCAAGATTGTCAGCAACACTTCCTGCACCACCAACTGCTTAGCCCCCTTGGCCAAGGTCATCCATGACAACTTTGGCATCGTGGAAGGACTCATGACCACAGTCCATGCCATCACGGCCACCCAGAAGACTGTGGATGGCCCCTCTGGGAAGCTGTGGCGAGACGGCCGTGGCGCTGCCCAGAACATCATCCCTGCGTCCACTGGCGCTGCCAAGGCTGTGGGCAAAGTCATCCCAGAGCTGAACAGGAAGCTCACGGGCATGGCCTTCCATGTTCCTACCCCCAATGTGTCTGTTGTCGATCTGACATACCTCCTGGAGAAAGCTGCCAAGTATGACGACATCAAGAAGGTGGTGAAGCAGGCATCCGAGGGCCCACTAAAGGGCATCCTGGGCTACATTGAGGACCAGGTTGTCTCCTGTGACTTTAACAGTGACTCCCACTCTTCCACCTTCGATGCTGGGGCTGGCATTGCTCTCAATGACAACTTTGTAAAGCTCATTTCCTGGTACGACAATGAATTCGGCTACAGCAACAGAGTGGTGGACCTCATGGCCTACATGGCCTCCAAGGAGTAAGAAGCCCACCCTGGACCACCCATCCCAGCAAGGACACAGCAAGAGAGAGGCCCTCGGCTGCTGAGCAGTCCCTGTCCTAACTCAACCCTTGACACTGAGCATCTCCCTCACAGTTTCCATCCCAGACCCCCAGAATAGCAGGAGGGGCTTAGGGAGCCCTACTCTCTTGAATACTATCAATAAAGTTCATTGCACCCCTCAAAAAAAAAGAAAAAAAAAAGAAAAAAAGAAACTTCCTTGCCTGTGCTTTTAATCCACACACAGCTCACAGGATTGGGCATTCAGCTTGCTTTGGCAAAAATAAATGACTCTGATTAACATCTGTGCCCATACATCTATGTCTGCATTTCTGATAATTTCTCCAGAAGATTGCTGCGGAGCGTGTGCCGTCCTGTAAGGCTTTGTGGTTGCCAGTTGCTGACTGCATTGCCTTCCGCAGAACAGGTGCCACGCTTTGCTCATGTCCTCAGGGGTTTTGGGAGAGCGGCATTTTGTCATTGTGATTTGTATTTTTGGGTTACTGGTTGATCTCAACACTTTCCCATGCATTTTAAAGGTGTCTCTATTTCCTTGTCTGTGACTGTCTACCCATATCCCTGGCTCACTTTCTGATAGGATTGCGTTCTTAATGTGTTTCTTAATGAAATGAGAACCTTCTAAAGACCGAGGTTGTTAATTCCTTGAACACATTGGTGGTAAATACTTACTCTTGGTGCACTTTAGATTCTGAGTTGGTTTTAACTTGCATTAGTCATATATCTTTCCACCTGAGTGAAAATCCACTGAGTGAGATACTTTTCTGATTCTTTTTTCTCCCCTGTCTAGTACCTCAGTGCGGGGTGTTGGGGTAGAGTCAGCCCTGCTAGCTCTGGCCTGGAATCCAAAGAGAGATAAGGTCAAGAAAGAGGGGCCAGGTGTGCAGGTATGCATTTGTCTTGGGGAATGTGGCTATGTGGGGAAGGGTCTGGATTAGTTAGAGTTAGTTCTTCCTCCAAGAAGAGAGTGGCACAGGTTTCTCAAGCTGAGCTATTGTCCCAAGGCCACAGAAACATGAACTGTAGCTAATCTCAGCCAAAGTGTGCTGTGACAGAAACCACACTCAGAGCAGAGCAAATACTGTCTGCACTGATAGCTTATTAAAATGATAATATTTTGGCTGTGCTGACTTAATTGCAATATATTATTAAAATGTTGCTCTCTGAAATTTTCATACATACATACAACATATTTTGGTCATATCTACTACTTCTTCCCCTGAGACCCTCCAGACTACATCCTTCACTACTTCCCCACTTTTCTTTTAAAACTGATTATGATTAATAACATTTCTGAGTCAAACTAGTGCTGACTATATGCACAAGGGTTTTGGGCCATCCAATGGGATGCAAGCAGCGTATTATCCTCAGCCATTTCCCCCTGAGAAAAGTAATTTTCTCTCTCTCAGCATCAATAGTCCAGGATCTGCTAAGGGTAGGGGCCTCAGGAGCTCTGATCCCCAAATTAAAATTTCAGAGTGGTTTCTTGAAATCGTGTATTTTCGCGATGGCTCGCGTTCAGTTTTTGTTGGGAGGCTCCAACACTGGCCACCTGTGGGATGTTCACCCTGGTGAGAGCTGGCGCAGCTGCTCTGCTCTCTCTCCTAATTTATATCTGCGTGAAAGACCCTTTGAGTCAGATCATATGATCTCCGCTGTGACACTGAGAAACCTTCACGTGAGCAGCACCGTATCACTAATGACTCCATAGGACAAGCGGTCTGGATTTCTGCTGTTTCTAGCCCCAAACAGGGAAGTCATTTCATCTCCTTGAGCCTCAGTGTCCATGCGGGTTCTCCATGATGCTGAGTCTGAGATGGAGGTCAGAATGAAATGGACTTGTTAGGTTATCAGACTCACTCCTTGGATCAACACTGGTAAAGGGAAAGAGAAAGCAAGTCGGGGCTTCAAGGCAGGTAACCAGGGATGATGAGCTCACCAAGCTGAGCTCACCAAGGGCTCTGGAGTTAGGATGGCCCTGCACTGCAACCCCAGTCAGAGTAAAAAGATCACAATTTTGTCATCCATACCCGTCCGTGTCACTGGGTGCAGTTTTCCTGCCAAGGGATGTGACCTGGAATGAGGTGTCTCATTTCACCTAAGAAAGGGGAGAACCTCTATTGTAGGGACATAGCCCCACCCATTGGGGGCGTGTTCGCCTCGGGCTAATGTTTACGGATAAATCTGCCGGGCGTGAGCCCAGCAGCCTTTTTTCTTTTGCTCCGCTTTTCCGGTACACCGCGGGAACCTGTGGTCCTGTAAGTTTATTTCCTTATTAAAGCTGTATATATCTATATAATCTGTCTACATTCATTTGCGCCACCACATTTGGCACCCAACGTGGGGCTATTTTGCCACCGACCCGGCACAGGGGGGGCGCAAGCTCCACCTTTCCCGGCTAGTTGAAGGCTGACTGTGGGCAGCCTTCCTAGCAACTGGGGCAAGCCATCAATCCTGAAAAAGGCTCTATGCTATGGGACACAGCATCCATGACAACAGAAAACAACAGCAACTAACCACGGAAGGATCAAATGAGGATGTTTTAAAACATACGTAATAGAGAATATACAATATATAAGCCCCATCATATATACGAGAATATTTATGCTCTTATGAAGATAAAACGAAGACAAGAGATAAGGAAACAACTTCTCAAAGGGACATGCTGTGGATGTCGCTCAGTGGGTAGAATTCCTAGGACACATGAAGCCGTGGTTTCAATCCCCGGCATTACATGAATCAGGCATGAGGTATAATCCCAGCATTTATGAAGATCAGAAGTTCAAGGTCATGCTTGACTTCACAGTGAGGTCAAGGCTGGTCTGGGCTACATGAAACTGTTTCAAAAAGAAAGTCATTGTGTTATGTGAACTGTTGCATCTACCAGGCCTGTCAGTGAAGTGCCGTTGTTCTAGAGCAATATAATTTTATAGAGAGAATGAAACTGAGAGTAAAGAAAGCTGACATTAGGTCATGTCCTAGTTTTATTTCTGGGCTTGTGAAAAACAATGCCTTGGCAAACAGCCATTTAGGGGAGGAGGGTTTATTTTAGCTTACATTCCAGCTTCGGTCCGGGACAGCAGAAGCGTCAAGGCAGGCTCTTCAGTGGCTCATCCTTTCACATCCACGGTGAACAGAAAAGTGAACCACTCACTTCTCGCTCACTTGGCTTTGAGCTCTCCACTCTTTCTTTTTTGAAAGATTGTATTTATTTGTTCTATGTATATGAGTGCTGTGTCTGCATGTATGCCTCTTTGGAGGAAGAGGGCACCAGATCCCACTCTAGATGGTGTGAGCCACCATGTGGTTGCTGGGAATCGAACTCAGGACCTCTGGAAGAGCATTCAGTGCTCTTAACCACCGAGCCATCTCTCCAGCTCCTAGAGCTTCCCACTCTTAACGGTGTTCAGGACCATTGCATAGGGAATGGTGTCACCCACACTAGACTGGGTCTTCCCATGTCAGTTAATTAAGGCAATTCCCCATAGACATGTTCAGATGTAAACAGTACAACTTCAATACTTGCCTCCCAGATGAGTCTATGATTGACATTTTGGCTTTTTCCTTCATATATCCTGCTCATCCTTCTCTTTAAAAGTGTTCATGGACAATTATTTTAAGGAGCAAATACATCAAAAATTTGTAAGCTTTCTAAAGGTGGAATAAGAAGCTGAAAGAATGCAGGTTTGGGGTCAGGCATACTTGAATGCAGTTTCTGCTCTCCAAGTGTCTGTGTCTTCAGCTATATAAAAACAGGGATGAAGCCGGGCCATGGTGGCGCACGCCTTTAATCCCAGCACTCGGGAGGCAGAGGCAGGCGGATCTCTGTGAGTTCGAGACCAGCCTGGTCTAAGAGCTAGTTCCAGGACAGGCTCCAAAGCCACAGAGAAACCCTGTCTCGAAAAACCAAAAAAAAAAAAAAAAACAACAACAACAACAAAAAAACCAGGGATGAGTCAGTGCCTGTGGCTGGTCAGAAGTCCTTAGGAAAAAAGCATATTCTTCTGATACCTTTCAAATGGCATGTGGACTCACTTCTGCCCGACCCTCACGCCATGAGGCCTGGAGGATACTACGAATAGACCATAGACTCCTAGCTCTGAAAAGCCTGTTGCTCTGTGGGCCGAGGCCTGTGGGAGGAACCTGTTTACATCTCAGAAGGGATCCAGTGCAGTAAGGGGCTCACCGAATGGAAGGACTGAGCTGATAGATGGGGCCAGTTTGGAGTCAAGGCCAGCCAGTGAGGGAGAGGTGCTGCCTTACTGGTCCAGGCTGGTTAGGTGCTCTGTTTCCAGGAACATCCATGCTGGAACTTTTCACAGATAGACCCAACAAAACCAGATTCCTAAAAAGCTGATTCTTTCTATACAGATGGCTTCCGTAGCCTTGGCAGAAGGGCTTGGGAGTGTGTGTGTGTGTGTGTGTGTGTGTGCCTGTGCATGTGGAGGAGGGTGGCATTCTCAATCTGTGCTTCTTTTTATTTGTTTATTTATATATTTTTAGGCCTTTAAAAGCCCCTTTATGACTCTTTCTCAGTTTAGATATACTTTTTGATTTTTTTCTTTTTCTTTTCTTTATTTTTTCTTTTTTCTTTTGGTTTTTAGATAGGGTTTCTCTGTGCCGCTTTGTTGCCTGTTCTGGAACTCACTCTGTAGACCAGGCTGGCCTCAAACTCACAGAGGTCCTCCTGCCTCTGCCTCCTGAGTGCTAGGATTAAAGGTGTGCACCACCACCCTACTCTCTTTTTGATTTTCTTACACATTCAGTCTAGGAAGGAGAGCGCATCAAGGGTCTAGTGGTGGAGTGCATTCAGAATCTCGTTGGTGACAACATCTATGGTGACTCTTGCTTCCATGCATCCCTGAATATGGACTGATAGATCTGGAAGCCAGGGAGAGCCCTACAGCAGGTGGGGGAGATGGGTTAGTGGGTAAAATGCCTGTTGTGCGAGCATTAGGACCTGAGTTCAGATCCCTAGTGTAGACCAAGTCAGGCTCAGCATGTGTGAGCCTACAATTCCAGTGTTGGGAAGGCAGACACAGCGAGATCCCTGGGGATCATTTGATGGAGGAAGGTCATTGGTTAAAAAATAAAGAAACTGCTTGGCCCTCATAGGTTAGAACATAGGTGGGTGGAGTAAACAGAACAGAATGCTGGGAGGAAGAGGAAGTGAGCTCAGATGCAGGGCAGCTCCTCTGAGACACAGCTGCCATGCTCTCCTCTCCAGAGCAGATGCAATGAAGCTCTGACCCAGTACGGATGTAGGCTAGAATCTTCCCGGTAAGCGCACCTTGGGGTGCTACACACATGAACAGAAATGGGTCAAGCAGTGTTTAAATGAATAGAGTTTGTGTGTTGTTATTTTGGGGCATAAGCTAGCCAGGCTACCAGGAGCTGGGGCGGCAGGAACACAGCCCACAGCTCCCACAACAATCATTGGCCAAGCAATCTAGCCAATCAGTGAGCTCCAGGTTCAGTGAGAGACCCTGCCTCAAAAAATGAGGAGAACTTCCAACACCAACCTGTGGCTTCCACATACATGTGTACACACAGACACAGACACACACATTCAAGCCAGCTCCATTCTCTGCTAATACAGAAGTTCTAACAAGAAGTTTATTCAGCAATCACCTAGAAATACGAGCATCTCAAATTCCCACACTAACACCAATGACCATTTTATATAGGAAGGGCCAAGGCTTAGCTTCAGAACTCCCCTGGGGACATTCAGATATGACTATTGGTGTGGCAAACCTCTTTCTTTCCTAGTGCCTATCTTTCTGAATAGCTGAAACCTTGTCAAGAGTTCTGAAAGCAAACGGGAGAAAGCAAATACCCCCAAAGAGGCCTCCTGAGTCGCTCAGGAGGCTGGGGCATTAAAATGCCTGCCCGCACAGCTCTGTCAAAATGAGGTTGTGAGGGGCCCTAGCCTACACCAAACAGTTTCGAACCTCCACGTGAAAGGTGTCAGGTGTGTGTGTGCTTCATACATGCCCGTAAGTCAGAAGACTATGTGTGGGGGTTGGTTCTCCCCTTCCACCATGTAGGTCTCAGGGACTGAAGTCAGCTCCTCTGGCTTGGCAACAAGGGCTTCCACCCTCTGAGCCACCTCACCAACCCCTCAGGCCTCAGGTACATTTTGAATAGACTCTCTGGGTGATTCAAATGGGCTTGCTCAGGTTCAGAACTACAAAGGTAAAGAGATAGGTTGTCCCTGGATATGCTACAATAGCTATCTTCTTCGGGCAGCCAGATTGTCATTGGCAGCTTTTCTTCCAACAGGAACTACATAACAGGGTTTGGGGTGTGTGCTCTGGGCCCAAAGGCCTCATGATTCTAGCTCTTTCTTTGGGCAAGTTTCTTACTGTTTTTCTCTTTAGTTTCCTCTTCTGTAAAATGAAAGTTAGTAACACCTCCCTAAGGGAGTAGTCGTGAAAACTGAGGAGACATATATAATATAGTTAGTGTTTGGCTCATGGTGAGAAGCCTAGTCCTCATGAACATAGGCTGTTGCTGCCTGTACATTTGCATAATAATATCTCCAAAGTAGGTTGAAATCTTCATTCCGGGGCCTCCTGGACAGGTACACTGTGTGCTTCTTGCTTATCTCCGACAGAAGCCCAATGGTTTTCCTCTTTGGAAATTCTTTTCTCAGCAGAGGAAGGCACATTCATGCAAATTGGTTCAGGTCTGCAGGTGCGGAGCGAGTCGGAAATTAGCTTTAGCTAAAAATAAACCAGCTTGATCGGTTCTGTTTCTAGCAATAGAGTGAATTGGTGGAACATTTCCCTTCTACACAGCTGAAGTGCTGGGTCCAGTGTGTTGTAAGAATGCACCCATCTGTGGGCTGACGTGGACAGGAGGAATCCTTTGGATGAGACTGAGTTCTGGGAGGGAAGAGGATACCAAGATTCGTTTCTGTCCTGTAAACTCCTGCCAACTGGCAAGGCCTTGGGTTTCTACCCTGGAGATGTGGGATGCGAGACAGGAACCTAAGTCCAGAGTTTGTCCAAGGTGGAGTACCGCAGAGGAGATTTGCAAAGAAAGTAGATCTCAAATGGTGCTTTTGGTGAACACCGGCACAGCCGCAGGAAAGGCCCACTGGCCTTGACCCAGACAATCGCTTTGGCCCAGCACAAACTGACTCTCATGCGCCTTTGCACAAACTGACTCTCATGCGCCTTTGCCGATCAAATTCACGACATGTACTTGGTTCTAAAGTTCCAGTTTCGAGGGGCTGGAGTGGTGGCTCAGCGGCTAAGGATGCTTGGTGCTCTTGCAGAGGACCTCAGTTCAGTTCTCAGCACCCATGTCAAGCAGCTCACAGCTGCCTTTCACTCCCACTCTAAGGGACTCAGTGCCTTCTACTGGACTCCATGGGTGCCCACATGCATGTGTTCATACAGACACACATACACATAAATCAAATAAAATAAGTAATTTTTAAATGAGAGACTGGAAAGAAACAACCAAAACCAAAACACGTAAAAAAAATGACTGAGAAGGACACCAAGGGTTGACTTCCATACACACACACACACACACACACACACACACACACACACACACACGTGTACATATGCACACCCTGTACCCCCGCAGCACAGAGAGTAAAACTGAGACTGCTTAGCAGGCAAAGTCTCTGCGGGGAGCCTGCACTCAAGGTGTTCCACAACAAAGAACCCCAGCCTCCACTCCCAGGTGTTGTTTTCCGCCAAGCCTGGACCAACTTCCCAGGGCCATGGTCCCAGCTCATGGTCTAAACACTGACTTACATCCGGCTCTGAACTCTGGCAAGGAAAAGAGAGGGGGCTTTTCTCTGTCTTCTTCTCCACGTGTTAATGAGATTGTAGCTCGGGGTCAACGACTTCTTTCAAGGTCGCTTGCCTGGTGAAGGCTCTCAGGCTGCCTTCCATTCTGCCTGTTATTATGCAGCATTTTCTTTTATCCTTTCTGGGAGGGCCTCAGAGAAGAGCATATTAAAAAGCCACGGTAATTAGCCTCACATTGTAACACCCTTGACTTCAGGCTAGTTCCTGCAGCAGCCAAGGGGCTGATTTTATAATGCTTTTTCTCAGATAGGTCTCAAACTGTGGCGGAAAACCAGCAAGAAATTTCAGGAGGACATCCAAGGGGGGGAAACGGGTCACTGTTACCCCTAGTGGCTTTTAAATAGCAACCATAGGTAGACAGAAAGCAGCAGGTCTCATCTTGGTGGCGGTGGCACTGATAGGTTTTAGAGGACTGGGTAATGTATTAGTTTCTTTTCTGTCACCGTGATTTTCTGACATAAAACAGTTCAGGGGATAAACAGTTTATTTGGGTTTATGGTCCCAGAGGGACAGAGTCCAGCATGGCAGGGAAGCCATGGAAACAGGCTGGGAAAGTTTGCCAGCAGGAACAGGAAGGAGGTTGCTATAAAATCGCTCATCCAGCAAGGCTGCCCACCCCTTAAAAGTTCCACAACATTTTCAAACAACGCCACCATCTGGGGACCCAGTGTTCAAACCCAAGAGTTTATGAGAGAATTTTTGTATTCAGACCACAGTGGGGAGAAGGAGCAAAGCGCCAGGATTTTGAAATCCTTTGCTACATCCTGAGACATTTGCTTGCTCTGTGACACTAGCCTCTGGCCTGTGGAGGTGGGCTGTGGGTGGACAGGTGTGAATGGTGGGCTGGGTGGGGTAAGTGAGATCTGTATGTAGGTGGATGGGTATTATGCATCCTGGGGCTCACTCTGCTGCCCAGATGTGATGGGGTGGACACATCATTTCTATAGTCATGTCTCCCAAACCTCTTTACTCCAGTCCAAAGACAAATAAACCGCCTGATGAGCTTCCTACAAGAACAGTAAGTCCTGCGTATAATGACTGGGGTAGAGCTCGAAGTTATGAAGACCAAAGAGAGGTTGATAAAACCTCGCAGGTATGAGGGGACTGTGGGGGGAGGAGCATTATAGTACCTTGAAAGAAAAAGAGGCTGTGTCTTAGTTAGGGATTTATGGCTGTGAAGAGAAACGGAGGCAACCATGACCACCATAACGACCACCGCAGCTCTTATAAAGGAAAACACTGAATTGGGACTGGCTTACAGGTCAGAGTTTTAGTCCATTATGGTCATGGTGGGAAGTATGGCAGCATGCAGGCAGACGTGGTGCTGGAGAAGAAGCTGAGAGTTCTACATCTTGACCAAAGGTAGCAGTTGGAGACTATGAATCACACTGGGCACAGACTGAGCATATGAGACCTCAAAGTCCATCTCCACAGTGACACACTTCCCCCAACAACGCCACACCTACTCTAGCAAGGCTACACCTCCTAATAGTGCCACTCCTTGTGACCCATGGGGACCATTTCCTTTCAAACTACTGTAGGCTCTTAGTGGAAAAACCAGTGAATCTCAAATAGGCGTGCACTAACAGTAATACATCAGTTTTTATTTCTAAGGCTTGCCAAATATGTCGAATTGACAACAGGAGTACAGCTTTAAGCCCAGCATTTGGGAAACAGAGGCAGGCGGATCTCTGTAAGTTCAAGGCCAGTCTGGTCAGCATATTGGAGTTCCAGGCCAGCCAGAGCTACATAATGAGTTCCTGTCTAAAAGAAAAAACAAAAAGGGAGAAGCTTTGAAGAGGGACCAGACAGCTTTCTGAATCTATCTATCTATCTATCTATCTATCTATCTATCTATCTATCTATCTATCTATCTATCTATCATCTATTCTATTATCTCTAACTTTGCCACAAATTATAATTTCCATATAATTCTATGAAAAAGATCCTGGATCTAATACCTTGTGTGACCTGGTATAAGTTACTCTTGTTCCTGTCATCTTTCGAAAATAGGGGGTAATAACCCCCCCATTGTGATGTCATAAGGATTAAACTAGTGTATATGAACCATTTATAACTCTATTACAAAGTGGGTGCTTGATAAATCTTAGCTCTAGCCATAATATTTTTTTGTTTCATATATGATCTGTTTCTGGTGATTAGTTACTCGGTGTGAAATAGATCAGTGTCCACAGTGGGGTACAGGTTGGGTTGTACAAGATTAGCCATTGGAGGGTAAGGGAAACAATTACTTTTAAAAAAGACATTTTTTATGTATGCGTATGTGTGCATGGGTGTGTACATATACTACATGTATGCTGGTGTCCACAGAGATCAGAAGAGGGTGTGCTGTCCTTTGGAGTTAAAGACAGTTGGAGCTGTCCAGCATGCGTACTGGAAACTGAACTGAGGTCCTCTGCAAGAGCAGCAAGTGCTCTTAACCACTGAGCATTCTCCTCCAGCCCCAGGATTTCTGTTTTTATGCTGTGTTTATTTTACATCCTAATTCCCCATGTTGTCATGTGTGCTACAATGCACATCTTAAGTAAGTCAGAATATACTTTTAAATGCATTCAAAGGGGAAAGTGTGCTCCACTGTTTTTATCAATAAGGCCAATGGCATGAAAGGCCTGAAGTGTGTGTTGTTGCTGGGGCAACAAAGACTCAGGTATCTGTGTGACCTTCTTGGGCCTCAAAGACACAGACACTTAAGCAAACTAATTTCGTATTAAGCCCTAATGTCTGTGACATTTAAGTCTGCAGGAAAATAATACTCCAATCTAGAAAACTAAACGGGTTGAGGCCGACTCTCTATATTTACTGCTAGCGTTCCTTCGGTGCAGACTATTTCAATTTGTTCTATTACCAGACAGAAGCTCTCCACTTACTTTTGAGAATTTAAATTTCCCCTCTTGGCTCCCAGCAGGCCTTATTTATTACTTTGCAAACTCTTCTCGGTATCTCAGGCAAAGTCGTTTATGAGCCTAAAGCTCTTTGCATCTAGTTGATGATGTTTGTAGCAAAACAGAACAGTAATCTTTGAGGCATGGACCTACAGAACTTTAGTTTTAAGCTTTCTATAAATGTATTTACACAAATCATTCATTCCAACGCTAGTTTAGTTTGGACCGTGTAAAAGGTCAAGCTTCTAGAGATGGTCAGACCTACTGTCCTTAGACTTTGTCTTCTTTCTTTCAACTCTTTAAGTTCATTTCATCATCATAAAGTGGAGTTAATGTTGGGCTTGCAGAGTTCAGGGGTGAAAATAACATTCCAAGTGAAGCGCTTGGTCCAGCGTCCCGGGCTTGAGAGATGCCTAATAAATAGTATTTGGGCTAGGAGAGAGCTCCGCTGGTAAAGCACTTGCCACGCAAGCCTGAGGACCTGAGTTTCTTCCCTGCATCCACAGGAAGGTGTCAGGAAAAAATCGAGTTCACAAAGTGAAGAACACTGTGTCACGCACATGCTGCCTCCTGCCAAATAATAAATAAGTAAATAAATAAATAAATAAATACTGTAATCTGGCATGATAGCACATACATGCAGTTCGAGTACCTAGAATGCTGGATAGGAGGATCAAGAAGTCAAGACTAGCCTGAGCTAGTGAGACTGGGCCTCAAAAAAACAAAACAAAAAAACCAAACAGATGACAATAACCACAAGGAATTCTAAATAAGAGGCTGGAGATATGGCTTGGCCTCTAAGAGCAATTGCTACTCCCACAAAGGACTTGGGGTCATTTCCAGCCCCTCATCCATTCATAACACCAATTTCAGTGGATCCTCACCTTTTCTGGCCTCACATATGAACATGGTATACACACACACACAAAATAAAAATAAACTTTTAAAAATCAAATGAATAGTTCTGCTATTGTTATTTTATCGACATTGTGCCAGCTACTAAGAACAATAAAAATGATTCTTACATATAAAGAATGAGTCTATACACAAACACACACACACACACACACATGAATAAAGAAATGAGCCTAAGCAAGCACAGGGTGGAAAGTTGATCTCCTGGCGGGCCCCTCCCATGCCCTTGGCCTCTTCTAAGGAGGTCTTTTCCTTAGAAGCTCCTGCAATGGCACACTTTGTTATTCAGAATGCTGTAATGAGCTTGGTCTTAGCTTCGTCAGTTCTAGGACAGTCAGCTGCTTCCTTGAGGTGGCAGATGAAGATTTACACCACCTGGATCAACATCTCCCTATCGTTTGTCTCCCTAGTGTTCCGTACTTACCCTTTTAAAATTCCATTTTTAACTTCAATAATATGATTACCCTCTATTGCTTGTTTGATCAGCTACGTCTGTGCGATGTTTTCTGAAATGCAGGTTCTCCTCCTTTTATCCTTTTCTGTTCGCCTCCTACCCTCTTTGAAGACACGGCCCACTTCTCTGCTTTGCAGTTTGATGCATTTGCGAGATTGCCAAATTTATCAGACTTAGTGTTTCAGTGTTTCCCATTGCTTGTCAGTTTAGACTCTCCCTCAGCCATTTCATTTGTATGGAAGCTATGAACAGACACTCCAATCAATCTAGACCGGCATTTGCGTGCGAAAGCTTTGATTTCCGTTGTCAACATTAGTAGATCTGCACACAAACCAGATTTGTAGTGAAGGTTCCTGCTTCTTTCTAGTTGACTTAACAAGTGTCTGATGCCTTCTGGCCTCCAAGGGCACCAGGCACTCAGCTCACAGACTTACATGCAGGCAAAACACCCATATACAAAAAATAAATAAGTATCTCTTAAAAAATAATAATTCACAAAAAGGCACTTGCATCATTATGATCAATGAGTCCTTGTATCTGTCACACAGGGAGGAACTGTGTGCTGGACCCTAGCCAGTCTCTGGGTTTCCCGGCATTTCTCATCTTTCGCCCGTCTTTCTCCACCCTCCCTCCTCCCTCCTTTCCTTTCTAGAGAAAGAAGAATATACAATGTAGCCTTGTCTGGGGATTAGTAATCTCTCCCAACAGTGGTGGCAGAGTTCCAGTTTTTCTCTGGTCTAGGGTCATTCTCACCCACCCCACCCCATTATCATTTTAATATCTGCTCTCTTTCAAAAGGCTATCCTCAAGGGTCATCCACACTCCATGCTGCCCCCCACCTTCATCTTCCTTTGCTCTTTTTCAAAAGGTAAATACAAACCCCCACAGTTTCTTAGATCCATGTCTTCCATTTTCTGGACTGTTTCTCATCCATGTTGACGGAGTACATCCCCAAGTAACATGCTTTCAAGATGTCTTTGTTTAGATCAATCACATTTGCTCAGAAGTGCGGCCAGACATGCATCCGTCTTTAGCAGCCATTGCCTACTGATTTCTGTTGACATCCACTGTGGCTCTGAGCAGTTTGGCCTCAGCAGCGTCTCTTTCAGGGGTAGCTGCTCTGGTCCTCAGTCAACACTGGGAAGTGCTTCCTCTTTCCTTATTCAATATTTCAGTTCTGGGGAGGTTTCCCCCTATTGTATAAAGATGCCCCCTTTTCCATTCTCCTAGCTTTCCTGTGACAGATGTTGTTTGGATAACAGTCCTTCTAAATTGATAGCTGCTCTATTTTTGTTACTCTGTTTCTGCTGTGCTTCTAATCTGTTTGTGCTTTTGGCATCCTCTTCTGGAAAACTCGCTATTAAGATTTTAATTTATTGTTTTTAGCTCCAAACTTTCATCATTTTGCTTGCAAAGGATAGTACAACCCTTAAGTATACATGTTTGTGTTTTTGACACTGGATTTCTTGTTGGCTAGTGATTTCAGATATTTTGTGTTTTCTGAATTATCTTTAAATCAATCTTCCCTCGGTTTCGTTCTTTTTGCTGTTGATTTTCTTATGGATATTCCTGTCAATTCTTTCAACTTTCTTACAGGCTTTCCCCAATCAATCCTGCTCTGCTTGAATTGCTTGAATTCATCCCACTTGAGCCTGTTGGTTGTTTTTTTTTTCCCCCTGAGTAAGAAACAACCCTGTCACTCTCTGGTGACTCTCCCACCTCAGGATAAGGGGGAAGTCCTGGGTATTTAAAATAACCTTCAAGTCCACTCTCAATGTTGTGATCCCAGCATGTAAGACCAATAGTACTCAGGTTCCATGGAAGAACTCCAAGCCCCAGTTACTGAGAATGTCTTAAAATACAATCTTACTATGTTCACTTGATTTCAGGACCTTTCTTGGATCTAAGAAAACATCACTTGCAAAGTGTCCTGGTAATGAAACAAGTAAGAATAAATTCTATTTACATGGAGCCTTGACGGCTCTCCTTCTATGATGGACGCATGTGTCTTCTACAGTGTTTCCATATTTACACCCGTTATTAAATAAGCACAACTCTATAGTGGGAAGACAGAAACTTCAACTCTATCCCCAAACCCTAATAGAATTAGAATTAGTGAGAAGGAATGTTGTCATGAATCTTCTATTCCCAATGAAAAAGCATTAGTGAGTTTGTTTTTATACCTATGCATCTATTATATAGATGGTTCAAACTTTGGTGGAAGCGCTGGGAAGTGATAAGATGGCTCAGTAGGTAACAGCTCTTGCTTCCGAATATGAGGACCGGAGTTCAATCCCTGGACCCACAAGATAGAAAAGAGCAGTCTCTTGAGACTGTCCTCTGACCACATATGTAGTGTGTCACGTATGCATGGGCACACACACAAACAATACACTCACAATAATAGTGATGCTGCTGCTAATTTAAAAAATTTATAATGGAGGCAAAACAGTAATATCCTACTGGGTGGGTCGTTGCCAAGTTCTAAAGGAAATAAGATTACACAGATATATTTATACTAACACAACCCAAAGGTGAGCTGGAGCAGATCAAACTTTGGAATTGGTTTACCTCTGTCAATATTTCATAGCATTTCTTCAGCGAAGAAAAGAAAAACAACAATTTAGCCCCAGAACACTTTCAAGTGTCTGGAAGGCTTACCCCGTGCTTGACTCACATTGCTCGTGAGCACAGATGTCCTCACAGATTGTGACATAGCCGTGTGTGAGGAGCAAACAGTCCATGTGTTCAGAATCAACCGGAAAGGGAAGTCTAAAGGCATTGCATATGACCTCAGAGGTCATGGAGGTGAGGGATCCACAGGCACTCTTAGTCCAGTTCCTGGCTAGGATTTCAGTCTCTTTCTCTCTGGGTTGGCAAAGACAACAAAGCCTCTCAGACAGAGAATCCCCTGCTGAAAAGTCACCTGTTTCTCCACCTACTGCACAGGTCTCCCGCGAACACCTCTTCCACCCCCTACAGCTGAGATCTGACACTGTTGAGCTCCTCATGTCTGCAGCAGACCAGCACTATAGATATAAGATGCTTAGTTGTGGCCCTGGGGTCAAGGTTTCTGTTGGGAAGGCGCTGCTACTGGGGCGATAGGGTCCAGTAGGGATATCCAGAGAACAATCAGATTTTCATCATCCCCAAAGCCATCCCACATCTGGACTCCGGTTGAGCTGCGCTTCCCTCAGGCAATCCCCTTCCTTGGTGAATGATTAAGTGAAACGGTTGACATTTCCCCCAGTGAACTAGCAGTTGTCATTCCAATCATTAACCTGGCTCCCAGCTCCTCTTTGTCACCCCATCTTCTCCTCTTTGAAGCCAGTTGTGAAAGAGATAAGTTCCATGAAGGTCATCTCTCTTCCTCTTCTCCAGAATGTCAGCACTGGCAAGGATCCATCTTCAGTCCTGTCTGAGGGCTGGGCCTGGGACTCCCGCAGGCGCATGTCCTCGTTAGCCTTCTCCCAAGATGTGCCAGAGAACCCCAGGCCCACACCTATCTTTTCTACACAAGCCTTTCACACCTCCTCACTGACTCTAGTGCAGGGTCAGCATTGCCTGCCGTTGGCACTCTAGGACGCCCCTGCTACTGATCTGTAAACACAACTTCCAAGTGAAAAGCCCTATGGTGCCCTCCACACACTCTTCGCCCTGGGACTTTGCTCCTACCTGGGATGGCCCGGCATGCCCATCTCCGCATATTGAAACCCTGTTCATTTTCAAAGCTAAGTAAAAAACTAGTACCTACCCAGAATCCTCTGATGACTCAGTTCCTCTAACACTGTGTGCTGCTGGGTAGGAGTCTCATCTCAGAATGCTTTTCATGGCTGGTGTGCTGGCGCAGGCCTTTAAACCCAGCACTTAGGAGGCAGAGACAGGTGGATCTCAGTGAGTTTGAGGCCAGCTTGATCTGTGTAGAGAGTTCAAAGACAGCCAGGGCCACATAGAGAGATTCTGTCTCAAAAACAAACCAATAATAATAATAATAATAAAAACAAAAAGAAAAGGAAGGAAGGAAGGAAGGAAGGAAGGAAGGAAGGAAGGAAAAAGGGAAGGAAGGAAGGAAAAAGGGAGGGAAGGAAGGAAAAGAGTACTTTCCATGACTGACTCCATGGCCTGCCTCCGGTGACAGTGCTGAAGCTCGGAGATGTTGACTTGCCCTTGTGGTTTGTGGAACTCACTGTCTCTCCCAGTGCAAAACATCACAATGCCCTGGGAATGGCGCCTTCGATTCTAGTTCATGGAAAACTGGAGTTTTAATGTATGGAAACAGCAGGCCCTGCGGCTGGGGCTCTTGACCTGATGGTTAATTAGATCTGTTCTCTCCCATCCCCCTAGCATGCATGCGTGTGTGTGTGTGTGTGTGTCTGCCTCTTTCTGTCCCTCTCTGTCTCTGTGTCTGCTTCTCTCTCTCTGCCTCTTCCTCTCTTGTCTCTTTTCTGTCTGTCTTTGCGTGTACCTCTTCCTCTGCCTCTCTCTGTGCCCTGTGTGTGTTTATGTGTCTGTCTCTCTCTCTCTGCCTCTGAGGACTTCCTGTCTCCATCAACATTCCCTTCCCACTGTTTTGAATGACCAGTTATCACAGGAACCCAAGGTGTGAGCTCCCTGGTCCCCATTGCCCTCTTCTGGCTGCTCTACCTTCAGGAACACTCCTTCGATCCCTTTCTCACTTCCAGGAATTACATCTTGTCTGGTCCTCATGCCCCTCACCAGGTGGCATGCTCATCTCCTTCTGGAAGATTCAGTGGCATGCTCAGGTCCGCCTCTTCTGTGCTTTGGCTAAGTGCAGTCAGCTCCTCGCCTCTGCTTGTCTGGTGTTTCCAGCCTACATAGTCACCACTGTGTCTGGCCTCTAAATTAGGGGCTGTCAGGCCATTGATCCATCCCTCCATTAGCACGTATTCATCAAGGTCTTATTACCTGTGGGGCCCAGTGGGGCTGAAATGAATGAAGACTAATTGGCCCTGCCTTTCTGGGCCCTTCCAGTCTGGGATAATGTACTGTAAATGGTTTTGTGGTGTCATCCTGTCTGCTTGCCTAGGGAGGACTGTTAATTCCTAGCTGGCAGGAACTTTATTTTCTTGGTCTTTGTGGCCTCCACATGGCTTACTATAGTGTGGGCATACATAGAAACGGCAGCAGTGGATAACGTATAGAGACTTGTGAAATATCAGCAGCTTAAGGAACCTGTGCAATCACACTTTTTAAATTGGATACTAGTCTTGTGGGGTAAGCAGGATGAGACTGAAGGATGCAAGTTCCGAAAAGTTAATAATCCTTTTTCGATAAATACAGTTCAAGCCTTATACGGTAAAGACTAGGAAAATTTCCTTTCAAGCTCTCTGCCCACCGCAAGGGGTTTACTGACATTAAAAACAGTACTTTTTTGTAAAGCATGTGTGTGTTCTAAAAGAGTAATATGGAAGGGCTTCTAGCGAAAAAATAACAATAAAAAGAGACTCCTTCCCCAAACCTTAGTAGTTGTTAATCTGTGTCTCAACTTTACAGGGTCAAAGCATGTCCAGGAACACGGTTAACCATTGCTTCTGGTGAGTCAGGTAGGATGTGAAAGACCCCCCCCCCCATACTTGAAAGACCCCTGTGCCCACATACAATGTTAAATTCTGCTGAAAATTTAGCTGGGCCCCTGGGCTCAGCCGATGCTAAAACTGGATATCTATGGGTTGCAGACTCACTGACTAGGCTAAGGAGAGGGACACTCCACCCCCCAAGACATCCTATCTAAATTGCCAACTTGCTACAGGGTGTTTTATCTGTCTTTATGGTTTTTCGGGGAAATTCAAGAATAGACATGGGGCCATTCCCAGGATGAGCTAAGCCTACCAATTTGAGAGCCAATGAAATGCTTGTACTATACTACCCTCTTATGTAATCATTTTCCCTATAAATATGGCTGTTTGAATTTGCCTGGGGTGGGCAGTTGGCGTAAGCTACTGTTGCACCCTCAGGCGCCTGTGTAATCAATAAAGACACCTCGTGCTGATTGCATCTGTTGGCCTGAATTATTGAGACTGGGGGATTTCTCATTTTTCAATGAGGGTTTTTCAGATGTATGTGGCTAAGACCTACAGTTGAATTGGTGGGTTTAATGAAGATTATTCACCTAGTGTGAGGAGTCAGGGACTCAGTTTTGTTTCTGATGTTGTGATAAAAGGCCCTGAGCTGAGAGATGGAGGCGTGCTCACTTGGTTGCTCACTTGTTCTCAGCTCAATTTCTCCATGCTTGCACAGTTCAGGATGCTCTGCCTAGGGAATGGTGACACCCGTGGTGAAGGTGGATCTTTCTATGGTGATTCTAAACCCCACCAAGTCGACAGTCCAGACTGACCATCATCCCTCTTTTCTTCCCTTCTTTTTCAGTTGGTCCCCTGTGTCCCCCTAGACATTTTCATTTCTATGACAGACATACAGAAGTTACTTCAAATATGAGACCTAGGATATGCAAATGAAAGAAAACATTTTATATCTATCATTCTGAGTCTGGATTAATTTCTCTAATATGATCATCTCCAGTTACACCCATTTTCTTGCAGACAACATGACTTCATTCTTCTCTGTAGCTAAAGAAAACTACATTGTATATATGCACTGTATTTTCTCTACCTGTTCTTCTGCTGTTGGACACCTAGGTTGGTCCAATATTGTGTGTATTATTGTTGTCTCAAGCTGTTGTTTTGGTTTTTGTGTGATTTTGATTTTAGCATTCCATTATATAAACTTAAGTACGGAACACGATGAAGGAAGATTTAAAGTATTGAGGAAAAGCTTGGGTCCATATTTTTACCACTTATTTTTATGAATAATTTAATTTTTCGTTATTTTAAAATTACGTATATGTGGCATGGAACTCGTGTGTGTGAGTGCAGGTGCCTTCAGAGGAAGAGACGTTGGATCCCCCTGCAACTCAAACTCCAGGCAGCTGCGAGCCTCCTGGGAACAGAACCTGGGTGCTCTGGAAGAGCAGCAAGTGCTCTCAATCACTAAGCCCTCTCTCCACCTCCTTACTACATTTAAAAAAATATGCTTGTGGGGCTGGGTGGATAACTATATGTCAGTGCAGTGCCCATGGAGGCCAGAAGAGGGCATCAAGATGCTGGAGTTATAGGCGGTTCTGAGTTATCTGACTGAACTTGGTGCTAGAAACTGAACCTGGGTCTTCTGTAAGGGAAGCAAGCACTCTCAGCTGCCAAGCCATCTCTCCAGCCCTTCAGATTCTAATTTTAAAGGGATGAACTGAACATATGATAGCCAGGACATACAGGAGTCCACTTGGCATGCTACAAGATGTGGTGCAGTGGAACGAAGAGAGAGGGGTGCATGTCAGCCATTATGGATGCTCACTGGCCTTAAGAGGCTCTTGGGGGTCTGGAGCTGCTGGGGCTCAGAGCCAGGGAATGGTACCCTGGGTTGACTGCATTTGGGTTTGGGTATTTCTCCTACAGCAAAGGAGGCATCTAGCAGTCAACACATGTGGTAGATCTATTTTCAGTTAAAGCAAAAGAAAGAAAAACAGTGAGTTACAACTCCTCATCTCTGGTATCACAAGGTCGCAGTGTTGGAATGAGATCTTCCTTCTCCTGCTTTTCCCCAAGGCTACATATCATCTGGTGAGCAAGCTTAGATGTTTTGTCTACATTTATTCCTAGGAAATGGCAGTGATGTTTATGTTTGTGCTATTTGTTTTTATTGCTATTGTCACTTCAAGGTATCCTTAGGGGACTTACTCTGGGATGTCCCCTCTTCTTTTGTCCTAGTTAACTTCAGTTCTCAATTTGCTCCAACCTAGAGTCACCTGAGAGGAAAGTCTCTATTGGGAAATTGCTTGGATCAGACTGGCCTGTGGGCATGCCTGTGTGCGATGGTCTGAGTTATTAATTGATGGAGAAGAGCCCAGCCCACGGTAGGTGGCACCATCCCTAGTCAGGTGATCCTGGCCATATGTGAAAGCTAGCTAAACATGAGCCAGGCAGGGAGTGATCCAGCAAGCAGCCTTCCTCCATGAATTCTGCCTTGTCTTCCCTCAGTGATGGGCTGTGACCTGGAGGTGTAAGATAAAATAAACCTTTCCCCCCCCTACGTTGCTTTTGATTAGAGTAATTTTACCACAGCAGGAGTATGGGAATCCAGACACCATATCATGTTTGCATATAACGTACTCTCGCTCTTCCAGATACCTTGGACCACCTCTAGATTGCTCTAGATCATCTCTAGATCCCTCTCAGTTACTAATGCAACACAAACACGAGGGACTAGTTGTTACCCTGCCTTGTTTAGGTGGCCATGACGAACATCTGAAACACAGTCTGTTTTAGATCATTTTAGATCTGAGGCTTGGCTGAACTGGCTTTCACACATGCTTAGTACTTTCTGTTAGCAAAAGTCCATCATGTGCCTGTTTTAGAAACATTTCCCACATGAAGTGTGAAGTCACTTTGCACTGCTGGCTGCTGGGAGTGGTATATTTGAAAAAGTTATATGGAAAATGATTACTGTCGAAACATCTCTCTCTCTCTCTCACACACACACACACACACACACACACACAGAGAGAGAGAGAGAGAGAGAGAGAGAGAGAGAGAGAGAGAGATGAGCGAGAGAGAGAGATCAAATACATTTACTCTGTAACAGGATACTCTCTCTCTCTCTCACACACACACACACACACAGAGAGAGAGAGAGAGAGAGAGAGAGAGAGAGAGAGAGAGATGAGCGAGAGAGAGAGATCAAATACATTTACTCTGTAACAGGATAACAATGATCCTTCTAGACATTACAGGATAATAATCAAAAAGCTCTGTGCCAGGAATGGATCACCTCCTGTCAGAGTTCTCGGTGACCTTCCAGAACTTGACAGTAAGACTCTGTGCTGACTTGGCATCTTCATCCTCCTACTGTTTAGCTTTCCTAATGCTGGAAGATGCTATGCATGATACTGGAGAAGGAACTGCCAAACATGGAGCCAGCTGTGAACCCAGTGGGCTACATCTGCGACTTATCCTTTCTACCTTGGCTTCTTCTCTCTTCCTCCTCCTCCCATCCTCTGCATTGGCTTACTAGAGATTTCCCTCACCGATTTGCGATCTCGGCAAGGTGTTTGTAGTCCCGTCTGTTGCAATTTATGCAGCTTCATTTTTAGCAGCAGGGCCCTTTGGAATATTCATCCGCTCCACTCCCAGAAGCAAAGCCTACCCACTTCTCATCTTGCATAAACTTATTGAGCTCTCTCACCCATGGGCAGTCCCTTCTGGTTCTCTCCGCTGTTGCTGATTTTGTCCTTTTTCATTCCTGTGGTTGCATCTTAACATCCTCTCTAGGGGGCGGGAAAATAAATGCCTGTGTGTTCAGACATTATTTTGAGCAACAAACCAGAACAGCTTTTTCCATATTAACTTTTCCTATGCTTTGCTTTGTTCTTCAAGGGCTTTAATTGCATGCAAAAAGAGAGATTAAAAATAAATAAAAGTGGCAAGCTAAGCTCTGAGGTAAAATATTTCCAGTTAATTAACTTCAAGGTGATGAAAATTATACAGACTTAACACTTTTGAAAGTAACTTCCAATGATTTTCAAGGCACCCCCTCCCCAGCAAACCAAATCTAGTATTATACATAGGAGGTCAATGCTTACATAGTTATTTTGAAAATATATTGTTTTAATGGATGATGCCATAAGGTAGCACTTTACTTTGGAAGGATCTTTATGTTTTATAATATTAGTTACTTTTTAAACTGGGGATGTAGGACACACACACACACACACTCACACACACGTTCACACACAGGCTCACACATCAGTTTTAATGTTCAGGTGATCTACCTGCGCAGACAAGCTATCCCTAAGGCAGAGACAAATGCAGACTAGAAAAAGAAATCCATAATCACAATTACTCAGACACTTTCCCCTTCAAGTTGACGATTTTCTTCTTTCTATATTCTCAGAATTTACTGTTTTACTTTGTCCTATTAGCTCTTTTTCTTCCCTTTATCAGTGTAGTAATATAGAGCCGTGAATTTCTTCTCTGCAAGTACTGCTTCATCTACACCCACAAAATTTTAATATATAGTATGTTATTATGATTTCTTTCCTTTGCATTGTCTTTATTTTCTTAGCTGACTTTACAAAGTAGTAGATTTCATTATAGCATCTATATGTGTTAGCCACGTGGCTTGGTACCTTTCATCAGTGAGGCATTCTCATTTTGCATCCTTTCTGGGGTGACAACTGCAGACTGCATCTCTCTTCTTTCCAGAATTCTCCTGTTCTTGTCTCCCCACCTATACTTCCTGCCTGGCTACTGGCCAGTCAGTGTTTATTAAAAATAATGCAAGTGACAGGATAAAAGACCATTGTCCCACAGCAGCGTTTGACCTAAAATTGTGTGTAAATATGGATATTTTCCAGACATAATTAGTGAACTTTCCTAATATATGAGAAGAGTGACTAAGAAATCAGGGCATAGGTAGCACAGGCCTTTAATCTCAGTCACTCTAGAAGCTGAGGCAAGGAAATCACAAATTCAAGGGCACCCTGGGCTGCCTGTTGTGACTGTTTGTAAAAGACTAGCTATGTGAATACTCACAGGACAAACACGGTCATGGAAACACCATCCAAACCAATAAATATTAGTCTACTTACAATAAAAGCAAATCTAAATGTGTATATATGTGTATATGCCTACATGTCTACCTACATACCTACTTATATTTTTGTATACATATACGTACATATGAATATGGTGATATTTTGGTTTTAATTAATAAAGCTTACCTGAAGATCAGAGTGCAGAACTAAGCCACTGGAGTCCAAGGAGTGGTGGCACACACCTTTAAGCCCAGGACTCAAGGCCACCCTGGGCTACATGAGATTGAATCTGTCTAAAAGAGAAATAGAGCTCACACAAAGGTGATCCCAACACTTGGGAGTCACATGCCTTTAATTTATTCTTCAGCACTAGAGAGGTGGGGACAGGAGTGATCTGGCTGGGCAGAGAGAGGTATATAAGGCAGGAGAAGACAGGAGCAGGGCAGTCTGAGGTTTGATGCAGAACATGGTAGTCTACAGTCATACTAAGAACAGGATTGCCCCTTTGTTTGTCTGAGCCTTGGTAGAGGTAAAGACTCTCTAGTGGCTTGGCTGCTTGGCTTTTCTGATCTTTAGCTTGAACCCCAATATCTGTCTCTGGGTTTTTATTAGTTGTGCTACATCTTAACATACATGTGGATATTTAGTGTACATAATCATGTATATGTTATATAACTATATATATAACTATATAATATATACATTCATGTGTTTATTATGTATGCACATGTCCATATAAAATCATATATACATACCTTATACATATATTCTTATCTATATGCACATATGTATATGAGGCTATGTACACATGTGAAATATGCACACACGTGTATAAACACATACATGTATTTAAAATACATATGTACATACCTGTTTACATGTATGTGCAAAAGCACTAACAGTCTATTTGCCTGATTGCCAGGGGTGACTTTTCTTGGACTCACTTACTGGGTGCTAGAGGACATACACAGATATCTTGTAAGACATATATATCAGTGCTAGGCAGCCTGACCCCTCGTGACAAACTTCCCACTGACTGCTGGAGGGGCCATTGTGACAAATAAAGGGACCTGGAAGAGAAGACTCTCTTCCCTTTTGTTGGCTTTTCTAGTGCTCTGTGCTGCTAACTTTGGTTATTAATGAGCCCAGACTATCTCAGGTTTGGAAGAGTGACTTATACAGTACTTATGTCATGTGACTGTCATGTACATTTTAAAAAGCACTCTAGAGATGCATTAATATCTTTAGGGATGATTTTAATTTTTACCCAATGGCTCTGCATAGGAATATGGAATCAATTTCTGTTTCATTAATTATATAAGATGGCACTTATCTTGTTCATGTTAATTAGATCCACATTTTTTATTTATTTCAGCTTCACATTAGTACAGCATGTAGTTTGTGTTATCAAATGGATTTCTAAGTTTAGTTTTAGAAGTTGGTGTATTATTTTTAAAGATTTATTTATTAATTTTTTAATGTGTCTTTATGTATGCCTGCATAATTTATGTGTACCATGTGAGTGCAGTGCCCTCAGAAGCCTGAAGAGGTCATAAGGACCCCCTCCCGCCCCAAGCTGGAATTGCAGGTGGTTGTGAGTTACCTCTTGTGGGTACCAGGCACTGAACCTGGGTCCTCTGCAAGAGCAGTGCATGGCTGGGCAGTGGTGGTGCACGCCTTTAATCCCAGCACTCGGGAGGCAGAGGCAGGCGGATCTCTGTGAGTTCGAGACCAGCCTGGTCTACAAGAGCTAGTTCCGGGACAGGCTCCAAAACCACAGAGAAACTCTGTCTCAAAAAACCAAAAAAAAAAAAAAAAAAAAAAAAAAGAGCAGTGCATGTTCTTGACTACTGTGCCCTGTCGTGTTGTTTTACTGCAAAAACTTATGCTGTAGAAACTTAAGGAGATTCTTCCTCAAATCCCTGACATAGTTTACACACAGGTAGACAATCTTGCCTATCAATTGCATTTCAATTTTTGTTTACTTATCTCACATTTTCTCCATATTGGGAGTTGTTTTTGTTTTTGTTGTTGTTGTTGTTTTAATGATGGGATCTTGTGACCTGCTCCATTATCTAGTCTAGGCAGATGCTGCTTGTTCATTCCTGGCCTTCCAGACTTGAAATAATCACACGGAACCTGTATTAATTAAAACACTGCTCAGCCTATTAGCTCAGGCTTCTTATTAACTAACTCTTACATCTTAAATTAACCCATTTCTATTATTTCATATTTTACCATGAGGCTCATGGTTTACTGGTAAAGTTCCGGTGGGCAGGTGTCTTTTTCCTTTTGCAGCTATATAGCATCTTTCTGACTCTGCCTTTTCTTCTCCTCTATCTCTGCTTGGGATTTCTGCCTTGCTCTATTCTGCCTGCTATAGACCCACAGCAATTTCTTTATTAATCAGTGATAATAAAACATATTCATAGCATACAGAGGGAAATCCCACATTCCCTCTCCTTTTCTGTCTATAAATAAAAAGGAAAGTTTTAACTTTAACATAGTAAAATTACATATAACAAAACAGGTATCAAGCAAGAATTATAGTTACAATATTTATATCTATTTTATCTTTTATCATAAATAAAGAAAACTACAACTATAACTATCTGTTTTTTAGCTCCATCAAAGACCCCAGAAGGATATAATATTACCTAAGTTAACAGAAAGTACATTGTAAGCAACTTCCAAAACTCTAGAATTGACAGAGACATCTTGTTGACTAAACAGTCACCCCCAGTTTTCTTTGTAACATTGGGGCATTCATCTTCAGCCTACAGGCCCATAGTATTTGGCAGACTTTTCCATGAAGCAGGAAATTATAAAGACAGTTTTGCCTATATTGGCAGTTTGTCAGTCACTTTTTTTTTTCATCTTGCAGAATGTCTGGCAGACTTTTTTTTATGAAGCAGCAAACCTGAAGCACTGTCTCACCTTTAGGCAAGTTCAGCAGTCATTTTTCTGTGGGTCTTGCATGTACCGTTTATATAGCATACCATCAAGAAGTCCAGGCAAGAACAGTTTCTTCCCCAAATGGCTAACAAACTCCATAAGGAACCGCTTCTATGGCCATCATCCTCTTGAAGTAGAGTGGTGCTGCCAGGAGCAGATGAGTCTCATAGTCATGAAAAGTCCTAAGTTTCTAAAACATTTTAAATGCCATATTCTAAAGGTCTCTGAAAGATTTGAAGAATACCTATTCATCTGAAATATATCTCTGTACATCTAGAAAATCTAACTAACATGATTACAAGCTTGACTATTATAGATGACTATTAACCTGCATTTTTAAATTATACATTACATTTTTAAATGAACTGCATAAACACAGTACCCTTAACAAAAGCAGAAATACATGTAACAAAATTGACCTTAAATTTTTATCAATAGACCAAGATCTATACAAATGCAAAGTATTCATCTCTAAATCATATCCCCCTTTAAATGTAAACAAACATTTATAAACAATATTTGGAAATTTGGTTGTAGTTGTCTCTAAATTGCCTTTTGCATTTTGTTGGGTGAAGTATTTTGAGGGGGATTACGGAGACCTTTCTGGATGTTTTTAAAGACTATGTACATTTTTAAAACACATTCTGACCTGTTTAGAGGTCTGTTTTTTGTCTGAATCCATTTTTATTGTATATCTGTAATTATTTTTTGACAAGGAGTGCTTTTAAAATGATAAGCAGCTTGGTCACAGCAGCCCTGGACTGGCTCTGCCTCTCTCAGCCTTTTAATATGGTGGAAGTAGTTTGCCACCAGCTCTGGGACTGCCAGGTGGGAGCTGTCCTCACCACCTCAACTCTGAGAAGCACCGTGTAGCATGTGAACCCTTTTTATCTGAATAAAAGCTAAATCTACCACGTAGTGCACTGTGCAGCCTGGAACTATCTCTGTGTATGGCGGCGGGAATCCGCCATGTTCTTTTGCCTGTGTACTAGCAGACCCGATCCTGCTGCCTGCCCAGGTGGGGGCTCTGAGCCACGGGCATGGTCTCAGCTATTTTCCTCCTGATCCTGAGTGGGCACATAAGCACCTGGACCCAAGGTGGATGGCGGGCATTAGCACCATGCTGGGCGCCATTCTGTAGGCAGATGCTGCTTGTTTGTTCCCAGCTGCCCAGACCCAAAATAATCACACAGAAACTGTATTAATTAAACACTGCTTGGCCCATTAACTCAGGCTTCTTATTAACTAACTCTTATTTTTAATATTTATTTATTTAGTATACAATATATGCCTTCAAGCCAGAAGAGGGCACCCAACCTCATTACAGATGGTTGTGAGCCACCATGTGGTTGCTGGGAATTGAACTCAGGACCTTTGGAATAGCATGCAATGCTCTTAACCGCTGAGCCATCTCTCCAGCCCTTAACTAACTCTTATATCTTACATTAACCCATTTCTATTATTTTGTGTTTTACCATGAGGCTCGTGGTTTACCAGTAAGGTTCTGGTGGGCAGGCATCTTTCTCCTTCGGCAGCTACATGGTGTCTCTTTGACTCTACCTTTTTTTTTCTCCTCTATCTCTGCTTGGAATTTCTGCCTTGCTCTATTCTGTCTGCCATAGACCCACAGCAACTAACTTCTTTATTAACCAATGGTAATAAAACATCTTCATAGCATACAGACCCCTCTATATCTCTCATCATCACCCTAGCACAGAAAGGAGCTGTATAAAGTATGTGTTGAACATCTAGCATAGGGTCATACAGTTAGGGTTAGGAATACTCCACATAACTTACTTGAGGAAATATTCTACGCCAGAATTTATCCAGAGCAGTAAACAGATTCCAGGCCTTGGAATATTCTGTATGCCATGCATGGATTTAGAGAATTTCCTAAGGCCATTTAGAGATGACAAAAAAAATCCAATTTGGAAAGATCATTTGGTTGGTTTCCCGTAGATCGTATAAATGGCTCTCACATACTGTTGGTATGAGAGTGGACAAAGCAATCTGAGGGATGCGCTCCAGCTTTCCTCATGCCTTGGATTTTATTCTTTGAGGCAGAATTTAGCCCGAGAGGGGAGCCTCTCTTCTCCTAGCACCTCAGAATGTGCATGTACTCCAAAAAATGGTCTTAAAGAGGTAATTAAACTTACGTAAGGCTCCTGAGGTGTGTCATGGTCCATTCTGACTGAAGTCCCAATAAGAAACTAGAGCAGGGCTGCGGAGATGGCTTAACAGGTGAACAAGTGCTTGTTTCTTAAGCATGAGAACCTGAGTTCAGATTCCCATCAGCCACCTAAAAGGCTGGGTTTGGTGGCACATGTCTGTAATTCCAGAGATGGGGAGACAGGGGCTCACTGGGCAGCCAGTATACCCTGAGGAGTCATAGAGGAAGACGCCCATGCCAGTCTCTGACCTCCACAGACACAAGCTCAGGTGCGTGTGTTAGAACAGGAGAGAGACTTGAAAAATATGGAGGAGTTCCGCAGACTGAAGGGGCACCAAGAGAGGAAGTACATTCTAAGCCCCAAGAAAAGCTCTTCACCAAGGCTTGAAAGAGTAAGGCTGGGGAGCTTATGTATTTGGGGACCATGAGAACCGTAAGGATAAGATGGATGAAGCTGGGTGGAGAGAGACACAGGGAGACAGAGAATGTCAGCTGCTGTTTGGTGGTGGAGGACTTGGGGTTCTCTGCTCACAGCTGTGACACTCATCTGGAAATAGCAAAGATTATATTGGCAGTAGAAGGTTACTGTCACTTCCATGGACAGACCCAGTCACTAGAGGCCACCTCACAGCTGTGCCCCCTGAAGCCTCACCTCTCTGAGTTCCTGTCGCTTTTCTAAGCCTTCTCTGTGATCTAACTGAGAAGGAACAGAGGGACAGAAGGCCAGACAGGTGGCGAGGGGGTTGTAGCATAGGACAGATGACCATCGTGAATGTTACAATGGTCCCGACTGACGTCAGAGCTACAGCAGGGCTGTAGACGATGGTTCCATCCTCATTTGGAAAATGATCTCTGTAGTTGGCAGATGGAAAAGTGACGGAGCACAGTTAAGAGTGGAAGCAGTAGTGGCTCAGATGCCAGGATTGCAGCATCCTCTGGGGAGGGGTCAGTACACTTCTGGTACCCAAGGAGAACAAGCTGATGGGAGGGCAGTGAGGAGAAAGGAAGTCAGGGAAGAAGGTTCTGAAGCAGGAACCATGGAGGATGTTCCTTGCTAGCGAGCTTTTAGGCTAGCTTGTCCTCAGCCAACTTTCTTATACAGCCCAGCATTACATGCTTAAGCATAGTGCTGCCCATAGTGGAATGGGTCCTCCTAAATTAATTAAAAATCAAGACAAGCCTCCACAGACATGTCCAAAGGCTGGTCTGGTCTGGGCAGTCCCTCAGTTGAAGCTCCATTCTGGAGTGACTCTAGGGTATGTGAAATTACAGTTAAAGCTACAGTTCTCTTTTGTCTCTTTGTTGTTATATATCGCCCATCTCTGTGTCTGACCTGACATCCCTGTCATTATTAGTAAAATCACTTTCGGAATGTATACACAACGCTTTAATAATACTACAGACTCAAAGCCAAGAATGTCAGATGGTATCTGAATCCTATAGCAGAGATTTCCCCACTTTGCTCTAACCTGCTTGCCTGATTTTCCACCTCAATTTATGTGTTTTGTTCTGTTATAAAAAGCCTCATTAAGCCAGGTGATGGTAGCACACGCCTTTCACCCCAGTACTTGTGGATGGGCAGAGATAGTCAGATCTCTGTTGAGTTCCAGACCAGTCTGGTCTACAGAGTGAGTTCCAGGACAGTCAGGATTTCTACATAGAGAAACCCTGTCTCAAAACAGCAACAACAACAACAAAATAACAAAAAGAAAGAAGCAAAAGCCTCATTAAACTATCTCACATTGGAAGAATATGGGGTAATCTGAATCCATGTACCCTGGCCCAGAGTCATTCACATTTGTTTTTCTGCTAGGTATTTGAATCATCTCCTGCTTGGAGAAAAAGAGACTCCTTTATCTGTGAATATGACCAGGGAGGACTGTGAATTCATTTTGAGACATTTCTGTAGCTCAAGGATGGTTGGGAACTAAGGGTCAATCAACTGATATCCCACCGGGACCCTGACAGACCAGAGGCGATAGTCCATCAGTTGAGAAGGTCTTTATAATGGCCACCAAAGTTTGATGGTACAACTATGGAAGTAATATCAAAAATGACAATTCATCTTTCTGATACTGCACAAAATACTCAAGAAAACTGACTTCTAATGAGGAAAAATGTATGTGGGCTCGTAATCTCAGAAGTTCTGGTCTGTGAAAGCTTGGTCAAACTGCTTTGGGTTTGTGTTAGCATGGTACCATTATGGCAGGAGTCTACACAGAGGGAGGCAGCTTGCTTCTTGGTGGCTGGGAAGTGCAGGGGGAAAAGGTAGGGACCAGGGTCTTACCATACCCTTCAATAGCATAACTTCAAAAACCTAGCATCATTTCACAAACCCTACCTTCTAAAGTCTCCCACCTTCCAATAGCATCAAGACTGGTAACTGATTGTCGGCATAGGCAACGCTAGGAGAAACTCAAACAGTAACAAGCAGAGCCTGTCTCTGGGACCCTCCCCCATGTCCTCATCTCTGGGACCTCACTCATATCTTCATCTCTGGGACCCTCTCCCGTGTCCTCATCTCTGGGACCCTCCCTACTCTCTTCATCTCTGGGACCCTCCTTCATGTCTTCATCTCTGGGACCCTCCTTCATATCTTCATCTCTGGGACCCTCCTTCATGTCCTCGTCTCTGGGACCCTCCCTCTTGTCCTCGTCTCTGGGACCCTCCCCCGTGTCCTCGTCTCTGGGACCCTCCCCCGTGTCCTCATCTCTGGGACCCTCCCCCGTGTCCTCGTCTCTGGGACCCTCCCCCGTGTCCTCGTCTCTGGGACCCTCCCCCGTGTCCTCATCTCTGGGACCCTCCCCCGTGTCCTCGTCTCTGGGACCCTCCCCCGTGTCCTTTTTGTCTGGATTCATTGCCTTCTCCTCCTCCTCCTTCTTCTCTTTCTTCTCCTTCTTCTTATATTTCATTTATTTGGTGTGTGTGTTTATTGGGGTGCACATGCTTTGGGGCACTTGTGGAGGTCAGAGGCCAAGTTTTGAGAGTCAGTTTTCCTCTTTTACCATGTAGGGCCCAGGGATCAAAATCAAAACCTTGGACTTGGCCCCGAGCACCTCTGAGCGTCTTCTCTGGCTGGGCCTGTTTGGGTTTTGTTAGCCTTCACAGTCGCTGTTGCCCCAAACCAAGAGCCCTGCAAAGGCAATGCTGGGTTTTTTCCCACCCTAGATTTTGCAGAGTAGTACTTTTAAGAGAAAGCCAATTCTAATTAGAGCTATTCTCACCCAAGATTAGATCTGGGGTGAGAGGAGGTCGCAGAAGCTATTCAGTCTGAGGTTGTATTTAGATAGGAGGAGAGGCGGGTGAAGGCAGAGAGGCAAGAATGAGGAGGAGAGGAAATACATTAAAACGTCTTAGATCAACCTAACTATCTCAGGATAAAGTTGACATTTTGGTGACTTTTTTCTCTTAAAATTATTTTAATAGTTCCTCTAAAGAGGTTTGCTGATTAGATTTTAATTTTGTTCTTGAGCGTATTTGGGTGTCCTGATTGTACAGAAATCATACGCCATGGATCAGGGAGGCACAGTACCCTTTAAATACTTCTTTGCACCCCATAAGCCTCTAGGGTGAAGATCCCCTGATTTTACTATTAGAAACTTCAGTGCCCAAGAGTCTACACAGAGACAAAACAGAAGCTTCCAGAAATGGGCATGAAGACTGTCTCTGAGCCCTTGGAAGACCACATGGTACACCTGCTGACAGTTGACTTGCTGTGTCTCTCTGTTTAAAATGATAAACAATTACTTTTTCTTGTTTCAACATTTCATAATCTATGCTTGCCTCTCATCGTTCCCCAGGAATTACAAAGTAAAAGTCCTCCCTTGTTATTCCCCAGGACTTACAAAGTAAAAGTCTTCCCTCATTATTCCCCCAGGATATAATTTTGAATGTATATCATGTTCTTATCATGTACACACCACCTTTGTAAAATAAAAATGGAGAAACATTAACATGGAGGGCAAACTGATCTGTTTGATTTTTTTTACGTGTATATATGCATGTGGGCACGCCTGTGCCACGGCGTGTGTATCAAGGCCAGATGAAAACTCATGGGAAGCAGTTTTCTCCTTCCACTAGGTTGGTCTCTGAGACCGGACTCAGGTTTGGAAGCAGGTGCCTTTACCTCCTGAGCCACCTCGCCGCCATATCCTTGCTCTGTATCCCTGGAACCCGCTTTTCCTGTTGAAACACCAAGGGAATTGCAAATTTGAAGGGAAGGTGAGAATAAAAAGTGCCAAGGCCCTCCCACTGTGGGGAAGAAGGTGGACCCTGTGGGGCTCCGCCTTAGGATAACTGCTAGGCCCCGGAGTCTCTGTGCATGTGGAGTTAGATTCCCTTTGCTCTGAGTGCTGCTACATATGGGGGTGGATTCCTTTCACTCTCCTGGCTGCTGAACATCAGATTCTTGAAGATTAACTTGGGAAGGTGTGTATACTGTTTTTCAAACGGCAGGGCCGTGGCCCATGTATATGTGTGACTAGTATAGGACAGGAAGTGTCGTATGAGGTAAGTGTAGCTATCGTTTGAGAGTTTATTTTGGATGTGTGAGCATTGGTATACCAGCTGCCTTCATGTTGCCCTGACAAAAATACCCAAGAGAACAACTTGAAAGGAGGAAGGGCATGGGGACTTCGGTCCACTGTTACTGGCCCCAGGCACGGAAGGCAGAATGTCATGGCAGCAGGAGTACAAGGCAGAGACTGTTCTCTACTGCTTGGCAGACGACAGGGGGCAGACGACAGGGGGCAGACGACAGGGGGCAGACGACAGGGGGCAGACGACAGGGGGCAGACGACAGGGGTGTCTTCAGTGTCCCACGTCTGGCAACTTACTTCTTCCAGCAAACCTCACCTCTTAACATTTCTAGGATTTGCCAAAATAGCAGCCCCAGCGAGAGACCAAGTGTTCGAAACATGAGCCTGTGGGAAGGAGACTTGTTATAAACCTCTAGGCATCCCTGTGATGGTTTATCTAGGTTAGGTTAATTGAGCTTGGCACAGTTTCGTGGATCCAAACGGCATAAAAAAGGAAAAAGTGAGCTAAGAGGAGCACTCATCGCTCTCTGTCTCCTGCCTGTGGATGCGCTGTGACCAGCGGCCTCCTGCTCCTGTCTTCCACTCCATGGTGAACTGTGCTCACGGATGAGTCTTTGTGGCTCCGTCGGTCTGTACTTCTTTCGTGTGTCTACGAAGGAGTGAAATTCTGGGTTGTATGACAGATGTATGCTTACCCTTTAATGAAAGTACCAAGCTTTTTTTAATGTAGCTATTTCATATTTTGTCAGTCATATATTACTATTATCTTTTTTAATCAACTACCAACTTTGGGTTTGCGGTTTATTGTTCATTAGCCGTTTTCGTAGCCAAGCGGTAATCTATGACTGTGGCATCACTTTGCATTTCCTTTTTGTTTTTTTTTGTTTTTGTTTTTTTGGTTTTTCGAGACAGGGTTTCTCTGTGTAACAGTCCTAGCTGCCTTGGAACTAGCTCTTGTAGACCAGGCTAGTCTTGAACTCATGAACATCCGCCTGCTTCTGCCTCCCAAGTGCTGGGAATAAAGGCACGCACCACCACCGCCCGGCAACTTTGCATTTCCTTAATGTCTGTTGTTTTATGTAGTTATTAGTAACTCCATCAGTACAGTGATGGTCGGCTTCAGTTGTCAACTTGGCACAACCTAGAATCACCCAGAGAGTCTCAGTAAGGGACTGTCTACATTGGGTTGGCTTTGTGCACACGTTTGTGTTGGATTGTCCTAATAAATAATTGATGTGGGAAGGTGTGGCCACTGTGGGTGGCACCGTTCCTTAGACAGGGAGTCCACAATTGTATACGAGCAGAGACACCAGGCTGAGCACAAGCAGACAGGTATACACACGTGTGTTCACCCTCTCTCTTTCCTTGGCTGTGGGTGTGACAGGCCTAGCTGTGTTAAGTCCTTGCTGTCTCGACTTACCTGCAGTGATGAGCTGCAGCCTAGAATTGCGAGCTAAATAACTTCTCTCTCACTCACGTTGCTTTTTGTCAGGGCATTTTAATCATAGCAATGAGACTAGAACGCTAGCCATTATGTCACTGATAAATAGTTATTCAAGTCTTATCTCATTGACTTGTAAGGATTCTTTTATGTTTTGGATATAAACCATCATTAGACAAATGTTAAACATTTTGTCAGTCTTTGGCTTGTATTTGGGTTTCTTAATAGCATCTGTTGAGGAGCAAAAGTTGTTTAATTTTGAGAAAGTCAATTTTTTCCTTTTGTGACTCATGCTTTGATGTTATATTTAAGAAATCTTTGTCTAATCCAAGGTCACAAAAAGTTCCTCTTTGAAAGTTTTACATTTGGCTCTACGCTTAGTTCTATGATACATTTTAAGTCAATTTTGGGTAGATACATTTTTTTAAAAAAAGATTTGTTTCCTATTTTTAATTGTTTGTGTGTGTGTGTGCATTGTGTAAACACATAAGTACGTGAGTGCATGCTCCCTGGTGGTCAGAAGAGGGTGTTGGAACCTCTGGAACTGGAGCTACAGATGCCTGGGAGCAGTCCTCTGCAAGGGCAGCAGGTGCCCTTAACCACAGGCCATTTCTCCAGCCCCTGGGTGGCTATAGCTTTTGAACTTTCTTCTGACCAATGAGGAGAGTGAAATAAAAACACATGGCTCTCAGGTTCTCAGACTATTGGAGAGACTGAAATAGCTGAGTGGCAGAATCTGCTGGGGAAGGCTGGCAGGACCGTTCCGGCCCACTTCGCCGAGACTGGGCAAGTGTTGCCTCTCTCCTCACTTGTTTAAAAAACAAAAAAACAAAAAAACCTCATGCCGGAGTCAGGTGTTTCCTACCAGATGGGCCCCCCGGTCTTGACCCTGAAGTTATCCCTCACCAGCCTGTCTTCCCTCGCTGGCCTCTAAACCGGCCCATCACATCCACATCTCTTCCAGCTAAATAGCTTTGGCTCCTTTCCCTCCCAGGGGCCGCCACTGCCCTTCGTCATCCTCACGCTGCCTTTTGATGCTAACATTCTGGACATGGCATGTGTCAATTGGTGTTTGTCCATTGCAGCTCTGAAAACAAGGGCAGACCAGGAACATGGAGTTGGACGGATTTCCCAGAGGGTACTGGAGGGAAAACAGTTGCTGACTTCTGCCCCAATCTGTCATGCTGGACAGCTGGAATTGTTGGCTCCCTGGGATCACTTGGGGGAGAGGAGAGGCCAGGATACAGACCTGTGAGCAAAGATGGGCGTGAACCTGGAAACGCATGCCCAGGGCTGATGGATTACTCTCTAATCGTATTTTGGACCCAGCTGTCTTATCTGTTTTAACTTGATCCTAAAAGGATTACGTTAGCACATTAGCTGTTATCTGCTTCTTGGTGAAGCAAAACTTTGAATCTGATTCAAATCTGATGTTTTGGCAACTGAGAGTTGCCAGTCTACACGTTCATTCGGTTTATGGGAATGGACAAGAGATAGCTGGCAGAGACGGGATACAGAACATTCTGTGGCAGAACACACCATCAGATCAGGTGTGTTTCTACGTGACAGCGAGGACACCCCGAACAGGGACTTGTGCACCAAAATTGGGTATGAAAGAGCTACATCATCACACAAACAACACAGGTAAAAACCACAGCAGATTTTTGCAAAAACATACTTGTGTTCAGGCACTGTTTCAGCCATGTAACTGGAAGTGTCTTACGTGGGATAAGAAACAAGCGTGAGAAGAGATCTGTGTTAATTTCTGGTGCCTACGGAACGACCCAGGCAGCTCCAAACAACAGATTTATCTTCTTGTTCTGGAGGCCAGGGGTTGGGATGAAAACGCTGGGCTGAAATCTGGGTATTAGCAGAAGCGTGCCCCCCTGGGGGAGGTCTCCCCGCGTGCCCCCCCGGGGAGGTCTCTGGGCAGCAGGGAGCGGAAGTCTGTGCTCAGTTCGCTCAGCTTTGCCCAGCTGCCCACATGCTATGCCTGGCGGTTGCATCACTCTGTCCTCCAGCCTGGCACCTCGCATCTCACTGTTTCACTGCGTCTTCATCCACTTTGTGTGTGTGACAGTCACCTCTCCTTTTCAGGCTTCTTACCAAGGGGCTGAGAGACGGTCCAGTGGTTGAGAGCGCCTGCTGCTCTTGCAAAGGGCCTGAGTTCGGTTCCCAGCACAAACGTTTCTCACCAATTTCTCAGCAAATTCCATTGCTTCAACTTTCAAAACATCAAGAATTGGCCAGCTGTCACCTTCTGCATGGCCACCAGTCAGTCTCTTTGCAGAAACTATCTCTGCTCTCTTTGTTTCTGCCTTAAACTATTGTTGTTTCCCAGCATGTCTTGCTTACACAGTAGCCATAGTGTTTCCTTTGACACCTCAGGTCACGTCACTTTTATTTCCCCCTCCCCTCTTTTAAAAAGAAACAAACAAAAAGACAGCTTTGGGACTAGAGAGAAGGCCCAATTGTTAAGAGCGTGTGCTGCTCTTGTGAGATACCTGAGTCAGGTTCTCTGCGCTCATCTTGGGCAGCTCACAGCCACCTGTAACCCCAGCTCCAGGAGTTTCAGTGCCTTCTTCTGACCTCTGCGGGGATGGGCGTGCACGTATGCATGCACGCGCACACCTAAAGCATTTTAAAATGACTTTATTGTTTCCTTATTGCGTTAACAGCTGGCGCATCACTCTCCCGCTTGCCCATTGTCTGTCTCCTCAGACAGACATAAGTTCTGCAGGAGCATATTTTCTGTGTTCCTGGGGGAGTAGCACATCACTAACGTTCTAAATCACCATAGATGAATAAATCAAGGAGGGAAGCCATGCAAACAGATGGCCTTCGCGCAGACCTCCACTGGAGGTGTGTCAGAAGCTGAGGGGTTTCCTTTATTCACTCCGTGTTTCTGAAACCAAGAAAATGCAAATGAATTGAAAGCCCCACATTTGCATAGCAGAATAGATGCCTTTTCATATATAAGTCCTGGTGGCCAGTGAGTGGGCCTGGCTTGGAGTCACTTCTCTGTGTGTCTGGCAGTCTCAGGCAACGAGGCTACGTCTTGAAGCTGAGGTTCAGTCAGATCCTTCTCGGTTACATTATCTTGTGTAAACTACATAAGATCTCTGAGCCTCTGAAGCTGGAGTTGCTAGCTGGTTGTGAGCTGCCTGATCCGGGTGCTGGGAACTGAAATCAGGTTCTCTGCAAGAGCAGCAATTCCTCTGAGCCACCGAGCCACTCCTTCAGTGTTCTGGAAATTTCTTCCTGCAGCACATCTGACTCTTGCTCCAAATTGGGATCTTATTTCTCTGAGGCTACTGTTGTAGATTCTGTGGTTGTCATTTTCCTTTTGCAGTGCTGTGTTTTCCTCCAAGTTGCTTCCACGTGGACACGTACGCAAGCGGAGCTTCACCGCTGCAGCTGTACTGATGACACCTAAAATGTCACTGGGCTCTTTCTACAGGGGAGACAAAAAATGGAAGTTTGTTATAATTTTTTGGTTTATATAGATAACAAAACAAACTCAAACAAATTAAAAAACCCAAACATGCTCCCAACAGGCACTGTATCAAATATTTTGTGCTCATTATTCTATATAAGTCTCACAGCGCCCTTATGAGGAAGGTCCCACAATAATCTTTGTTTTATAAGCTTGGAGACCACGGCAGCGAGCAGTCAGGGAGCCGAGCACAGATTCTGACTGAGGTTTTAAAATATCTTATGTTTTTATGCCTGAAGATCCAAATTGGAAGTTGGAATGGATCAAACCTTCTAATAATTAAAATTCCTTCTCTCTGTTGTCTATGTGGAAAGCCAAAAGGTTTAGAAGTTTCTACAGCGACCTCTTAAAGTTAAAAGAAAACAGCTGCATAAGTGCAGAACAGTCCTTCACATTCACCTCACAGCCGAAGACTTTCTCCTAAGAGAAGCTACCAAAGAATCAAGTCATTAAAAATGTGTCAGGAGCTGCCGCATGAAGCTTACTGATGCTCACTTGATTAAGAAAATATTATCGCTCCCCACAGCTATGCTTTTGTCAGAGACGGGTGAAGATAACTGAACTGGCATGCCAAGGGCTCAGAGAATTCATCATTGAGATAAATAGGAAAAGGGGATTCACAGCGGCTTTTCTGGACTTTTAGGGTCGGCAGAGCAATCGCTCTTGCTTGGTGCCCCAAGCAGATTTGGGCTCCTTTATGGAAAATTAACCTGAGGCTTAGTGGGCTGCCCAGCGAGCCATTTCATGGACAGTGTACATTTCCCCTTCCGTGCCTTTTGAGGGTTTATTTCCACACCGGGTCTCAAAGTTATAGTGAAAAAGTTATAGTGAGTGGCTAGCCATGCTCTTCTGATGTTTCGTCTTGCCTGTTAACCTGATGGAATTCAGAATCACCATGGAAACACACCTATGGGTATCTAGGAAAACTCTAGAGAGTAGTTACGTTAATTGAGATGGCAAGACCGTTCTACAGGCTGAGGTTCCATACTGAATTAAAGGAGTGAGCTGAGCCCTGACGTTCATCTCTCTCTGCTTCCTGACTGTGGATGCAGTGTGCCCAGCCGCCTCAAGCTCCTGCACCATGATCTTCCTGCCATGATGGACTACATCCTTACAGAATGGACCAAAGGAAGCCCATCTTGCCTCCCTCCCTCCTTATGTCCATTGGTCCCCCTGTCTCTCACTCCCTCCATCCCTCCCTCCCTCTCTCCTTGCGTTGCTTTTGTCAGGTGTTTTTTCTCATAGAAACACACAAAGTAACGAATACAGCCTCCAATCTCCAGGTTACTGCTCTGTCACCAGATTTGATAGAAAACCTCAGGCCTCTCTCATGGGTCACTACCAAAATCCTGTCATTTTCACGTCACAATCCCCCTTTCCTCTTCAGGCTTCTTTAAATCCTTCCCCCACGCCCTCTGCTGCCACACACTTTTCTTGTCAAAGCCAGGCTAAAGGACTGCTCCATGGCTGGCCTTGACTTACCATCTGGTGACTGGGGGACATGGAAGGTGGAACTGGATCAGTGTACAGGGAGAATGCTGATGGAAGAGCTGGCTCCCAAGTCCACGGAGCTCCATCTCTAGGGGATCTGACACCTTCTTCTGGCCTCCATGGGAATGTGAACACACATGGCATTCCCTCAGACACATAAGTAAAAGTAATAAATCTTAAAACAAACAAACATAAGGAGCCCCCACCCCAAAGTCACTATATAATTCCAGGAGAAAGCAGGGATGCCTCCTTTCCTTTATTTACACAGGAGCTCCTTCCTAAGAGTTAATTGTACCCTCCAAGGCCACATAGTGTCCCCAAACTACCAGCATTCTGTTCGTTCTCCCTTTGAACTGAGTGTTCTTGCTGGGAAGGCTACGGACATTCATCTGTCCCAGAATCGGCTTGGTTTCTCATCTTGCTGTTGGGTGGGCATGCTTCCCTTCCGCCTGGCAGATAGCCATCATCTGCCTTTATAAATGCTTTTATCTGCCACTGCTTTTATCTTATCAGACTGGCAGTGTGCCCTTGTCTTTCTGCTCCTAAAGATAATTCCCACTTTGCTATGTGTCAGAAGTGTCATCTCAGGCATGGCTCAAAATAAAAAATAGATCTGTCTCCAGTGTGGAAAGCAAGCTGGCTGCACCTGGCTTAGACAGTGAGGATGCGGGTGTGGTCTGTCTGCTAGTAGTGTGTGTGTGTGTGTGTGTGTGTGTGTGTGTGTGAGTTCCTTGGGGATATATGTACTCACACTTTGAGAGGTAGGACTATGCCAGGTCAGAGTGGGGTGACAGTCACTTTGTAAACCAAGTAGTCAGAAAGTGACAGGGCCCTTTTAAAAACCATGTTTCTGTCTCATTCTTATTTCATTACTTTTGTGTGTGTATATAATGTATGTGTGCATGCACGCAATCATGTATGTGAATACAGGAATGAAGGTGAAGTAATACATGGATGGAATCAGAAAATGACTTTGGGTCTCAGTCTTTGCCTTCCAATGTGTTTAAGGCAGGGTTTTGTTATTATTTTTTTTCACTGTGTACACCAGGATAGCTGGCCCAGGAGCTTCCAGGAATTCTGTTTCCACCTCCGTTAGGAGTGCGGGTACAACAGATGCTCACACTATGTGTCCAGCTTTTCCATGAGTTCTGGGGACTTGGTCTCAGGTCCTCACACTTGTGTGGCAAACACACTTATCCACTGAGCACTCTCTCCAGCCTCGTGAGAGAACTCTGAAATGAAGAGAACCTGGCCTATTGCTTTAGCCATTGCAAGGCAAGTGGTAGGCAATAGAGGACTCTTGTCAGAATTCCAACACAACTTCTAGAATCCTTGCCCTGCCTCGCTTTTCCTTCATGAATCCCAATACGAGTGATGGCCCAAGAAAGCCCCTCCCCTTCTTGGAATTTTCTCATGCAATTCTGTATGGTATGCTGTGCCTTCTCGCTCTAGGACCCTTGAGAATGCTGTACTTCTGTTTTTCCTGAGCCTCTCTTCTGTAGCCTCTGGTAGCTACACCTGAAAAACCATGTCAGAATGGCTATTCAGGAAATCAGCAGCAAACGCTGGTGCAGACATAGGGTTGACGGGAGCCTTCTACACTGCTGGAAAGACGTTAAATTTGCATTGTTACAATAACAATCAACATGGAGTTTCCTCAATAAATACAAAGAAAACACTAAGACTAGAGTTACCGGATGACCCAGCTATGCTGCTCCTGGGTATATACCGGAAGTAATCCAAGGCAGCTCCCCGTGGAGATGCAGGAGGGATGCTGCTTAGAGTCTTGCTGTAGGCTTTTACCTTCAGTTCCCTTTCTTCTATAACTCGGGCCCACTTACTGAGGGATGTGACACCCACAGTGGCTGGGACTTTTTACATCAATTAAAAGTCAAGAAACTGCCTTTAATCCCAGCAATCAAGACGCAGAGGCAGGCAGATCTCTGTCAGTCCAAGGCTAGCCTGGTCTACAGAGCTAGTTCCAGAACAGTTAAGGTTGTTAGACAGAGAAACCCTGTCTCCAAAAACCAAAAACAAACAAAAAAATTAAGAAACGGTCCCACAGACCTGCGCACAGGCCATTCTGACGGAGGCAACTCTCCAGTCGAGAGTCCCTCTCCCTTGGTTGTTACTTCGACAGCCAAGATTCGCCATCAGAGAGCTGGTGAGTACGGCACACACGTGAGGAAAAGTCAGAATGAAATCCATTGTTTTGTGCAATTAATGTATCCAGACATGGCTCCAGAAGCTTGGTGGTTCGCTAGAGAAATCAGAATTGCATATTAGCAGTCCTCTGAGAGAATCCTGGGGACTGGGACTGAGGACGCAAAGGCTCTTCCAGGCTCTGCAAGTGCAAATAGTCCCCCGGGGACAGTAAGAGATGCCAGAATGGGACGGCTGCAGGTGTGCCAGGTGCGAGCACACTTTGCTATTATTAGCTTGTTACACAATGGATTGATGACCACCGCCCTGCCTTTTAATAGACTGCGCTATGATGCAAAGTGACTGAGCATGCTTGCATAATCGTGCACCGCTCCGAGGCCTGATGGCCTCCAGGCTGTGAGAATTGCCATATGTGCGGGTCGATGTCTCCTGCCGTGTTCATCTTGGGCATGTTTCACCAAGGACAATGGGCAAGTCCTGTAATGACTTCACTGTAGACCAGGTTTCTCAACTTTGACTTCATTGACATTTTTGGGCTGGCGAGCTCATCGCTGTGGTACGATGGTTGGTGGTTTCCTTGGCCTATTGGTTGCTTGTAGCACCCACATGCCTACTCCTTGAGGTGACAACCAGACCATCTACATATGCTGAGTCAATCAAAATGTACCCCGGTTGTGAACCACTTTCATATATGAGCATAGGTAGTATACCCTAGATGTTAGATGTCCTGGGAATTGGAGTGCTTCTGAAGTCCTAGAACCTTTTTCTAAGGTCTGTGCTGTAGTCCCCTCAATAGAGCTTCTCCTTTGTTCTTTGAGACCCTTACCCCCAGGATGAGATAGACCCTTACCTCAGTAGTCTCATCCCCCGAACTTTGACCTCTCTGTGCTTCAGGCTATAGAGCACCCATCTCTTGGGACTTCCCTTGGTCAGCTCACGCCAGGTGCCATCCATTGCACAAGCAAATGTCCTGCCTCACTTTTAGACTTAATTTTTAATTATGTGCATATGTCCTTATGCCGTATGAGTCTGCTCTTTACCACTGAGCCATCTCTCCACCCCTGTTCTGTCTCTTTCTAAATGTCCTCTAGAAATGGATTATGTCCTGGGTCCCCTCAGCTGCCATTGCTTAACTGTGTCTTCCACATTCTAGAAGTTGCCCTTTCTATTGAAAGATAGGAGCCGCCACCCAGCCTGCAGGCTGCCTTGTTACACCCCTCCAGAATGGCCTTCAGTCCGTGGGCACAACTATGACCAAACTCTGCCAGATACCAAACATTCTTGGCCCCAAAAAACATGTTCACTCTGTGAGTCCGAACTTACCCTGGCAACTAAATCACTAAGACCCTTGTTAAACATTCAGAGTCTGGGTTGTATCCTAGGATGACGTGGGCACTGAGAATTCATTTTTTCCACAGACTTCCTTGGAGACCAGGCACTGTGAAGGTCAGGAGAGCCTTGTAGACTGAGCTTGTCCCAAACAGTGAGACCTCCCATGCCTCACAGGCCCTCCCTCTCTGCCCTCTGCTCATTGAGTTTTGTTTCCCCTCCACCTACATTGAGGTTTTTGTTGTTGTTTCTTCATTTGTTTAATTTCCAAATCTAAAGTGGAATAGTTCCTTAGAAATTTGACTGATGGCCCAGAGGGTTCCTGGATGGGAGGTCAAAGTTGCTGTGGACAGGACCTGGTGCTCCAAGTCAGAACTGTGGCTCTTGCTTCCTCTACATTGGCGGAACACTAGTCCCCTGCCACCTTTGTCCCTCCATTGAGTAGCTGAAGTTAGACAAAACGTGAGCTTTCAGAACTTCTAAATGAAATGGAATTCCCTCGCTCCTTCAGATGGAAGCTTGTCTGGAACTCCCACATGAAAGCAGAGAAAGTTCTCTTTGCAGAGGGGACAGCCTCCTGCCCCAACCCTATATCCCCAGCTTTCTCTGAGGGCCCACAAGGGAGGGAGGGCCACAGGGTCTGGACTTCTTGCTATGATGTCTGCAGCTGACAAGACCGCAGCCTAACCTCTGGGATGATCAGTTTGCAAGTTTATTTTTCCTTCCAACTTTAAGTATATTAGATGGAAATGTACTCTCCATCCCAGGTAAAAATGCCAGCAGGTCTGTAAGGTACCAGCTCACTGTCCGTAGACGTGGTCACTTTAATTCACAGAACACAGACTCAGTTCAGTTTTGTTCAGACTCATGGTAGATCTACACCTCTTTTCTCACCTGGCGCTCCTGACCTCGGGGTGGAGAAGTATGAGAAGGAATGGGAATGATGGCGCTGCCCAGGATCCTGAGCTGGCCTGTGTTCTTCAGGTCAGTCTATACTGAAATCTGTTTGCTTTGTGAGGCATTTTCTTGATTTCCTTCAAGATTCTTCCTGTTGGGAGCTTTCTCCAGACCCCCAGACTTAGAGGAAATGTCTGCCTCCTGGTGGTTGCTTGTGATCTCTCCCTGCTCTCCCCAGGCTCAAGGCCAGCATCCTGCTCCTTGGCTTTCTGTGTCCCCCAAGATGCCCATTGCTCAGGGCCTGTAGTAGTTCTTGTTGGCTTCGGGGGGGGGATTCCTGTTTTCCACTGTCCTCAAATGTAGCCACTTTGCCTCTGAGGTCTGAGATCTGAGTCAGGCAGTGGCCTCCATGTCTCAGGGGAAGGAAGTGTATAAAGCTGGCTGGGGTAGGGGAATGGTGGTCCTTCATGGGACTTGGGAGAAAGGAAGAGGAGATGACACAAGGCACAGCCATTTGGCTCACTGAAACACTTGCCTCAGAAAAACAAAGAGTGCCAGCCATGGAAACCCTGTTCTTAGGATGCTCTTGAAGGAAGCAGCAGCCAGCTGTTCACCAGCCTCGAGCTACTTTTCAAACTGTCCTTGTCCCACTGGAAGAGGCCAGCCCAGAAGTAAACAATCTGTGAATCCTGCAAGCCAGCCACTGACTGTGGCTTTAGTTGTCAGTCTCAGATGCTGGAGAGGACAAACCACTGAAACTGCTCCTGTTGCAACGGCTACTGTTTTCATCTTCTAAGTCACAGACCTGAAGGCTAAACCTAAAGCCAGTCAGGAGCCCTCCTCCGTAGGGATGGGGAGCAGATGTTGGGGATGCCACAGCCAATTAATCCTCAAGCTTTCCCATCACAGGGAGGGACGCAGTGGAGGGGAAAAGTGCTAGAAATTGCTTTCAAAAATGAGTAGGCCAGCGAAATGCATCCCTCTGTGCCTCCTCGGGCACTTTCTGTGAGGGTGGCACACCCCACCGCCAAGCCATTGGTGTGGCTTTTAACCATGGCTCTGGGAATGGGGAGTTTAATGGGTTTTGACTCAGGGGAGAAAGGGCTGTGGGAGATGGTGAGTGGCCTCCGTAGAGAGCCATCAGAAGCAAGGATGGAAGGAAAAGAGAACAAGAGGCCCAGGAGTTCACAGAGCAAAGAATGTCCAAGTTGATGTGGGTCAGTGTAGAAAAATGACTGCTTCCCAGGCATGTCCAGCCTTTTGACATTGCAACCCAGCATTGGTATTTTCAAAGTTACACCTCAAGAGCCAAGCACTCTAGTTTCACGAGTGCGCGCACGCGCCCACGCACGCACGTGTGCGCACACACACACACACACACACACTCCCTTATATTTTATATAAATTTTTGATTTTGCTTTGGACATATTCATAGCTATCCTTGACTGCATGTGTCCTGTTTAGTTCTAGCTGCTCTGAGCCCCCAGAGGCCCTCATACCCTCTAATACACTTTCTGTGCAGGAAACTTGCATTTTCTATGCTCTAACCAGCCAAAGAAGGTCGTTCTTGGACCAATGAGGTGGACCACTGGGCAAAGGTGCTTGCTGCCAAGTCTGGAGACCTGAGCTTGACCTCTGGGACCCATAGGATGGAAGGAGAGAACTGATTTCCAAAAGTCGGCCTGTGGCTTCCTGTGAATGGTATGCTACATCCCCGTGTGTACATACTATGAACAAATAAATGATGTCAAAAGAGAAATCTATTAAAATATTCTGAAATGAGAATTTATAGTAGCAATAATAAGAGCCAACATAGAACCTGGTGAGATTGCTCAGTGGTTAGAGCACTGGCTGCTCTACCAGAGGACCCAGGTTTGATTCCCAGCACCCATGTGGTGGATTGTAACTATCTGTAACCCCAGTTCCAGAGGACCTGACTTTCTCTTGTTGTTTCTACAGACACTGTACACAGTTGGAACACAGATATACATGCAAGGCAAGAGGCCTGTACACACAAAATAAGTAATAAAAAATAAAATAAAAAACCTAGTAACCAATGCATTCTGGAAAGTTACTCTAAATGCCTTGTGCATTAGTTCATAATCTTAATACTCACAACCCTGTAAGATTGGGTGCATAATTTTTCCACTCCTGTGACACTAAAGTGGGGGGGGGGATGTCTCAGGTGGCAGTGACGGGTGAGGTGGTAGCCTGTCCAGGGATTAAAAGCACTGATTTTTAATTCAGATCATGAACTGTTAGTGTTTGATCCTGGACAAGTCTGTTAATGCAGTAAGTTTAGCTGTTCATCTTAAAGATCTATTTATTTTTAGTTTAAGCCTATGACTGCTTTGCCAAATGTCTGTGTGTGCCTGGAGGCCAGCAGAGGGCGTCAGATCCCCTGGAACTGGAGTTACAGATGTTTTAGAGATACCACATGGGTGCTGTGCACCAAGCCCTGGACCTCTGCAAGAACAATGAGTGACTTAATCACCGAGTCTTTTCTCCAGCCCCCAGTGTTCATCTCAAAAGTGGAGATAGCAGCGTTCTTATTTCTCAGCACCATAGTGAGAACTGAACCTTACTGTGAATTTATGTTGCTAGTAAGCAATTTGAGCTTAGTAAACGGCCTACTATCACTAGCATGCCCTGAAATCTATTGCATCTCTTTGTCCCACCTTCCTACAACACCTCCCCCAACAATTACCACACCATCAACCTATGCGTTAGTTATTTTGCTCACTTCTGTGTCCAAATGACTGATAAGAATCTATGTAAGGAGCCAGGCAGTGGTGGCACACAATTTTAATACCAGCACTCGGGAGACAAGGGCAGGCAGATCAGTTCCAGGCCAGCCTGGTCTACAAGAGTTAGTTCCTGGACAGGCCCCAAAGCTGCAGAGAAACCCTTTCTCAAAAAACTGAAAAAAAAAAAAAAAAAAAGAAACCATTTAAGAGAAGACAAGATTGTCCGTGCCTGAGGTTTGAGGGGATAGAATCCACCATGCTGGGGAGGCACAGCAACAGAAGCAAGCTGTCATATTGCAAGTGATGTGAGGAAGCACAGAGAGAGGAATGCTGGTGCTTAGTTGACAGTATTAACCATCACAACCTAGAACGTGTACGTGTGTGTATGTGCATGCATGTGTGCATGCATGTATGTATTCATGTGTATGTGCATGTTTGTGTGCATATGTGTGTATGCATGCATGCATGAGTGTGCATGTGCGTGCTTGTGTATGTGTGTGTGTGTGTGTGTGTGTATTGCCACCTGGTCACCCGAGGAAGAAGAAAGATGAACAGTCACTCAGACTTAGTCTAATGATCTGGGGCTATAGCTCCACTGGTAAAGTGTTTGTGTATCATATGTGAAGCCCTAGAATTGGTCCCTCAGCACTACGTGTGTTAAGTGTGGTGGTACAGGCTTGCAGTACCTGCCCTTGAGGAGGCAGGAGAATCAGTAATTCAGGTTTGTCCTTGGCTACATGGCAAGTTCAAGGCCACGCTGGCCTACACGAGACCCTGTCTTCAAACAACAGCAACGACAAAATTAAGCCAGTCTAGCACTGGCTGCAACATCCCCGAGGCAGCAGCTGCCTGCCACTTTTTGTTTGTTGATTTATTTTGATCTGACATAGCAGGGCAGATGGCTGGGAGACGGGGGTGATAAGAGGCAATAACTGGTGACACGTGAAGACTGCACCTGTGGAATTAATGGGCCATGCGTGGCGGGTTGCCATGCCTTGGAGGGATGGCTGTGTGGCATCCAGAGCAAAGGGACCACAGCCTGCCTCTGCTCTGGCTTTCTCAGTCTCCTAAATGCATCCTTGGGTCCTAGACCAGCCATAGCCTCAGGCATTCTGGGTACTGCGGGTGATGAGAGGGCTTGCCTCTGGCTCTTCTGTCTCCCTCAGAAACCACACACATTTTAGCCCAGAGGCACAGAGATCAGAACTGGCTTTGTAGGCTGCATTAGATCTTTCTCCTCTCTGTGACCAACTCCCCACAAAAGCAATGCAAGGGACAAGAGGTTTCATTAGCTCACATTCAGAGAGAACTGTTCCATGGAGAGCGGGCCCTTTTGTTCCGTCCAGGCCACCCAGCCAGCTTACACCTGAAATAATCACACAGAAACTGTATTCATTTAAACACTGCCTGGCCCATTAGCGCTAACTTCTTATTGGCTAATTATTATATCTTAATTTAACCCATTTCTATTAATCTGTGTATCGCCACATGACTGTGGCTTACAGGCAAGATTCTAACCAGTGTCCGTCTCAGGCAGGAGATCCATGGCGTCTCTCACTCTGCCCTTCTTCCCAGCATTCAGTTCTGTTTACTCCACCTACCTAAGTTCTGCTCTATCTGGCCCAAAGCAGTTTCTTTATTCATTAGCCAATTAAAGCAACACATAAAGAGAAGGACCTCCTACACCAGAGAACAGCCCATCATGGTGGGGAAGGCGTGGTGGGATGGGGTAGTCTGTGATACGAAAACTTGCCGTGTCTTATTCTTCTCACAGATTAGGAGTCAGAGGGAGAACTTAGGACAGAAACAGACTTCCCTATAAAGCCCTTCTTCAGGGAGAGAAGGGCTTAGTGTATAAGTCACATTACTTTGGTCTGTCCTAAGAGCACAGGTCAGACCATGAACCAGAAGTAGGCTCTCCTATAACCCTCATGGACCTGCCCTCGGGGAACCACCTCTGCCAGCCATGCCTCCCACCGCAAGTGCCGTAACTTTCCCTCCCTAGACCAAGCCATTCTTTCCACGAAGATAGGTTTTGTAGGGACGCCTACTGACTGTGAATTGTTACCCTCTGGGCTTGCTTTGACCAGCTACCTTACTTTTTACATTCAGGAAAGCACTGGTACACAGTGGACCCATGTGCGCCACCAATGAGGGCACTGAGTGTCCTGAGCAGGAAAGTTCCAGGGGCCACTTTCCTTTGAGCAGCAATAAACAGCAATTAGCACTATTGATGAGTCTCGGAGTTCATGGCTGCAGCTGATATTAGAGGCAAAGCAAGTCCTATGACCTTCTGCTCCTCCTGGACTCATAATGACTAGAGTTGGGGCTTTTACCCCAGCAAAGTCACCAAAGAAAAGACAGCGAAGTGACAAGAGGTTAAGCCACATGACTTCTTCAGGGCCTCCAAATGCTGGAGAACCCGTCCTAAATTAGATCTTAGGAGCTGCTGAGGTGTCAGAAAGGAGTCCCGGACACCGTCCCCCTTCAAACACTTCAAGTCTCGCCAGCTCCAAGTTGTCATTCCAGCTGCCGCCCCAGCAACTCACGCTATCCCTCTCCTGTGCTTCTGGGGAAAAAAAATCCCAGATACTGGATCTGGAAGGAGGTCAGATGCCCTGGCTCTGTGGTTTTCAGTCCTTTTGCCAGTAATAGACTTATGATGATTTTACTCCTTGGCCCCTGTTTTAAACAATTTGTCTGCCAAATGACCAGTGTTTACTAAGTAACAACAAATTAATTTACCAAAGTTTTCTCCAACTACTAAATCCAGACTGAAATTCCAATTGGCAGAAGGCCATGTGCTGTGTTAATTAATTCTATTCCTAAGCTTGGAAACACATTACTTCCAGCAGGCTGGATCTGGAAAGACCGAGGCTTCAGGGAGGGTTTCTGCAGGAAATAGGGACAGGAGCGAACATGTTCTAGGCTCTGTGGAGCTCTAAGGTTCCCAAAAGAGGGAACCTCCAGTCCAAATTCACTCACGATTAGAAGGTGCTCATGTTCTTGCTTCGGCAGCACATACACTAAAATTGGAACGATACAGAGAAGATTAGCACGGCCGCAAGGATGACATGCAAATTTCGTGGTTTTTGGCAGTCTACAGAAAGGGAAAAGATCTTCACCAACCCCACATTTGACAGAGGGCTGAGCTCCAAAATATAGAAAGAACTCAAGAAACTAGACACTAAAATACCAAATAATACAACCAAAAATTGGGGTTCAGGTTTAAACAGAGAATTCTTAGCAGAAGAATTTCAAACGGCTGAAAGACATTTAAGGAACTGCTCAACATCCTTAGTCATCAGGGAAATGCAAATCAAAACGACTCCAAGATACCACCTTATACCTGTCAGAATGGCTAAGATCAGAACACTGATGATAGCTTGTCTTGGAGAAGATGTGGAGTAAGGGGAACACTCCTCCATTGCTGGTGGGAGTGTAAACTTGTTCAGCCACTTTGGAAATCTTACCACACTTTCATTGTATTGCGTTATAAATTGTGTGTGTGCCTGCCACAGTGCCTGTGTGGAGGTCAGAGGACAAGTTGCGGGGATCAATTCTCTCTTTCCATAATGTGGACCCTGGGATTGAAGTCAGGTTGCCAGGCATGGCACAAGTAACTTTACCTGCTCATTTACCTGAGAGGCATCTCTTTCTCTCCCGTACTTTAAACTATGCCATCGGCAAGTATTTGTATCACGATGACAAGGTAACTGTTGTCTTCTTGGGATCTACTCTAATGTGACTGCTTGTCCTTTATTGCTCAGACCTTTGTCTTTTCTTGTTTATAATTGTCCAATGGCATCCTCTTTCTAGATCTTTCTAGATGATCTATTATACCAGTTACCTCCAATATCATCCTTTCTGTTGGGCCCACTTCTCCATGGAAATACCTTAAGAAACCTAACTCTGCCTGCATCAGTGTGGGCTGGTGGCTCTTCAGTCCTGTCCCTCGGTTGCTACCTGGGTCTTTCTCTTAACAGCTTTCTTTATCCATTCAGTTCGTTTCCTGTTTACGTCTTTGTCTCCCTGGTACATACCCTGCAGTCACTTTCTGAGGGAAAAGAAGGTTAGCTTTCAGGGCCAGAACACAACTGCAAACATATTTTTTTCTATATTTATCCTAGATTCACAATTCGACAAAAATGTAAAAATCTAAGTTGGAGATTTTTCTCTAAAACTTTCAAGGCATTCCTCCACTCTTTCCTGGCCTTTAGCGTTGCTCTTAGAAGACTAACATCATAGGGGTCCCACACAGAGGGCTGGGTAAAGAAAACAGTGCGCACGCACACACACACACACACTTCAGATATATCACAGACATGACAAATATCATGTTCTCTTTCATTTGTGGGTCCTAGATTTTTCTCTTGCAAATACAAGTGATATCGTCCAGTCACGCTGGTGGGATAAAGAGGAGTAACGGGAGGGAGGGGTTGAAACAACGGAGAGTAGGCAAGCATGGGAGAACTATGCTCAATATGCACCATATGCATATGAAAATACTTAAAACATTTAAAAAAGACTAATGCCAGGGACAACTAAATGGCTCAGTGTGCAAGGATAACCCCTGCCAAGCCGAACTCAGACACACAACTTCTTTCTTAGTCTTGCTTTTGATACCCCCTCACCCTGAGAGCTTTTATAGATTTTTACATCTTAAAGCTTGATCATTCATCAGGCCTTCCATAGCTAAGTATGCCAACATTAGGGTCAGGCACCCGTCTCCCAACCCTGCTTCTTCTCTTTACCAGCATCGACACTGGTTGGGACCCTGATCTTCTTTGTGCGCATATCTTTGTAAATTCATGAGGAACTTCATGACATTTTTGTGAGTGTTAAAAATAAATACTCTAAATATAGAGTTTTGAAGTGTGCCTGACTTATGGGGGCAACTCAGGACAAGTTCTTGCTGCATTGACAGTCATCTCTGCTCTCGGTTCTGCGGACATGGAGGACAGCGCTCCATTTCTGACTGCGTATCTGCTCTCATTGCCCGGGTTCCCACTTCTGACTGAAGATCACTGGGCACCAACCACCTTCTCGGAGGCTGCCAGGGAAGCATTCCTCCTGGCTAGGTTCTGACCGAGACCCTGAGTTCCGATCATCTCATTCCCAGGTGCACTGAGACAGCTGCTCTGATTGGTCTGTCATTAACAGGCAGCTTCTCTCTAGTCTGCCTCATGACCTCGTGTCCTTCACCTCCAGAGATTCCCAGTTCCTACAGAAGCGTGAGACTCTGTGGGTTGACCCAGCACCCTCCCATCACTGCCGACTCCCAAGTATAGCCAGATACACCGTGAACAGTCACCCAAGAATAGAGAACACCCTGTCCATTCCCACTTGCCTGAACACTGTTGCAAGGGGATCTGATTTCCTGCAAGTCAAACAGAACAGCCAATAAGCACAAGGGAGTAGGGAGGACAGTCCTACAGCATTGCTTGAACACATGGTAATGAGGGGTCATGACATAAAGGCTCTGCATTCCCTCCTAGTTACCTGCTCACTATAGATCCGCGGCCAGGCTGTGAGCGTGCTCCCATATGACTCTTCCCTCCTTCTCTGTCTCACTCTCTTTCTCTGCATTCCTTTCTGCACAGATTATGTTCTCCAGGCAAGTGTTCACTGGTGAACCCTTTGAGCCCACTGGCTCACTCCTGTGCTCCCCAGAGCAAAGCCTTCACCCCACCCCTCTTTCTCTGGAGAACCACTCTAGTCTCCATGCCAAAGGTCACCAGCCAGGTGCTGGAGGATGGCTTCGAGGCTGTAGATGTCTACTCTTCACTACAGCCTCAATATCAAAGTCTCCTCTGCCCAGAATGCCTGGCCTTTGAGCCACTCTATCCAGGTGGCCTTTGCTTTGTGGTCTGCCAAGATAGGTCTGAGCCAGAGTCTGTCAGGAGCCCAGAATGGCCTTGACTTCCTAAGACTCCTGTTCCCAAAGATCATAGAAATTCATTTAACATATGTCCTCACAGTGTGCAATTTTAAGTTAGAGCCTGCTCATTCCAGTCAACTGTAGGTTTCAGCTGTCCGGAGTCCGCCGCCCCCATGGCAGTAAATACAGGCGCTGTCCTAGTCCGGGCCACTCTGTCTCCCTCCTTTGTCGTCTACTCCTCTCCTGGCTTCACTACGGCCCCTCCGTGGCCCCAGTCTCCTCGAAGCACACAAGACAGCCCCCCCAGGCTGGTGCCGCCTGCCTCCATGGCCAGCATCTGCTGTGCTCCTGGAGAGTTTGGAGGTGACTCAAACCCCATCTTGGCTTTTGAGGAGGTCACATGTCCTCCTGTCCTCTCCCTCGTGAGCAGGCGGCAGGTGCGCACTGCGGGGTTTGGGAGTACCATTGTGCCTGACAACAGGGACTTGAGAAAGAATGCGGGATTTGTGAGTACCCTTGTGCCTGATAACAGGGGCTTGAGAAGAAATGTTTTTCCTGGAGAAAAGCTTAATTATGACTGAGTCTGACTATGGGAAAGGATACGGAAAATGGATACAATGAATAAAAGACTGCTCAGGGAAGCAATTCGAAAAATTATGTTAACATCCTCATCTCCCCCCAGGAGCTGCCCCTTTTAAAGTTATCTTATTTCTCTCCGGGTTATTCTGCTCCTGATTTGAAGACACAAATGCGTGCCTTCCTGAGGAGAGGTGAGAGGTGAGTTATTTCTTCAGATAGGCTAATAGATCCGTCCAGAAGCTTCAGCTGCTGCCTTGGCTCACAGATCAAACCTCTGTCCACTGGGTGGGGCTGGTTCTCTCTCATTTCTTTGACCCAGGGGAGCCTCATTTGGGAGGTGGAGGAGACCCAGATATCAGCTTCAGCTTCTCAGGGGGTGTGACAGGATGAGCTGGACTTCTGAGTGGTCCTGTCTGTTTCCTGGTGTGAGAGCCACCGGCTCCCATTGTCACTGCATCAGGCCTTGTTGATACCACCACGGTTCCTGCCTCCTGCTGAGTAGCGAAGACAAGTTGGGTGTGGGGGCATGGGTGTGTGGAGGTGAAGCTGAGGGGAGATTGGGGATTGGGGAGGTCTTGCATGTGGTTCCTGAGGCTCCTCAGATGGAGTGGCCCTGGCATTTCTCCCTCTAATGGAAAGAAATGAAGGTCTTGAAATAGGCATTGTTTTCTCTGTGCAGGTGTGGAAGGGCATCGAGCATCCTGGGATAGCCGGTCTCCTCCCTGTAAGCTTCCTACCACAACCCTTCAAACTCCTTTCATTGTTCTTGATTTTGTTTTATTTTGCTTTAAGACAGGGTCTCGTGCAGCCTCAGCTGGCCTCAAACTGTATGTAACCAAAGATGACCTTGAATTTCTGATGTTTCTGTTCTGGTTATTTGGAGCTGGGATGGACCCCAGTTCCTTGTGTGGCTAGGCAAGCACTCTGCTAATGGAGATACAGCCTTAACTCTCGCCATTCTTTCTTATACTGGTGAAAGAAAGACCCAGAGAGGGTCCTAGCCTGAAACTGGGCTTTAGAACATCTTACCAGACACAACTGTGAGATTTTGAGGGGTTCACACTTAAAACAGCCTACAGAGCCCATGATTATTTTTCCCCAAAGATATTTGTGGAGAAAGGGAACATTGAGAGATCAAACAGAAAGAGTCTCCAACGTTTCTTATTTGTACAATTCTTGCAAAAATCCCTTTTAAATGTTTGAGGGTAAAGCTTGCTTGCATCATGTTATTTCAGTAAATGCTCCCATGAAACAGGAAATAATTAAAAATTTGTGGTGTTTGCAGCCAGACTCATCATGGTCCACAGCACTCCGTCTCCCCCTGGTGGCAGCATAGGCTCCTCCCACCCTGTGTGCCCTTTGTGTATGTATGGACAGGTAGAGTTTGTGATTTCAAATCAGGAGCAGAATAACCATACGGGCTCATAATACTCGTGTACATGAAGAGGAACTGAATCTTAGAAACCAAATTATAAAGATATAAAATTGCCTCATAGGATCCTACTACCCTTAATTAGATTATGTGATCAGTCTGGGGACAAAAACTGTATTTTATATTATATTACACTAGATCTCATAGAAAACTTCAAGCTTACAAAATGAATTTCAAAAAGTAATTGAATGTTTTAATCTCCTAGTGAAGACATGAATGTTATAGGCAGACACCATAAAAAACATGGTTTGTAAAAATATGCTTGTATAGATTTTATTATATTATAATAATTAAAACATGTAAGAAATTTCTTAATCAGACATGATCCATTATGCCCATTATAATATTGAGTTCCCCTTATTAGGCATGATGATTTGTCACCTCGTGGAATATTTTTTGAAGATTTACTTTTATTTATGTGTGTGTATGTGCTTGCATGCTTGTATGTATACATATGTATGCAGATGTACAAGGGGGCCAGAAAGGGGCAGCTGGACTTGCAGGTGGTTCTGATCCACCTGATGTGGGTGCTGGAGGCTAAACTCAGGTTCTCTTGGAGAGCAGCAAGTGCTCTTAACCACTGAGCAAAAGTAGTTCCAGCTACTCCTTTGTTTTGGAGGCAAAGATTCCCTACGTAGCCTAGCCTAAGCTTCAACTTACAGTGATTCTCCTGCTTCAGCTTTTTGAATACTGGAAACTGCATGAATGTAGCACCACATCCTGGTTTCTTACTTACTTTTGTTTTTTCTTATTTTCTTAAACTTATGAAGCAATCAACATTCCTTGAGTTGCTTTGAATGTCAGCATGCTTGGTGGGAGGAAAATAGTGAGCAGATTCTCTGGAACACACCTGGGTATTTTAATTCTCTTTTAATCCACTGGTTCCTAACTTTCCCAGGATGTTTCCCAAACCCCTTCTCCCATTTCTTATACCCCATCCTCTTCCTTCCCTGTCTTTGGGCACTAGGCTGGCCTGAATCTGGGTTCCCTACCATTGGGATGGAATGCAGAGCCCTGGGTGCTCCTTAGAGGAACAGGGACTTAAGGGTTATCAGAGAGACAGGAGGGTGAAAGGAGAAGAGATATGGCTCTTCTGAACAAAGTGCTTATGGCCCCAGGCCCACCTTAACAGGGTCTTGGTTACTATCTCTTCCATCAGGTTGACTGATGCTCCCTCAGAAGAGCCAGGCCCTTAGGGGTGAGCAGGATGGAAGTTCATATGGTCTTTGGGGGAGGGGTTGGGAGGGTGGGAGCAGCAGAGCTGAGTAGGGAGAGTGTCCCAGGAGCTGAGTGATCCCAGCTGAGTCCTGAGAAGATAGAGTTAGGTGAGCAGAGAAGGGAGTCTGGGAAGATGTGACCTGTCTGAGATAGTAAAGGGCAGGATGATATCCCAAGGACATGCCCATTGTGTGTCCTTGTTCTGGGTCAGACCTCTTGGCATGAAGGACAACTGAGCTGGTCCATTTAGAGCAAATGGAGCGGGTGCATTTCTGGAAGTCTCACTCTGATGCCGCACTCCCCTTCCAAACTGACTTTGTTTTCATCTTCAGTAGTATTTCTTACTGAATGAGAAACCAAGCACACTCTTAAACACACACACACACACACACACACACACACTCAAATCCTTTAGAAGGAAGTTGAGGGTTTTCAAAGTCAATGCTCTAACTACCTTTGTTCACTCTCTTCCTTTTAGCTCTAACTACCTTTGTTCACTCTCTTCCTTTTAAGGTTAGAACTGGCTTCCTTTGCTCCTGGTGTGCTGTTTCCCCAGTCTCTCTCCAGGGAAACTGTTTTCAGGAGGCCCTATGTGCCTGGGAGGCAGCCCACCAGAGAGTGGAGGCTCTATCACTGTGCTGGAACTGACTGGCTTTTCAGGTTTGTTTTTTTCTTTTTATTTTTTTTTTTTTCCAGAAGAAGAAAAGAGTCACTTTCCTCTGCACATACTCTTGCTGCCGAGGCTGTTGTTTGCCAAAAGCCCATATTGGGTTCGAACCTTCCAGAATAAAATGCCTGCCCACCCACCTATCTGGAGTGCAACCTCTCAGTCCACCTGCCTTCAGAACTTGTGGCACTGCAGGGACGTGGCAGGAGCCTAACCTGGCCTCCACAGGGCTGGCTTTGGAGAATGGTCAGCTGCAAGCATCTTCCAGGGTGTGCCCGCATTCTCCTGGTGCACCTGTGCCAGACATCAGGGGAGGCTTTGAAGCACCTGGCTTCAACCCCCAGGACCCTATAGGAATCTCACCCTGAAACAGAGAAAATACTGTCTGCACAAGTATTTCAGGCAAGGATTCTCTTCTCCGGGATAAGACACCATCTCTGCTGGTACCGCACCCTCATGCAGCACCTTGCCTGCAAAACTAGCTGAAGCTTCCCCGAAGAGATCATTGCCAAGAAACATGTTGTCTCTGTAGATAAGATTCTGGCATGAAGAGGAAAATTGAAATTACCTAATCTATCACACTTTCCGCAAGACTTGGGTGCTAGACAGTGTGAGGGTGAATTCTTTGTTCAAAATGTACTCATCCTAAGTCCACCATCTGAGATATAGCCTTCTCCACCTTCTCCTCTTCTTCCCTCTCTTTCCTTCCCCCTCCTCCTTTCCCTAGCTCTCTTCTTCCTCCTTTTCTCCCTTCCTCTCTCTTCCTTCCTTTCTTCTCCATCCCTCCGCCCTTCTCTCACTTCTCTCCCATCCTCCTCCCTTTTCTCCTTCATTCTTTTTCTGTTGGGCTATTTGTCCATCCATTCATCCATCCATCCATCCATCCATCCATCCATTTATTCACCTTTTGGAGGAGCACTAAAACCTGGTATGTATATATTCAGACTCAACTTCTTTTTTTTAATTAATTAATTTATTTATTTATTAAAGATTTCTGCCTTCTCCCCGCCACCGCCTCCCAGTCCCTCCCCCCTCCCCCATCAAGTCCCCCTCCCTCATCATCCCTAAGAGTAATCCTGGTTCCCTGCCCTGTGGGAAGTCCAAGGACCACCCACCTCCATCCAGGTCTAGTAAGTTGAGCATCCAAACTGCCTAGGCTCCCACAAAGCCAGTACGTGCAGTAGGATCAAAAACCCATTGCCATTGTTCTTGAGTTCTCAGTAGTAAAGAGGAACATGGGATGTACTCACTCATATTTGGTTTCTAGCCATAAATAAAGGACATTGAGCCTATTATACGTGATCCTAGAGAAGCTAAATAAGAAGGTGAACCCAAAGAAAAACATATAGGCATCCTCCTGAATATTAACCTTCATCAGGCGATGAAAGGAGACAGAGACAGAGACCCACACTGGAGCACGGAACTGAAATCTCAAGGTCCAAATCAGGAGCAGAAGGAGAGAGAGCACGAGCAAGGAACTCAGGACCGCGAGGGGTGCACCCACACACTGAGACAATGGGGATGTTCTATCGGGAACTCACCAAGGCCAGCTGGCCTGGGTCGGAAAAAGCATGGGATAAAACCGGACTCAACTTCTTGGTAGAAACAGTTACTACGCTTACAACTGATTGTGGAAGAAACAGTCAGTTCGAAGCCCAGCAGTTTATTCACACTGGTGTGTGCACAGATTGTTCAAACCAGGAGACTTACCGTGTAGATCAGGACCAATTTCTCCTCTTTAGCAGGGGGATGCAGAACCCTTCAGAGTCCTGCAGATCAGATGCACCTGACAGTACAGAGCCACTGTGTTCCAACCCCTCTCTGCAGTAAGACCTTGGTGTGTGCCCAGGCCGCAGTCACATGCCTGGACCTGCTCTCAGGCCTCCTGCTCCGTGCGCTGAATTCATTGCTGCTTGGCCCGCACATTCTCTCCCCACCCCGGTTCATTATCTCAAGTTTCTAGTACTAGCAACCAAGAACTCTGACTCACCCGGCAAATTAATTAGCTCAGTGATTCACTCACTCAGCTAACATTTCCTGAGCAAACACCCTGAGAAGTAGGCGTTATTTGTCTTTATTTTGTGGATGCAGAAGCGGAAGCTTGGGGAACATAAGTTAGGAAAGTAAATATTAGAATCTGATATTTAAGGTGGCATCCCCCACTTCTCTGGGAACCAGGCACAGGCAGCGGGGTCAAGGATTCATCTCTAAGTTGAAAGAACCTCGAGATTTGGTCACTGGGCAGACACCTATGTTCACATCTCGGCTGTCAATTCCCCAGTGGGAAGCGGTACTCTTGTCCCAGAGACCCTGCAATAACGGATTTCTGGAGCCCAAGGGCAAGCAGGCTGCTTTTCGGGGATTTATCTATCTTTACATGTATGGGTGTTTTTCTTGCATGTATGTCTTTGTACCATGTTCGTGCATGCTGTCCTTGGAGGCCAGAATAGAGCACTGAACCCCCGGAGCGGAGGTCTAGATGGCTGTGCACCACCATATGGGTGCCAGGAACTGAACCTGGGTCCTCTGCAAGAGAAGTAAGTGCTCTTAACTGCTGAGCCATCGGTTCAGTCCTTGTTTAATGTTTTTAAATAGTAAAGGCCAAAAGAGTTTCAAAGGCTAGATTTTTAAATTTAATTTTGAGATAATTTAATCACAACATCTCTCCTTTCCCTTTCCTCCTCCCCCAAGCTTCCCACCCACCTTTCTTCACCTTTCGTTCCCAGGCCTTTGTTTTATTCCCTTTTTAACTAATTGTCATTGTGTGCATGTATGCATATTCATATGCATTCGCATACCTAAATACAGCCTGTTCGGTCTGTCTAATGCTACTTGTATGTATGTTTTCAGGACTGGCCACTTGGCAAGCACAGGCACCTGGTGTACCTGCGCTGGGGGAGGGCCACCTTTCCCAGTTTTCCTCAGTTTTTGTGTGTGATTGAGACCTCATGGGCTCAAAGGCTAAAATTTTAAGCAAGTACAAAACTATGGTAGAGTTATAGAGGTCGGACTGCGAGTACAATTTCTGCCCAAAGTTGTGATTGTTTGGGTGTGGGTACTGTGCTGTAGTGAATGAAGAAGAACGTTCATCTGAAGAGGTATGTGGCGTGATACTTAGTGATGAAGTGTCACGAATATCTGTGACTTAATGAAGTATAATTGTATAGGCATGTGTTTCCTCCTGTAGCTCATCAGTTGGTAGCTGAAAGAGTGGAAAGAGAAAGCAGATGGGATAAGATGTTAGTCCCTGGTGAGTCCAGGAGGCGTTTATTGTTAGCATTGTGGATCTGTCTTTTCTATAGACAACATTTTCTTCCCCAACCTGGCTACATAGCATAAGATATGGAAGACTTTAGATTTTTATCTTTCAGATTTCTTCTCTATAAATTGGAGAAGGACAAACCCAAAGAACTAAGACCCAGATGTTAGGGTGCTTTGCTGAGGCCGCCGAGTCAAACTGCAGTTCTGGCCTTCACGGCTTCTCTACTTAGCAGCTCTCATGAAAGCCAACCTCTCTTTTTTGACATGTAAACTTGTTTTTAATGTTTTCTAGCATTGCACTGACATCACCCCGGCAGCACCGTCTCTCTCCCCTCAGGATCACCAGCTCCCTCCGCTGCTCGTTAGCCCACTGCTCCTGGGCTCCAGGGAGCTTCTGCCCACCCTGGCTCCAGGTTTTTTCCTCTATCCCTGCTTAGGTAGTGGTGTCCCTCCTCACAGACTGTGCATCAGTCAGTCATGCATCTTCATAGTCACGGGCTGCTTTCCCAAAGGTCCTTGGCGTTATTGTAATAAATGTAACCAAATGAGACTAGTATGATAATATGTTGGCTATGTTATTTAAGCCCATTAGATTTAAACAAACTGCTCTCCTTGAGGCAGGGACAGCCCCAGTCTCCAAAGGGACAGCCTCTTCTGCAGACACCTTAAAAACATGAACCTATAAATTAGTCATCATGCTGAGCTTGCACAGGAATGTTCGGGGAAGTGGGGAAGCAGCACAAAATGAATGTTTCCTAGTCTGTCTTTCTTCCCCAGGAGGAGCGAAGATGCTCAATGGAAACTAAGTAGGAGCCTAGGGGCCTTTTCCTCTCTGGCTGGAGAAATGGAGAAACTTGAGGCTTTCTAAGGAGTCCGGGTTGGGGCCCGAGAGATGGTTCCCTTAGTAAAGTGTTTACCATGAGAACATGGGGATCTGAGCTGGATACCCCAGAACCCACATTTTAAAAAAGTCTTGGAATGGCGGCACCGACACATGCTTATAATCCCAGGTGGGTCAGGCAGAGATATCCAATCCCTGGGCTCACTGGCCAGCCAGCTTAGCCTGCCTGCCAAGATGGTGGGAGGCACTTGAGGAATGGTACCCAAGCTTGTTTCTGGCCTTAGTAGTACCAACATTTACTCCTACACATGCAAACACATATTTACATACACGTGCTCACAGACACTCATACATTCAGGTACGCGCGTGCGCACACACACACACACACACACACGCATGCATACACAACCTTACCTCCTACAGAAGTAGAACTTTCTGTCGTCCCCTCATCCTCCTCTCCCCACCCCTTTCTTTTCATTTTAATTTAATGTTGCATTTCTCTCTTATTCTAATATACTATAGTTTCTTTTTCCCACTGACTGGAATGAAGTGGTTTTCATTCATCCTATGTATTGGAGTGTTTGGTATAAAAAGTTCTAGAGCCTGTTCCTCTACCTGGCCGTTGCTTGCAATGAGCTTCTCCCCAATAGATATTTTATGAGCCCAGCTATTAAATAAAAATGAATGTTAGACATGAATTTGTGAAATTTTATTTTTCTCCTCTGCAAAAGGAGAAAAAGCTGTGTCAGTGGAATGCATAATTCATAGTCAAGCCAGAAGATCACGGTAGCTCAAATGACACTGGGCATGGAGTGGGCAGGAAGTCTAATGTCATGGAGGAAAGCTGGGGGGCTTTCTACAGATTGGAAATAACTCCGGAGGCTCACTGTGTGTCCTCCGTCAGACCCTTACCAAAAAGCCGTTCTCTCCAAATGATTTCCACTCTTAAATTTATTAGAATGGTTTTTTGTTTGTTTGTTTTGGTGTGGTGTGGGTAGGCATGAACTCGTCTTGGCGTGCACATGAGTGTGGAGGCCAGAGGTCAATTGCAAGTGTCATTCTTCAGGAACTATCAATTTTATTTATGGAAACAGGGTCTTTCATTGGGTTGGAATTCCCTCAGTAAGCTAGGATGATCTAGGGATCTGTCTGTCTCTGCCTCCCCAGTTTATTTATACAATGCTGACCTATGCATGGGCAGCCTGTATATGGCGGTTCTGTAGAACGTGTCCATATTGGGTTTCATGATCTAAGTTGATGAGGACAACTCACAAGGTCTCCTCCATAAGAGAGCACTAGATCTCATTACAGATGGTTGAGAATCACCATGTGGTTGCTGGGAACTGAACTCAGGACCTTTGCAAGAGCAGGCAGTGCTATTAACCACTGAGCTATCTCTCCAGCCTCCCCAGTACTGAGGTTAAAAGCACACAATTCCATGGGGGTGGCCTTAGGGATTGAACTCATGTCCTCATGCTTGGAAGGCAAGCACTTTTCAGACTGAGCCATCTCCCCAGCCCCAAACTGAGTCTCTTATTCTCAGCCTGTGTGCATCTGCACGTGAAGCTCTAACACCAGCTTTCAAAGCCAGACTCACAAGCTGCTGGCAGAGCTATTCCTTGTTCTGTATAGTACTCTTTTCAACTAAGAATCTGCACATAAAAACCTTGGAAGCTTTGATAGCCTGGGCTTGAGCTTCTCCCTAGTGCAGACTGGTGTTCTCCCTTGGCCGTGGCCTCTGATTTCTCCACTGTCCCTGGTAGTGTACGTCTAGTTTATTGAAAGGGCTTGCTCTAGACACATCTGAGTTTGAGAACTGTTATCCAGCTTCAATTCACCGAGATAAAATGGTTTGTCTTTGCATTCAGGGTAATACTTCTGGTATCCAGGACCACACATGACATCCTACTTTATGTGATTGTTTATTCCTCTGGCAACTCTTTGAGAGGAATGTGGCTGACTAGTCTAAGATTTTAAAGTCCGTTTCTCAGTCTTCAGAGATTGTGGACTTGTCGTAATTACAAAGCAACAGAGCTGGAATTCAAAGTCAAGGTCTACACTTGGCAATAACTAAAGCAAAGGGGTTGGACGCCACTGTGACAGCCATCTACAGCACATTTGCTTGAAGAGCAACCCAGTACCACAGGAGTGTTAGAAGGAACAAGAGTCACAGACCCCAGGTCTGGGAATTGTCAGGGCTTACTTCATACTCATGGGAAACTGTGGGGAGCCCCCCTCACTCCCTAGCCTCAGTTTTGCTTTTCAGAAGTGAAGCATGAGGGCTCAGTGAGAAAGGACGCCTGGAAGGCCTCTGTTGCTTCTCTATTTGGTGTCTCATCTGAAGATAGGCATCTTCCTTTCCTTTTGCTCCCCCTGCTGGCCATGGTGGAGATAACACCTTTGCTGCCAACCTGCTCCGTCTGTGTATCACTTATATGCGTCTGTTCTCAGGGCTTACCATTCGGTATTGGATAACCGTCTTCCCGGGGAAAAGCCTTTCTCCCACTCTCAGCGTTCCTTAGTGTCCTGTAGTTCTTCGTCTAGGATTGAGGCCTCATGAGTTTCTCGTCTTCTGTGTTAGCGCGTCAATTGCTTTCACCACTGTTCCAGTCTTGTTTTGGTTGCCGTGCAGAATGTTAGCCTTTACAGTTTCAGAGGCCAACATGGAGGGGAGCAGGGAAGCAGGCAGACAGCCATGGAAGTGGAGCAGCAGTGGAGAGAGTACATCTGATCCTCAAGTCGGAGGCAGGGGGCAGTGTGTCTTCTCTCGTATACAGTCCTCCTTTCAAGAGTTTGAAAAATATAAACATAGTGAAATGAATGAAGGAAATCTGTGCCCTGGCCATGCTGAAGCATGCACGGGCAGCTCGTATACGGAGGTTCTGTTGAGCTTGTCAATATTGGCTTTCATGGTCTAAGTTGTTGTGGACAACTGGCCAGGTCTCTTCCTCAAAAATAAATACAGTGCTTGGGCTAAAATCCAAGTGTTTTATCTTTCATATTGTATATAGTTTTGAAAAAAATTCTTTAAGGTCCTGGCCACCCCCGTCCATCTGTCCCAAAGACAGCTTCTAATGAATGAGAAGAAGCCTCCTGCTATTGATGCCTCTGGGGTCTGTCAGCTCTGATCTTAAGTCTTGAGGAGGTTTTACACTGTGTAAAAGGTGCTGATAGAAGCCTGACCATACTGGGAAGAAAAGCCCCCAGGATATGAGATTCACAGAGAGAGGTTATGTATGTTTTATCAAAATCATTGATAAAATTGATGAGTAGAACCTGGCACACTTAGCCTTTTTTCTTTTTAAAGATTTATTTATTTCTAAATATGTATTTGCATGTGTGTTCTGGGATGGGGTTGGGTTGTGCACTTCTGCAGGTGACAGAAAAGGCCAGAAGAGGGCATCTAATCTCCTGGATCAGGCCTTACAGGCAACTGTAACCCATCTGACATAGGTGCTGGGGACCAAAGACTGGTCCTCTGCAAGAGCAATCCATGTTCTTGACTTTCGAGTCACTCTCCAGCTCCATACAGCTCCTTGTACATCAGGGAGCTTTAAACGTCTTTCTGATTAATGGAACAACATCAAGTGAATGATTGTCCCAGCTAAAAAAGAAAATCCATCCAAATCTGCCATCCGTATAATAATTACTCTTTTATCTTCTATAATTTCACAAACATGCCACGCATGTTATTCAAAACATTGCTTGAATTTTTGAATGGGACTTGGCCAATTCAGAGTCCACCAGGAGGACACTCAGGCCAGTGGAGTAGGTTCTGTTCCATCCTCTGTGTGACACCTGAGAAATGTTCTAGCTACAAACCTGGCTAATCAGTTGTTCCCCACGCTGTTTTCACTTTCCTTTGGTTCCTGATGACACTGTGGAGAATTTGGAGTTGAGATATATTTATCCTTTCCTTGTATTTTCAGAAAAGAGCTCTCTGATGAAGTGATTTAAATTTATTCTGACACGGCTGGCTGTTACATTATCAAGTTGTGTAGTTTCCTAATGAACCTTAATTTGTTCCCTACATGATCGTGAATAATTCATCTTAGGATCTGGAGAGCTTGGGTTTGGTAATCTGACACACCTGGGTAGAAATCCTGCTTTTTCTCATTGTAAACTCAGCTTCTTTGAGCCTCACTTCTCCCATTTGCACAAGGAGGACGATCACACTTCCTTCCCGTGTTTGATGTGATATTGAAAACAGGAAGACATGTGGAAGTGCCTAGGACCATGGTGATGGGGAGAAAATACCCAGCACTCCTGTTTGTCACTGCCATTGTAGCTACAGTGCATCATGATGACAAGTTGTCCTCGTTAACTGTCATCTTGATACCCCTTGGAATCACCTCGTAAGAGTCCCAACGGAGCAATTGCCCTCATCAGGTTTGTCTGTGGACTTGTCTGCAGACATTTTCTTGATTGTTCTAATTGAGGTAGGAGGGCCTTGTCCACTGTGTATGGAACCATTTTCTAGACCAGTGTCCCTGAGCTGCATAAGGAGCTAAGGTAAACAAGCCACTAAGCAGGCTCCTCCATGGCCCATGGTTCTTGTCTCCAGATTCATGACTTGGGTTTCTGCCCTGACTTCCCTCAATGTTGGATGGGACTGGAAGAGTAAGTTCCTGCCCTTTCCTCCCCAGGTTGCTTTGGGTCAGACTGTTTTTATCACAGCAGTAACTGAAGCAAGAACCGTAGTTCATCTGTCATCTCTAAGCTTAACTTCCTTATGTTCGTGTCTCTGGATATTTGAGTGGCATGTGGCTAGCCCCTGACTACAGGCACTGTGTTGGTGACTACGCAAAGAAGGAAGGCCATGCTGCTTTGCATCTGTCACCTGTTCACACTACAAGTGGCTCCTCTTCCTGTCTTTTTTCCTTCTTGCTCAATTTATTGATTAAGGAGCACAGGAGATTGCTCAATGGTTAGAGCACTGGCTATTCTTCCAGAGGACCCTGATTCAACTCCCAACACCCACGAGACCCATGCAATCACCTATAACTCCAGTTCTTGAGGATCCAACACTCTCTTCTGGTCTCCAAGGGCACTGCATGAACCTTCTGGTCCCGAGTGGCACTGCACACGTGTGATACATACATGCTCATCTCTCACCTTTGGGACCACTGAGTGTTTTATATGGTTTAAACCTTCTGGGGCTCTATCTGCATTAGGCAAACCCACTGTAGCTGACTTCTTCCTGACTTTTGGGTCCCATGGCCATATTTTGCATAGATCTTTTATCACCAACTCTGGAATGTACCCAATCTAGAGGTCACTTAGTTCTGTCAAGATGGAGTGAAATATGAAGTAAACATGGGAACATGGGTTAGGAACAGGATTTGGGGACATAGGTGGGCACCCTAAAAGTGGGGAAGGAGTGGGAAAGATGGCTCAGTGGGGAAAACCACTTGGCACTCAAGTGTGAGGGTAGGAACTTGAATCCACACAAATTATGTAATTGCCCAACAGGTATCCAGTCTGTCTGTACCTCCCAGAGCTTGGGAAGTCAAATCAGGGGATCCCCAGAGCAAACTCGATAGTAAGACTAGCCAAATTGGTAAGGTGAGTTATGGGTTCAAGTGAAAGACCCTTTTCCAACATATAATCTGGAGAGCAACCCAGGAAGACTCCATGCTTTGGCCTCCACACTAATACAAGCCCACATGTGTATGTGTGCTCACTTGCATGTGCCCACACACATACAAATACACATGTTAAAAAAAAAAAGAAAGAGGGAACAAGAATTAAGGGAGGGAAAATTAATCCCAGTAACAAGGAACCTCTCTAAGCAACTTTGAGGAAATGGCCATTCTAGCTAAAAATAACCCATGTAAATCTTACCCACATAGTACTTATCCTTTTATCTTCTGTAATCTTATAAAAAGGCTACACACATTTTAATTCAAAACATTGGTTATACTGTTGAATAGAACCTGGCAAATCCAAACTAGGAAATTTATGTGTGAGCTGCACGTATAATTCAAGGTTCTATGCCTGAGAGAGAGGTGACTCACGGGTTAAGAGCATGTACTGCTCTTGCAAAGGACCTGAGTTCAGTTCCTAGCACCCATGTCAGGCAGTTCATGATTGTCTGTAACTTCAGCTCCGGGGAATCCAGTGCCTTTTTCTGGACTCTGGACTCTGGACTCTGGACACTGCACACACACACACACACACACACACACACACACACACACACAGAGAGAGAGAGAGAGAGAGAGAGAGAGAGAGAGAGCCAATAAATATAATTTTAGAAAAGTCTTTTTTTGAAAATTAACTCATTTCCTTATATTTTCCTTCCAAAACATATGGCACCAGTCTCCAAGCTTGGTGGAATCTCTAAGTAGTCACAGGTAGCTCCAACCATTTATCACTGTGTTGTCCCAGAGAGAACCAGGTAGGGTGCTAAGATGCTCTCTAAGACCCCCATAGCATGCTACTTTCTCGCAGTTCTTCCACTGGTCCTAAGCTCAGTCCTGGAGATACATTCTTTTGTTGGTTCTTAGCTTATTGAGATACAACCTTATTTTTTTATTGATTTTATTGAGCTATATAATTTTCTCTGCTCCCCTTCTCTCCCCTCCTTTTCTACCCTCTCCACAGTCCCCAAGCTCCCAATTTACTCAGGAGATCTTATCTTTTTCTAATTCCCATGTAGATTAGATTCATGTATGTCTCTCTTAGGATACAACCTTATTTTAAGGCTGCTCAGAAACCTATCAGATATGCCTTTGATCCAGATGACCTTCTTTGACTATACTGAGTTGGGCATGGATCACCAGTGATTCTGAGTATTCAAACGTCAGTTAAAAGTAGAACAAATCTCATGAGAGTAGAGGGATGGGTCACATGCTACAAGGCAACCATTCTCCATCTACTTTAATGGCCTAAGACTGGTTTTAGATCTGGCCATCCACAGCACCAAGGTATCCTTAAAAATTAAGCAAAACCATGTCAGAGGGATGGAGAGATGGCTCAAGAGTTAAGAGCACTTGCTGCTCTTGCAGAGGATGTGGGTTCAGTTCCAGCACCCACATGGAAGCTGATAACCATCTGTAACTCTGATCCATCAGACCTGCAAGCTACAAGTCCCACTCAGCCCCCGAACCCGCCTATCTCCCCCCACTCCCCACAACCTCAGTGGAACTCTGAAACACAGCCTGCAGCTACACAGAGAGGACCAAGAGGTGAGAGACCACCCACCCGCTGGGATACCCCACTCTTTAGGCCCTTCATAGTGGGGCAAAACCCGGGGACCCTCCCCTACCTCCCTCAGCTTCTCTAGCCAGTCAGAAGGCGAGTTTCATGCAGGTAGGCTGCTCCAACACCTCCACCCTATCTATCAGACTCTGCAAGCTACAAGTTCCACTCTGCCCACAAACCCTCCTATCCCCCACCCAGAGGGACACTGTAACACAAGCTGTAACTACATAGAGAGGACCAAGAGAGGAACTCTGATTCTCAAGCTGTGACTGCACAGAGTAGACCAACAGAGTGAACCAAGCGAACGGGCCAAGAGAGACCTCAGGGACTCCTTGAGACACAGACAGCGACAGTACAGAGCAGGCCAAGAACAGTTCCCAAAGACACAGACAGCCATTGCAAAGATTGGTCCAAGTGACAAAGACACTGCTGGCACCAATTGGAGGAAGAAATGGGTAGGCGCTAATGCAAGAATTCATTCAACAACCTAAAAAGCAACATAGTAACATCAGAACCCAGTGGTTAAACAACAGGAAGACTTGATCATCCTAACCCAGAAGAAGCAGAAGAAAATGATTTTAAATGTAGCCTTATGAGGATGATGAAGACCTTTAAAGAAGAAATCAAAAATTCCCTTAAAGAAATAGAGGAAAAGACAAATAAAAATCAGAAGAACTCAACAAATCTCTCAAAGAAACACAAGAAAGCCAAGAAGAAAACAAACAGGTGAAGCAAATGGTTCAAATAATTCAAAACTTGAAGACTGAAATAGAGGCAATAAAGAAAACACAAACTGAGGGAATTCTGGATATGCAAAATCTGGGTAAATGAATGGGAACCACAGAGGCAAGCATAACCAAAAAAATACAAGAGATAGAAGAGAGAATCTCAGGTGTTGGAGATGCTATCGAGGAAATAGATTCATTGGTCAAAGAAAACATTATATTCAACAAATTCTTAACACAAGACATCCAGGAAATCTGGGATACCTTGAAAAGACCAAACCTAAGAATAATATGGATAGAAGAAAGAGAGAAATTCCAGCTCAAAGGCACAGAAAATATATTCAGCAAAATCATGGAAGAAAACTTTCCCAACCTAAAGAAGGCTATCCCTATGAAAGTACAGGAAGCTTACAAAACATCAAGTAGACTGGACAAAAAAAGGTCCCCTCACTATATAATGATCAAAATGTAAAACATACAGAATAAAGAAAGAATATCAAGATCTGCAAAGGAAAAAGGCGAAGTAACATATAAAGGCAGATCTATCAGAATTACACCCAACTTCTCAGTGGAAACCATGAAAGCCAGAAGTTCCACAGATGCAAGCCCAGACTACTATACTCAGCAAAGTTTTCAATCAACAATGATGGAGAAAACAAGATATTGCATAACAAAACCAGATTTAAACAACACCTATCCACAAATCCAGTCCTACAGAAAGTACTAGAAGGAAAATTCCAACCCAAGGAAGCCAACTGCACCCACAAAAACACAGGCAACAGATAACCTCACACCAGCAAACCCCAAAGAAGAGAAACACACAAACACTACCACTGAAAAATAAAGAAATTAATAATCACTGGTCATTAATATCTCTTAATATCAATGGACTCAATTTACCTATAAAAAGACATAGGCTAAGTGAATGGATACGAAAGCAGGATCCATCCTTTTGAAACACACCTCAACCTCAAAGACAGACATTACCTCAGAGTAAAGGGTTAGGAAAAGATTTTCCAATCAAATGGGTCTAAGAAACAAGCGGGTGTAGCTATCCTAATATCTAACCATCTGTAACTCTGCTTCCAGGCAATCAGATGCCCTCCTCTAGCCACCAGGGGTACTGCACAATGTGGTACACAGACATACATGCATATTCATACACATAAACAAGTTACATAAATCTTCAAAGCATATGTAAGACTGCTATTTCTAAGCCCCATTAAACTAAAACTCTTTATATATGAATTATCAAAGACATGAAGAAATAAACCCAACTCCACCTCACTTCCTGGAGATCATCTCTGTGTATATTTATGGATTTCTGAGCTAGTATCAGTCTTCCATCTTTCCTTCCTTCACTCTTCTCTTCCTTCTCATTCCTACTTTAGAACTCAAGGCAGAGGTCATTTCCACTTCTCAGTCCTAGCATGGTAGCAGCATGTGTTCATGCTTAGTTTACTTCCATTTGTTATCCCCCTTGATGCTGAGCCTTTGCTTCCTGTGTCCTCTCCCACCACTGGCAGCCACCCTCAGATGCTGTATTTATTCTCATCGCTGAAGGATAAGTTGTACTTATGCATTTTAAATTATATAAGCAACACTTGCTATCATTTTATTTTATTCTGTCTCTGTCCCCTCATATCTCTCTCTCTCTCTTTCTCTCTCTCTCTTCTCTCTCTCTCTCTCTCTCTCTCTCTCTCTCTCTCTCTCTCTCTCACACACACACACACACACACACACACACACTTCTCTCCTGAAGAGTTTCAATGAGGGATAGTCTAGATCAGGTTGGCTTATGTCTGAGGTAGATTATCTTGATCACCTTAATTTTTATGAGAAGAACCACCCTGAAATTGGGTGGCACTATTCTCTGAGTTTGAACCCTGGACTATATAAAAGTAGAGAAAGCTAGGTGAGCACAAAGCATGCATGTGTTTATTTTTATCCTTTCTTGACTGTGGATATGATGTTATGATATAATTAACTGCTTCAAGCTCAAGCCACCGCTAACCTTCTTCTGATAGACTATAATCTGAAATTGTGAGCCAAAATAGACCCATTATCCCCTGTTAATTTTCATGAGTATTTTATCCACGCAACAGAAGTGAATCTACACATATATATATATATATATATATATATATATATATATATATATATGGAGAGAGAGAGAGAGAGCAATAGACGTTCCATGTATCCACGCATATGTACAATCCACATCCATTTATACTGTAGTTAGTTCATCTGAGCGTGACTAGTTGCTGCACGCTCTTGGCGAATGTTCATTCCCCACACTGTATTTATCAGGACTCTAAGTGGCTTCTTACCTCCCATTGCCAAGAATAACACTGTATCTATCCCCATGGATACACCCATATGGATCTGATTTTCAGAAGTATACAGAGAGGAATGAGATTTCTGACTCACAGGGGAATACATCGTTATATCCCTAAGTGCTTCCAGATTGCTCTTCAGATTCTTTCCTTTATAATTAGGAAAAGATTCTCAAACTATAAACGTCCCCCCTTACAAAGACCGTAATTCATGTCTTTCAGATGATATACAGCAAAGTGGAAAGCACCCGGTACCTAACTCCACAACATTGTCACCTCAGCCACCACCAGCATGGCTTCCCATTCCTAACTCCACAACATTGTCACCTTGGCAACCACCAGCATGGCTTCCCAGTCCTAACTCCACAACATTCTGCCGCCTCAGCCACCACCAGCATGGCTTCCCAGTCCTAACTCCACAACATTCTGCCACCTCAGCCACCACCAGCCTGGCTTCCCATTTTCTGCTTCCCCGGCCGCTGCAGCCATTCACTTTTTGTCTCTGTTAATTGCCAATTCTGGACACTTCATGTAAGCATGATCACACTACATGTGACCTTGTGTGTTTGCCTTGTTTTCTCACTTAACATAGTGTCTGGGTCAGCAAGAAAGCTCAGTGGGTAAAGGCGCTTACTATCAAACTGGAGGACCCGAGTTCAATCCCCAGAACTCACGTGGTGGAAGGAGAAAACAGACTTCTCCAAACGGTACTCTGACCTCCATACATGAGCTGTGGCACACATGCACACACTTGTACAAACAATGGATAACTGTTATAAGAAATATAAATACAACCATGTTTCTGAAAGTTATCCATGTTGTGTGTATACCTGCGCTTCAATCATTTTAGAGTTACGTAATGTTCCATTGTGCGGAGACATTACATTGTATGATCTATCAGTTGATGGGTGTTTGGATTGCGTTCAGATTGTTTGGGACTGTGAACATACTATTTCTCAACTGTCACACTGCATTGGATATAACGTGTTTTCGGTACCCTCGGTGTAAGAAAACATAGGACTAGAAGTGCTGGGTTCTATGTTGTATTGAATTGTTGAACTGTGGTTGAAGTCTCACCGTTTCAGAATGACTATGCCTTGTTTTGTAGCCTGGTATGCAGTCTTTCCTAGAGTTCGGTGTTCATTTGAAGAGCATGTGTATCCTACTGTCATTGGCTTTGGAGTTCCCTAGAAGTTTGTTACCATTGTCTGCTTACCAGTTCTCCAAGTTTTCTGTTTCCTTGTTGATATTCTGTGCAATTGTTCTACCCTTACCATAAGTGAAATAGTCTTTAGAGGTGTGGTCCCTGGTAGGCCAGCCATGCCCCAGTGTATGGTCCCACATCCATGGGTAGAAGAAATTGAACTCAATGGGTTACAAATAACAAAAAATGGGGAATGAAGTTGGGAGCAGGGAGAAAAGGATGTTAAATACAATCAAAATACACTGTGGGCACGCATGAAATTCTCAAAGAAAAAATAGAAATGAAACATTTAAGTCTTCAACTACTGTATCTGAATATTTTTAATCTGACCTACAATTGTCCGATGTTTTTCCTCATATATTTTGTGGCTCTGTTTTTACATACATACATGTTCTTCACCTCATAGTCTTTTTAAAACTATTTTATCTGACACAGACACAGACATGAACTTGCCAGTTTTCCTTGACACTGTTTTCAGCCTATCCATAGCTTCCAGTTGACAACATCTAACCTATAGAAAACAGTGTTTGTTGCATTTATCTATCTATGATGTGGAATTCCCCTCTGTATGCTGTGAATACTATTGGTTAATAAAGAATCTGCTTTGGGCCTATTGCAGTGCAGAATAAGGCAAGATGGGAATTCCAAACAGATAGAGGAGGAGAGAATAGGTGGAGTCAAAGAGAAGCCATGTAGCTGCTGCAGGAGAAAGATGCTGGATGCCAGATGGAACTTTACCAGTAGGCTACAACCACGTGGCAATAACACAGATTAATAGGAATGGGTTCATTCCTATTAAAAGATAAAAGAGCTAGCCAATAATCATGAGCTAATAGGCCAAGCAGTGTTGTAATAATACAGTTTCTCTGTGATTATTTTGGGTCTGGGCCACTGGGAAACAAATGATCAGCCTCTGCCTAGATATCTATTATTCTATATATTTGAAACAGGGTCTTGCTGGGGTGTCCAAGATTATCTTGAACTTTGGATCTGCTTGCTTCTGCATCTCAGCAGCTGAGATTATAGGTGTGAGACACCACATCTATCAAATCCTATTGTCTTGGATGAAAAATCAGTCACAATAATTTTGAAGATACTTTATATAATCTATTTCAAGTATACAGTTTGGTGAATTTTGACATGTGTGTACATCCATACAATCCCCAACCCAATCAAAGTATATAACACTTCCATTTTCCCAAACCCCATTACAAACATTGCACCCTCCCATCTCTGATATGACACAACTAATTGCTATGGTTTCTGTCACTTTTGGGTACTTTATTTTTCTTGAATTATGTAAAAGTTGAATCATGATGTACTTCTTATATCTGATTAAAACGTGTTCACCATGTTTTAATATTTTTCACACTTGATATGAATAGCAGGTTATTTTTTGTTGTTAAGTCTTCTCTTGTCATGGAATATCAAGAACTGTGTCTCCTTTTCCATGTCATGGCCATCTAGACTTAGTCCAGGTTAGAGCTTTAGTGAATAAAGATGCCATGAACATTTTTGTACAATAATGCTTGTGTGTGTGTAGCTCACATATACTCCCTCTTGGATAAATACCTAGGAGTGGAATTCAGAGTTTACAGAGCAGGCCTGTGTTTAACTTTATGACATTAAAAAAACAAACAAACCCACTTATACCACTGGACAAGTTTCCTGACACTGAATTACAAGCTACGGTCGCTCTGGATCTTACCATTTGGAGTTGCTGATGTGGTTGGAGGAAGTTGTTTTAGTTTTTGACACACAGACTTTTAGGATAAAACAACAGGATAGAGCACTGAGTTGAATGTGAACTTCTTTGATATGTTTATCAAATGTATGCATATGCAAATACGTACTTTAATGAGGCATCATATTCATGGTCCATTTTAAAAATCAGTTTGTCAAACATGGTATGTATTTATTTATAAGTGGGTATTAGCCATAAAGTAAAGGAGAACCATGCTACAACCCACAGACAGAGAGAAGCTAAATAACAAGAAGGTCTCAGGGGGGTGGTGGTTGTGCATGAATCTCACTGTGAAGGGGAGTTAAGACTAGATACTGCCTGTGGATAGAGGGAGGGGGCTAAAGAGGGGATGGGAACAGGAGGGATCAGGTATTGGGAGGATGGAGGGAGAGCGTACTAGGAGAGACATCTGGAATCTGGGGGTATCTTGGGATAAGCTAGAAACTTTGAGCAATGGAAACTCCCAGGTGTCTGTGAGGGTGACCCTAGTTAAAACTCCTAGCAATAGGGGATACGGAGCCTGAACTGGCCATCTCCTGTAACCAGGCAAGACTTCCGGTGCAGAGGCTGGGACATCAACCCAGACACAAACCCTTCGAAATACAGTTTGTCCTGCCTACAAGATGTGCTGGGCACAGAAATTTGGGAGTGGCCAACTAATGACTGGCCCAGCTGGAGAACCCCTGAGAGGAGACGATCCCTGAGGCCAGGACCCTGAGGCAGGATACCCCAGACATCTAGGACGGAATCAAATATGAATAGCAAAATAATAGTCGATGAAATGATTCGTAATGATATTCTGTTATCCTCATCAATTGTGCCTAGCCCAGCTGTCATCAGAGAGGCTTCACCTAGCAACTGATGGAAACAGATGTAGGACCCACTGCCAAACATTAGGTGGAGCTCTAGGAATCTTGTGGAAGAGGGGGAGGAAGGCTTGTAGGAGCCAGAAAGGTCAAGGGCACTATAAGAAAACCCATAGAATCAACTAATGTGGGCTTTTAGGGGCTCACAGAGACTGAACCAACAACCAGGGAGCTTGCATGGGACTGACCTAGGCACTCTGCATAGAATGTTACAGTTGTGTAGCTTGGTCTTCTTGTAAGACTTCTAACAGTCTAAGCAGGAGCTGTCCCTGACTCTGATGCTTGCTTTTGAGACACTTTCCTCCCACCAGATTGCCTCATTCAGCCTTAATAGAAGAGGAAGTATCTAGTTTCACTGAAACTTGATATACCATGGCTGGACAATATTCACGGGAGGCCCTGCCAGTATCTGAAGAGAAATAGAGAAGGAGTGGGTGGGGTGGGTAGTGGGGGGGGACTGGGAGAAGAGGAGGGGGGGATACTTTGGTTGGGATGTAAAAACAAAGAAATTAAAAAAAATATCAGTTTGTCTTAACTACAATTAGTCTAGATATTTTTGCTTCAAGTTTGTGGCTTTCCCCATTTCTTTTCTTAAACTTTTAAAAAATTTTTATGTATGTGGGTGTTATATGTATATATACACAAATATGCCTACCTCTAGTGTGTAGTGTCTGCAAAGACCAGAAGAGGGTGTTGTCTCCCCTGGAACTGGAGTTACAGATGATTATGGCCTACCATATGGGTGCTGGGAATCTAAGTCCTCTTGCAAGAGCAACAAGTGTTGTTAACCACTGAGCCATCTGACACCCAATTATTTTCTTAATTTTTTTTTTTTTGAGACAGGGTTTTTCTGTTTAACAGACCTGGTTGTCCTGGAACTCACTCTGTAGACCAGGCTGGCCTTGAACTCATAGAGATCTGCCTGCCTCTCCCTCCCTGAGTGCTGGAATTAAAGGTGTGCAACACCACCATCCAGCTTCTTAGTATATTTTTAATGGTTAGAAGTACTTTTAATGGTTAATGTAATAAAGTCCAACTATTCTATTTTTATAGTATTATATAAGAACTCTGTCAAAACCAAAGCTGCACATATGTTTTGTTCTAGAAGCTTACAGGCTGAACTTCTGTATTTAGGTCTATGATCCATGTTGAATTATATTTTGTGAACTTTGCTTCTGTGTGTTCTTTTTCTTGTGGCTGTTAATGACATTTGAAGAAAATACTTCACTTCCTCAGGAAGGTGACATCAGTTCCCTTATTGGCAATCAATACTTACATGCGTATCGGTCAAATTCTGATTTCCTTGCATTCATTAATCTATTTGTCTTATAATGACCCTGTCTTGGTTATCATGGTTTTAAGGAACATCTAAAGATTAAATTAGACTGTGTAAATCCTGCAACGTTGTTCCTCTCTTTTCAAGTCTTTTGGAGAGTAGCTTCATGATACAGTCTCAGACTGTATTCTGCAGCCTAGACTGACCTTGAACTCAAGGCCCTCCTGTGTTAGACTCTGCAGTGTGTGACATTGGGGCTGCCTATATACATGCACACAACCATCACCTTTTAAAAATATCTGCTGCATATTTTACTGGTATTGTATTAACTTTCTAAATAATTTTTACAATTTCTAAACAAAATTTTGTTTTAATTTAAAAATTAGGTAAGTAAGAACTGGGTTAATTTCTTATCAATACTGAGCTCTGTCTTGATCTAAGCGCACCTCTGAGCAGGTTGTCAAACCTCAATCAGTCAAATAAACCAGGTGACCTTAGCAAACATTCACTCTTGCAGATATTTTGAGGGGAGCTTTAAATTCTTAGATGTTAGAAAAGCAAGTGGGTGTGAAAACATGAAATTATAATAGAATTAGGAGGCACTGAGATGGTAACGAGCTCCAGGGAGGATTTAAGGGTTTCATAGCATTTTCTACACCCTCTAGGACATTATCCTCATTTGGGGGATACAGAGGAGTTAGAGGCTCCTACAGTGACCCTACGGCAGACTGTCTCTCTGGATGCTGCCTGCACTCTTAGGCATCAGCCCGACAGCTCCCAGATGTAAGCACTCAGAGCCCCTCACGGTCGTATTTGAAGATCACTAGCCCAGCCCTTGGCTTTGTTCTGAGGACAGGTTCTGGGGTGGGTAAAGTATGGTCCTCGCTCCTCCAGAGCCACAGAAATTACTTTTGGTTTTGACAATATAAATCAGTTTATTCTCAGAATAGTACCAGAATCAGTCAATTGGGGGTTATCAGAATCTCTGATTTCCTTTACACCAAGGTTTTGGACTGGAAGCAGGGTGCTATTTCTGTACTGGGTTTTATTTTCAAAGCTCTGAAGTCCTAGGAATAAATGAATAAATGATTATCAAGTAGCTACTTCTGCAACAAACTGCAGTGACCTGGGGATTTCTAGATTTGCACCATAATCACTGGCTCACAAAGGGATAGATTCATGGCACGTTTCAGCCTTTTTTTTTTTTTTTTTTCTAGTTTTTCGAGACAAAGTTTCTCTGTAGCTTTGGAGCCTGCCCTGGAACCAGCTCTTGTAGACCAGGTTGACCTTGAACACATAGAGATCCACCTGGGTGTGTGCCACCACCGCCCAGCTCACATTTCAGCTTTTAAAGTTAAAACATTTTATAGAGTATGGATTTCTTCATATAATAGTAAGTATTAAAGACAGTATGGGAGCTGGATAGAGAGAGAGGTTAGTGGCTAAGACCACAGTTTGGTTCTCAGCATCCATGGCAGGTGGCTCACAATTGTCTGTAACTCCAACTCCAATGATATGACGATTTCTGCTGGGCTCCATGAGTACTGGCACACATATACAAAGACAGACACACAGACAGACACAGCTAGTGCTGTTGATACTGACTGTCAACTTGACAGGGCCTAGAATTTCTTAGGAGACAAAGCCCCAGACACAACTGTGAGGCAGTGTCCAGCGAGGTTGAGCTAGAAAGACCCACCCTAAAAATGAGTGGCGTCATTCCACGAACACGAGGCTCAGACAGAAAAGGAGAAAGCAGACTCATCAGCAGCATTCATCACTGAGACCAGCTCCCTTACGCCCCTGAAGCTATGCCTTCCTTACCACAAAGGACTGCGTTCCCTCAAACTGTGAACCAAAATACACCCTTAATAGCTTTTGTCGGGTGTTTCATCATAGCAACACAAGGTGACTAATACGAACACATTACAGGCTCCCTAATGAGCTGACTCTTCTGTTGTATTTACACACGCATTTCCTGCTGGGACATGAGAGTGAGACCCTGCCATGCCATTAGTGACTAAGGGCCTGGACTCTGAAGTCTGGTGTGGCCTCTTGCTTCCTCCCTAGTCTAGCACCCCCTAGTGTTCCCAGCCTGATCGAACAGCATTCCCTCTCAATGCTCCACATTCTGGTGGCTGAAGAGGTTGGGGAGGTTGTGCGCCCAGGACTCTTTCTTAGATTTGTGTGTGTGTATGTGTATGTGTGTTCATGCAGATGCCTGTGGGGACCAGAAGAGGGCATTGGTTTCCTCTGAAGCTTTACATAATGAAAACAACTTCTGACCGCCACAAAAACAGCAGGCACTCTGGACCCCTCCAGGACCTCCCCCACCTCTCCCACAATGTTTTTTGTTTGTTTGTTTTTAGGATACAACAAAATGTTTTAATCTTCCAAAATCATAAGTAGATAAAGAGCATAATCCATTATGTCACCAGCAGTCTTTAACATTTATTTTGCTTCATGTGTGTGTGTGTGTGTGTGTGTGTGTGTAACTCATCAAGGCAAAACAAAATGCAGCCCTTGAGGGATTCAGATTGCACAACCGCTTGTTACTTGGTAGATTCTCTTGACAACAGAAGTTTATTCATGCTCACTTGGTATGTGCCCTCTACTACAGCAGAGGCGTCTTCTCCATCATAAGAGCCACTCTGCTCGTGATAGAAGAGGTTGGACCTCGATTGTTTGGTTGTCTGTCTATCTGCAACTATTGGTTATCTTTTATTTTTATGTGGACCTAGAGGGTCCACACAGTAACCCTGACTAGGGCTATCCTAATTTATGCCTATGGACTGTAATTGGTGAACTCATTACCCCAGGGAATTTAGATTCTCAGTTTGAGAACTAACATCACACATCTCATTGTGATGTTTTCGAGGTGGGGAGGGGGAAAATTCTGCCCAAATTCACTTCTTAGGAAGGTCATGGGAGATGGCCTGAGACTAAATTAATACAGCCAGGTTTTTGTTCTTGAAACATTCATTATGAGGTTTTGTCAATGGCTTTTAAGCTGTGATGCAGTGTTCTGAAGATGCCCCATCTCCCTGATAGAGCTATTCTTGGGACAAAGCTCCTTAACCCCTGTCCCCTTTGTACTAATACCAGCTCCACTTCATTTGTGGACACCACACAAGATTTTATTTTTGAACAATCATTTTTATGACTAAACAAAGCTTATAAACCATCAGAAATTCCAATCCTTTCCCCATGATGATATTGCTGAGTGCTGATATACCTTATGTAACAAGATGTATGTGTGAGCAACTTAAATTATAATTTATGCCTTAAGGATTAAATCAAAGCATATTTTTAGCTTCACTTATCCCATCCAACAACTAAAGAATTGCTGAGCTATTTGCTGGGTAGAACCATGCTCTGAAACCTCAACTGGTCGGGGAAATCACAGAAAATTCTGGTTTTGATGTTAAGATAAATGTTCCTAGGAACCTTTTCAACTGACAGGGGGGTGGGAAGGAATGTTGCAACTAGAATTCCTACAGGAGATCTTTTCAAAGGAGGGACTTGGCTCTGCTGGTGACTGCTGGCATAGACCCAGTAACTTCACAGACAGTCTCTTGATGAAGAATCCAACAGAGACATTGCTCATAGTAGACCTGGGACAGGAGTGGATCTGAGCATGGAACAAGGGGAGCTTTTTCTTTTCTTTCCTTTTCTTCCCCCCTTCTTTCTCTCTCTCCCTCCTTCTCTCTCTCTCTCTCTCTCTCTCTCTCTCTCTCTCTCTCTCTCTCTCTGATGTTTCTCTGTGTAATAGTCCTAGCTGTCTTGGAACTAGCTCTTGTAGACCAGGCTGGCTTCGAACTCATTGAGATCCGCCTGCCTCTGCCTCCCGAATGCTGGAATTAAAGGCGTGCGCCACCACCGCCCAGCCAAGGAAGCTTTTTCTATGAAGATATCTTTCCTAGGGTGAACTTCTAACACTGCACACTTCCTCCTATAATCCTGATCATTGATCATCCCGCGGTATTTAATGAGGACCCGCATGGATGATCTATTGCACAATCTACCCTGCAAAATCTCAAATTTTGGATTGCTTCCTGCTCTAAGAATTAAAATCTACCGCAAAGGTCTGTTCTGGTTCCTTCTCTGCTCCCTATAGAACCTGAATCCGGGGCTCAGGACCACAGTATCTTGATTCTCTCCCCACCTTTCAGAAACTACAGGGTCTCTCATCCCAGGCATAACTGACATGGGTTTGATACCGCCTTGTGGTGGCAGCATCTCTAACCATTACTCTTTCCCCTAGTCCTAGATGTCACAACCGTCAATGTCTCCAGATGTTTCCAGATGTTCTGAGTATGGAGAGAAGAAAGCAAAATTGCCACTATTGAGAACTATGCTGTAATCCACAGGGGACTGAAGGCACTGAGAACACCACCAGCAAGCCCATCATGACAACTATATATGGCTTTCAAGGAAAAATTAGGCCCATAGAATTCAATCCTGTCCATGTTTCCAGTCCTTGATGAAAGCTTGAATCACCTAAGTTATTTACAAAAGACTAACTGGGAATTAATATTTTCTAAAATCCCCACAGGAAATTAAATTCCTAGACAGTTATTGACAAACTCTGAACTAAGGATGTTTGGTAGCTATCAAATGGAAAAAAGATCCTAAACACAATAATATCCCCCTAAATGTATTTAATACTCTTTCCTTCATCAACACCTCAGTGACAGTGGGAATACCAAACAATTTAGGATCTGGAGATTTCACACCCTAAGATCTGAAAGTAGTATTTCTACAAAGCACACATGTTCTGAAAGCTGCTGGTGCCCCCTTCCACAGAACCCTGAGGGGAATGTCTAACACCCTCAATCAGTTAGCAAGCTCCTGGAAGGCATAAGGCACCCTGCAGAACAAAGGGCAACTTGCTTAATTCATGTAAGATTTTCATTTGAAAAATGGCTGCTATGGTTATTTCCCTCTGACGATGGCTGTTGGGATCAAATGTGATGATGCTTAGGAAAGCATTTAGTGAGAGATAAAGCCTGTCCCTCATGCTTTTGTCCCAGGGACTCTTTCTACCCTCAACTTCAGTCTTCCTGGTCAGCTTCCACTATCTTCTAGTTTGGGCTTCTGGGGACATGGATGTGCAGCCACAGACTACTCAAGAGGTCTGTCCTCAACTGAGCTTTCAGGAAAACACATTTGTGCTGAAAAAGACAGAGCGATGTATTTTTCATGACCAAGGTTAAAATCATATTTCAGGTTATTATATACTTAAGGACCTAGAAATTAATTGCTACCATCTAAAATGCAGGGAAGTGCAAGAGATTAATCTGACAAATGGTTTCCATTTAAAAAAAAAGCCATTCAGTTTCCCAAATTTATCTTGTGTCCTGAGGTTTTTAAATGTCACAGAGTTCTTCACAGCTATCTTCTGCTGTTTTCTAGAGCCCTAGGTTGGGAGAATATCAGTGCTCAGCTTGGTGGAGTGTTAACTCTTTCCTTCCATTTCATAGGTGTTGAGCGCAGTCACTGTTGAACCTTTCAGTTTCAGAATGCCGTGTTTGTAGATTGTGAAGGCAGAGCCTTTGGTGACACTGTTTCACACAGGGCAGTAAATGTCTCTGAGGCCATCCTACCAAGTCCATGGTCAAGTTTCTAAATGCTTAGTAATTACTAAGGCCTTCCATCAAAGATGCAATGAACCAGGCTGGAGAGAAAGCTGCCCCAGGGAGACTGCCAGTGATATTCTGGGGAGGGGTGACTGGTGGAGATTTTCATTACTCCCTCTGCAATGGTTTGTCCCAAATGGCTAGAGAAAAGTGGGTCGATTTTCCCCACCCTACCCTCAATTCTCACCAAAGCATACCGCATGGATGCCATCTTTTCTGAAGCAAGAACCAAATAAATAGTAAACCTAGACCCGGTCACACCACTACATGCTGTCGCTGAGTTCATATTTCTCTAGCTTGCTCCCAGATGGCTCTGCCTTCACTTCTGAGTCGGGGTCCGAGTGATGCAGCTGGATAAGAAGAATGTAGAAGAGGCCTCCGAAGAAAGCGCCAACCATCGGGCCCACAACAGGAATCCACCAGAAGTTGTTCCCAGCTCTGAAAGCAAACAGGAAGTCAGTGAGATACTTCTTGGCCACCCTGCTATCTCTAGCCTTGTTATTCACAAGTGACTCTTTCTGTGCCCACACCTACCTTGTATAAGCACGTTCACTAGAGCACCGCGATTACAATCCCGGACTCTGCAGCACACCTGATATCAGGAACCTAGTCCAGTGTCCTAATGACCCCACTGAATGATTGCACCCTATTTATTTTCCTTTTAGAAAGCATGGTACTTGGGCAAGTGAGATGGTTCAGTGGGTAAAGATGCTTGCGGCCCAGCCTAATGCCCTGGGTTTGATCCCCAGGACTGACGTGTTGGAAGGAGAGAGACAGTTCTTACAAGCTGTCTTATGGCCTCCATGTGTACATGGTGGTTTGTGTCTACCACCCATCCTATACCCCCATTAAAATGTAAAAATAAAAAATATACAGCTCCATGCATCCATGGCCCAAACTGAGGGCCTCTAGAGAGGCTATTCAGTAATTGTCTTTCCTATATTGTCAACCAGTGAAGCTTGGGGGTTGTGAATGAAAACAACTGGGACTCCCGGTTAGTGATGGCAAACTCCTAGAGATTAAAGAACGTCTAAGGCAGTGTGTGAGCTATCTGCTAAACGTCTGCCGAATATCATCAGAACCAGTGCTTATTTCTGGGGGCCCAGGCCACACATGCACTCAGCAGGGCTTCATCCTGCAAGGCCCTTTCCTCTGCAGAAACACCCAGGGTCTGTCCACTCCAGGAAAGGCACGGACCAGGAGACAGTAGGTCACTTTGTGAGGTTGGTTTGTTTATTTATTAAGTGGCACCATAGGAACGACTTCTATGACTGCTTAGGCAAAGCGAAGCACAAAATATCTCATTTAAAGATGTAGACAGTTGAGGAAAACTATTTCTAAAAAACGACAAACGTTCAGAATGATTCAGGGAAAGCAGATGACCAGGAGGATAGACAGGTGCCTGCAAGGATTTCCCTATACTCTGACTAGATTCTGGCCTTCTCTTGTGAACTAACAGGAAAAGGTTTGGAGAGCATCACAGCAGGGAAGCCCTTGTTCAGGATTCATGCACAAGGCTTTGGGCTTCTTCCCCCAAACCATAAGAAACTCAAAACCTTCCTGCCTGGTGTAATGGAGAGCATGCTGATTCTAGAAGAATCCAAGCCTACTCTTTGAATGATTATGCTTGGCAGCCACAGACTGATCCTTGTGGCCTTTTGTTTAGAGCATATTTTGTCTGAGATAGAGTCTAACTCTGCAGTCCTGGGTGGCCTGGAACTCATGATGTAGCCCAGGCTTCCCTTAAACGTTCATGGACTCACCTGCCTGGGCCTCCTTAGTGCTGGGGTTACAGCCTTCACACCTGTCTTGTATACAGCAGATTTGGATCAGAGAGGACAAAAGCAGAAAACAAGAGCACTGCCCTGGACTCCGGAAGACCTGGTCTCAAGTCTGGGACAGTCTGGAATGTCTCTGAGGAGGTACTCCCACTCTGAGCTTCAGTTCCTTCATTCACAGGGAGGGTGCAAGGAGGGACATGGGTTGGACGGGAGAGAACTGAGACTCAGCACGGCCGCCACCAGATGTCACTATTACTTCGTGCAAGAGGTTGCAGCATCCCTTCCCTCACCCTAAAATACGAATGCACCCTGTTGCAAGAGGCCGGCAAAGGGGGTTGCTTTCTTCTCTGGTTTAAAAACCTTCCTGGAAGCCTTGGCTAGAGGTAAGGTGCTATCCCTGTAGCAGCCATATTAGTTGTTCCACGGTTCCCTTTTTGGAGCATCTCTCTGTCACGGTGTGGACCCTGTCTGCTTTATTTGAAGCTGGACACATTGTGCCGGAAACAGAAGTCCTGCGAGGAGGTGCCCAGGTGTGACTACTTGTGGGGTCCTGGCTCAGTGCACACACAGGGCAACCATCATTTACTCTGTGTTCCTAGGACTGCCACAGGAATGTGTGGGTCTTTTGGCATAGATTCTATCCTCCTACTCTCTCCCTTTTCAACTCATCTTATATGGTATGCTAGATTAATTTAGATTTTAAACAGGTCAATATTCTGCCTCAAATTCTAGTGTGTGCACTGATTCGGAAATGTCCTTGTCTATCACAGTGACTTCTGCATATCTAATGTCCAATGAAGTGTTCCTGGGAGAATGAAGGACTCAGGAGTCCCTTGACAGCATCATATTTCAGTTCTAGTCTGGATTTGGTCACCAAGTCAATCTGTAGACAAGTTATATAACGAAAATGGTTCATGTTTAACCAGAGTGTCTATAGTCTCTACTCTCTGGTCCACATGTTCCTGCATCTCTGAGTCAAGGCTCAGTACTCTCTGTTGAAGGGCACCAGACACAGGACACCATTGGTACTTACGTGAAGACCTCAAATCCCCATCCTGCCAGAGCAGTGAAGAGCCTGGGGCTCAGGTCTCGAGCTGGGTTCATGGCACAGCCAGTGTTGAGGCTCAGAGAACAAGAAAGGCTAATGATCAGGAGGCCAATGACAAGGGGCTCTAGGCCTCTGGGGACCCCCATGTTTCTGGAGTCGAAAATGGCAAAGACAATCAGAAGGAGTAACATGGTAGACAGCACCTGGAGAGGGAGAAAATTTTCCAGAGTTCAGTCTGTTCTGTCCACCTGCTCACCCAGAGTTACCCCTTCTATGAAGATATTAAAACAGCTGGGATTGACACCGAGAGCCAGCTTGCTGCTCTTGCAGAGGATGTGGGTTCAGTTCTTAGCACCCGCACAGCAGCTCACAACCACCTGTAACTTCAGTTCCAGGGAATCTGATGCCCTCGTCTGACCTCCACAGGCACTGCAAGTACGTGGTGCACATATATATAAAGGCAAAACTCATCCACTTAAAATAAATAAATCCTGTTAGTGACAGCTAACATAGTGGACAAGCATGTGGCTCTTCCACAGACATGCTAGAAGCAGATGCTGATGGAGTCACCCATTGCAGATTGGGTGCCTGCTGAACATCACACAGCTGGTCCAGTCCGGAGAAGACTGGTCCTCAACTACCACACTATCTGCTAAGCTGCTCGTCAGTGACACTGAGGCACAATTGGCAAGATCAGAAAGTGAAGGAGGGTTGGCTTAGACTGGATGTAAAGACAGCAAGCAAGAAAGCAATAGATGAACGTGCAGAGGCAATGGGTAGAAATTTCTTATCAGGGAAACTCAGGCCGATGAAATGAGTAGGAAAATCTGCTTTGTAACAAAAGAAACGCAAACAGTGGCAAAGTTAGAGAAAAACCATTTTCCAGACGTTTTCTAGTGCACCTTAACACACTCCATGCTCTCGAGAGGAAATCCTGCAATAACTTATCAATATGCATCTAAAAACCAAAGTTCGTGCATACAATTCAATAGGTCAAACTCATAGACATAATGAAACTGTGGGAAATTATCTTAAAATACATACTTTTACTTAAGCATGGTTTGTTGTAGTGGAAACTGGAAGCCATTGAAGCAAACATCAATAACAAAAGAGGGAACTGCGTTACAGGATGTCTAGTCCATAACTTACTACAGAGACGCTAAGAGCTGTAAACAGCACCAGTGGGGTGACTCAGTACATAGTGGCATTTGGTGCCAAACTCGATGGCCTAAGCTCAGTCTCCTGAGTCCATGTGGTTGAAGAGAGAGCCAACACTCAAAAGTGGTGCCCTGGCTTCCACATGTGTGCTATGGCATGCACATGTACACATCCGCACATCCACACTAAGTACACGTAAAACTTTATATGGTAACATTTTAAAATGCTTATAACATTGAGAAATTAAATATTATAAATTCACGTTTTAAAAAAAATACACATAAAATGAAAACATTAACAGGCACTCTCAAGTGGTGGGATTTTTCTGCTCTCTCCAAATTCTAAACTTATAAGCCATCATTTTGTTTCGCAACCTAGATGACAGCTGTGAGTAGCTGTACACATAGTGTCTGTCACCCAAAGGGTAGCTTTCCGGGCTGCACGGCATGTTCACCTCACGCAGGCTCCATCCCGTGCTTCATCTCGCTGAGAAGTTGTAATGATTCCCATGAAGCAAACCCTGCTATTCTCCTTACAGATGAGGGCACTTAGGTAGACGGAGGTTGAGGCATGTGCTCGAGGGTGAGTAGAAGAGGCAGGTTGGGAGCAAAGCCGGTGAATTTATGGTTTAATTCCTTCAGTGTTTCACCAACTTTTCAAAAATACTCATAGTCAAAAGAATTTGTGTGTGGAGAGACATCTTCTCCAGAGAGCTCCGGTGCCTGCGCAGCCCTACCTGACCATCTCTGGCAGAGTGGAAGCCTGGGCTGGCCTAGTGCTTTTACTTTATCTCTTATCTCTGCCCTTGTAACCTTGAATGAACCACTTGTTTACTTAGTTGAACCTCTGACCCTGACGGTAGAGCAAGAACGGGTTGGAACCACAGGTATCTAACAAATACATATTAGCTAGCTGAACTAATTGGAAAAATGCTTGAATACCCATCCCCAAAGTCTATTCCAAGGTACCCTAGTTGCCTTGTTTGCTTGGCAGATAAATGGCTAATGGCTCTGGGGTTTTGTGGGTGCTGCATGTTAAACAGTTCCCATCGTCCAGAGGCATCCAGATGGGGCTGCAGCAATAGACTCCTAGTGCTTTGAAGCCAGAAAGATTAATTTTGTCCATCTCACTCTCTGTACTGTAGCTAATATCAGAGATATAAGGACCCCAAACTTGGACCACATCATGCCTCCAGCAACGTATTCTTTACCTTGTCTCTCCTCATACTATTTACACACTGCTAAACAACCCTCCTGCGACTCCCTTCTCTTCAGAGAGCTCCACTTTTCTCCACTTGTTAAACTTCTGTTTCCAATCAGCTCGTCTACTATCAGAGGTGGAAAGACCCTGAGAGGTAATGTGTCCCAAGCTGCCCACCATCCAGAGTTTATCATTCCCGCAGTTCCTATAGCCTACTATTTAAAAGCCACCTGACTGGCCTCCAACGGCTACTCCCAGCAACTGCTGTCCTCGTGAGACAAGGCCTTTATTTTGTACAAGCCAAATTTCCTGAAGCCTTCTTCTTATGGAGAAAAATGGCATAATTATAATTTCACTAATGTACAGACTAGGCCATTTATCGAAAAATATTTAAAAAAAATTTTTTTTTGTGTGATTTGTTTATTCTTGTTTTATGTGCATTGGGTATTTTGTAGGCATGTACATTTGTATAAGAGTGTCCGATCCTCTGGAACTGAAGTTACAGACAGTTGTGAATTGCCATAATACATATTCTTTGGCACTCAGTGATGGAAAGCCTGCCTTTCATGTCCAATGCCCCAGGTTCAACCCAGAGTGCTACAAACAAAATTTGTTTTGTTTTGTTTTTTATGCTTCCCAGGTGATGGATTCTGTCAAGAGGAAGCTGAATATCTCCTTCTAGCCTCCAGCTCCCAAATGATTGGGAGGTGTGTGTCACCACGACCAGCAGAAGTTACTTCAAATATCAATCTAGTTGAGATGCTTATCTCCCTTGAGAGGTAAAATCTCAGCCTCACGGAGAGATAGGACAGATTCATGACACCCCAGGTTCACCACCATATTTCATAGTCCTTGGAGGTAGACAGATGCCTTCTCTTGTAGCTATCACCCTTAGTGCCAAAGAGACACTAGAAGTGAACTGGACCTCATTTGCCTCTAGTCTGGGCAGCCACTCTTTGTCTTGATCTCAACTAATATGAAACACCTATGTGTAATTCTTTTAGCCACCCATAAGGCTGCACTTCCGGGTTCTGAAGCTGGAGCATGTACCCCCTGTGTGCGCATGTGTTGGTCGCCCGCCATCTGCGTCATCAGTGTCTGACACAAAAGGCCCTGTATGCAGGCACATGGCGTAGAGTCGCCTGTCATCAGCGTCTGACGTAGGCACGTTTTTCCCCTAGTGCACATGTGCTAGGAAGTCTTTAAAAGCTGGACGCGCAGTTTTTTACCATCCCCGCTTCTGTCCACACCATTTCCCGGGCCCATGAGCACAAACCCCCTTAATAAACTCCTACGTGGGTTCGTTTGCATCTCGTGTCCTCTTCTCATTTCCGCCGGACATTTTTACTATGTGCATTAAAAAGGAAGCTGAGAACCCTTCAAGTGGCATCAGCATCTTCAAGGGAAAATCATTGTCAAAAAAGCTCAGTTCATAAGGACCTCTGACTTGGAAACACAACCCTTCCTTTTTTACAGGCCTACAGTGCTCTAATACGCACTCCATGCTTATCCCCACGTTCTATCATGTCTTTCCACTTAAATCAGGTCCTTGTTGACTCTCCACTTACTTGGTCTATAAAGGCATTTGGCAGGGATATGAATGGAGCTGGGTATGTTGCAAAAATGAATGCTGTTGCATTTTCTCCCGCGACGAGCAACTTTCCGTCAGCAAAGGCCATGAGTCCATCTATGGAAGACAGAGCTCGGGGACATTAGTGTTTTCTAGAAAGGGCTGAGGGAGGCTGTTCTGGTTGACTTTAATTAAACTGTGGCATAGCCTAGGGTAACCTGAGAAGGCAATCCCAACCAAGAGATTGCCTTGATCAGGTTGGCCTGTGGATACGTACATGAGGGGTTGTCTTGCTTCTTAACTGATGAAGATGGGTCCATCTCACTGGGGTTGGCACCACTCTTCAGGGAGGTTATAGGCTGTCTAAGAAAGCTTTGTATGCCTGAGCCTGGAAGTCAGCAAACACTCCATGTTTTCTGTTTCAAGCTCTTGCTTGAGTCCCTGCTTTGACTTCCTTCCATGATGCACCATGACCCAGGAGTTGAAATAAACCCTCTTCTAAACCGCTTTTGGTCAGGGTTTTTTTTTTTTTTTTTTTTTTATCACAGCAACAGGAATCAAAGAAGAACAGCTCTAAACTTGGACCAGGACCTTAGTCCTTGGGGTCTGAGAGAGCATGGGGGTGTGGGAGGAATTCTTGGAATTTTCAAGATTGACCCAAAACCAAAGTGTGACTTTAACTTTAACTAAGCGGAAGTCATAACTCCTAGAGTACTCTCTAGTGCCCCTAAAAATTTACTTCAGAACCTGAAGGTGTATCGGGATAATGAAGATGCTATGGTTGGCCTTTAGAGCCCTCAGAGCCGGGAAACTGGATGTCAATGATACAGATAGTACCTACTCCATGCCTCTCTTTTGCTGAGCTGCTGGCTCCCTGAGTTTCTGACCTCGGATCTCCCTTAGACTTTTAATTCTCAGAGAGACACTGTGGGGAGGGGTCTCCTTGTACAACCGGTTTCCCTAGGGTTTGGATTAACAGTGTCTTAAGTTTGCCATTTAAAACACTCTAAGGCTCATCTTGGGTTGAATGCAAACAGCTTGTATGTTACAATTGGCGCCACAGGATCGATCCTAAGATTCCTTAGCCCTAAGGACTTTGGGAGCCCCTCATTTTCCAGAGAAGGAAACTGGGACCTACATGATCTAATGACTTGTATGTTTACTTATTTATTATTTATTCTGAGACAAAGTTTCAAATCACCCAGGCTGGCCTAGAATTTGCTTTGTAGCTGAGAATGGCATTGAATTCCTGACCATCCATCCTCACAGGTGCTAGGATTATGGGAATGTGCCCTCAAGCTTCATCCCCATGTATGTATTTAAGTCACAGGGTTACTCACTGCCACAGTCTTGGTTTCGTCCTGGGCCTGTGATCTCCAGGACCACATTTTTCTACAGACGGCTCCTGAGCAGATGCTCCAACTGTGGGCTAGATGGGGCAGAGACTCCCACCCAACCTGCTTCTTGGCTGTGCTTCTTCCTTAAAGGTGTGTTTCCAGATGCATAACCTGAATATCTCCTGGACCACAGCTTTCATGACCAGGCAGGATCCCATTTGTAGTCAAATCAGAGAAAGCAGCAGAGAGCCCACTGGCATTTTGCCTATGTTCATAGTGTAGTGCAGGGAGGACCCAAAACTAGGTTCTTAAAAGTTGTACCCTCCATTTTAAGATTTATATTTTGGAACCTAGAGAGGTGGCTTAGCAGTTAAGAAGTCTAGCTGCTCTTCCAGAGAGGACCTGAGTTTTGAGTCCCAGAACCCACATGGTATCTCTCTATACCATGAGTTCCAGGGACTCTGCTACTTTTTTCTGGCCTCTGTGATAATCAGATGCACAGGTGGTGCACACATACATGTACAGGCAAAAACAAACAAACAAACAAAGACCCACACAGATAAACATCTTTAGATTAAAAAGCCGATTCAGATTTTATTAAAAGGCTTCATAAATTGGCCCTGTTGATAACATGGGTCTCATTGTCACAATGCTTCCTGTTCTTGCTCAGTCTCATGCTTCCTACCAAGTTCAAGCTTCCATAGACTGCCCCACTACCCCTCCAAATCTTTGGACTCTGGGTCAGTACTCACCATAGTAAATGCCAAAGACAGTTGCAGCCCCTACAAAGGCTCCTAAAAACTGGGCTCCCACATAAAATGGGAACTTGAACCACTCCATCCTTCCAAAGACGCACATTGCAAAAGACACAGCTGGGTTGATGTGGCCTCCTGCAAGGAAGAGGAGACAGTCAGCGGGTAGAGGCCAGAAAGTGGGCGTGGGGAGAGGGAAACAGAAACACAGATGAGTGTTGGATGAGGGAAACTAATAATCCATTGCACTATTAAAGACGGTTTAGAATATTTATCTTATGAAAAGGGATTCAAACATTTAAAACTTGTGTAAGCAACTCGTTTTTTTAAAGTAGAGTTTTAGCCAGGCAGTGGTGGCTCACGTCTTTAATCCCAGCACTCGGGAGGCAGAGGCAGGCGGATCTCCTTGAGTTCGAGGCCAGCCTGGTCTACAAGAGCTAGTTCCAGAACAGGCACCAAAAGCTTTATCTGAATAAGAGCCGGGTTCCCTTGATCCCCTTCTAACCTCCTTGGGACTGGAGAGGTATTTTGCTTAGGAACTCATACTGCTTTTGCAGAATACTCCGGTTTGGTTCTCAGCACCCACACCAGATAACCCAAAACCCATCCGTAACTGGAGCTCCAGCGGATCTGATGCCCTCTCCTAGACTCCGCATGTACCTGCGCTCACATGCATGTACTCCACCCCACCCCCACAAATGCACATAATTAAAAATAATCACAAAGCAAGATGTATCTGCCTTGAAAACTAAGTGTGTTACACATATGCACATCTGAGCTTGCAAGGTGGTGGGGCACAAGGTAAACCTGGAGGACAGGGACGGCATTTTATGTGGAAGGGAATTAAAACCATTTCCAAAGTGAGCACAGTGAAATGTGGGCATTCAGGGGAGGTGTGAACAAGAGAGATGACAACAAGCCTGATGATGATTATGAGGGTGATGACAACCCTGAACCCTGGCCCTCATCAGAACCATGGTCATGCCTGTTCTAGAAGCCCAGCCCCCACAGAAAGCCATGCTTTTCCCGAGTCTCCTGTTCAAGGTTGAAAACTGGGTTTTTGGCTGCTAACCCGCAGAGACAACTACCCCTGCCTTTCAACTCCAGTGAACATGAGCAAGGAAATTCCAGGATGTCAAAGCATGGGGGGTCTCCCGGATCCTTCTGAGCACTGTGGGGTCTTGCCAGCTTAGGAGGAAGGTTGGAAGCGTAAATTTGGATAAACACAAAGACTGATGAGAAATTCCTGGAGCCGGCTGCATCTGTTCCTCTTCTCCCTGCGGCTGCGTGGAGAGTCTTTAGTTAACACTGGGCGGGCTAGGGATCAGGGACTAGGATCCAACAGCAGCCCACAGAACAAATGAAATGCCTTACATTTATAGACTTTAGAGGGGAGGAGGGTCTGAGCCTGGAGAAGAGGGTCTCTGAGCTTAGAGGAGACGAGCCTGAGCACAGCAGATGAGCCAAGGTACTGGATAGAATAAAAGACGTGGCTAATCTAACAGGGCAGAATCTGTGATCTAATACAGGCTCTCACTGTGGAAGGATAAGAGGGCCATAAAAAATCACCTCTGATCCAAACCATCTCTATGGAGTGCCTTGCCAGAAGAGGCTTCTAGAATAAGCTCTCTCCTAAGATAAAAAATCCTGCAGGTAGGTTTACATTTTGCAAGCACCCTGGAAGCCCAGTTAGTCTCAGGTCTCATGTGACGTCAGCCACTTTGTAGGCATTTTAGATAAGAGAGCCGATGAAATAATCAAGGGGCTTTGTTTAGTTGATGTACATGACAGATGTCCAGGGACAGTTGCTTGGGAGTCAGAGAGGGTAGATCTGGGAGGGAGCTTTGGACACGAATGAGGAGAAGGGGCTAAGGGGTGACAGAGGGTCCAGAAAGGGAGGGGGAGCAGTGGCTGGAGTCCAGAGGGCTCCAGAGCCTACCTCCTACAGACCTGCGTGGCCAGAGCAGCGTAGTGGAAAGAACATGAGCTCTAGGGTCAAGGAGTCCTGCTCTCAAATATCCACTCTGCCAAGGTTGCTTTGATAACCGTATTAGTCACGTAAAGAACCCCCTCGGGGAACAGTCGGGATCCAACAGGCTCAAGATGTGGGTCTTGGGTGAGCTAAGTGAACTTTCCAAAGCTTCTGTTCTGGGTGAACTCCCTATCACCCTTACACAGTTCTGGGATAGATACTTTACAAATTTCCTGTCACTGAGCAAGGCTATTCTGCTTTCTCAATTAATTCACTTAGAAATTATGTCAAAAATAGTCACCAACAGGGTCCACTGAGATGCCTAAGAGGGTGCAGTGAGGCACTTACCACCAAGCCTAACAACCTGAATTCAATCCCTGAGACCCGCATGGTAAAAGGAGAGAACTTACGGACTCTATGTGCATTCTATGGCATCTATGCATGTCTCCACACACACACATGTGCGCACACACACATACACATGCTACTTTAAAAAATAGTTACCACCGGGCAGCCTACATGCTTTGAGTAGCATATTACATAATTACGTGTGTATAATAATTACATGTGTATAACAATAAGCTTTGATTGGTTGAATGGCACATTCACAATGGAGCAGGATGCTAAAACTCCTTTATAGAAAATTGGTTCTTTATATTTAAAAGTGAAAGGCCACTGACTTCACCAGTCTATGACCACAAAATGGGACAACATTTATATTCATGTCTGGCATGCCTTGGTTGTTCTTGGAGTCCTCAAAAAGAGCTTCTCATGAGGCTACAAACAGTGTTAGGTACAGTCATCTTGATAGAGACACCCCTCACACAATTGTCTTCTCTGATTCCTGCCTGTGACCACTGATGCCAAGACTTATGCTGTGGTCTGTGTAGCTGTCATGGAACACACATGTGTTGCCCCTGCACATTGCTGAATCATCGGTGCTCAGAGAATGAACTATGCTAGTTCCACGCAGAGTCATGATACGTGTTCCCATTCCAACCCAACACCATCATTCGCCAGCCAGGCTCATCCACCATTTTATGGGGTTTGGGTGCTCTCACAGCCTCTCATAGACAACTTGGTCAGAGTCAAAGCCTGACCTGGAAATGCAGCCTCTAGTCATTTCAGATTCTCCCTCCCAAGAGCTCAGGACTCAGTCCCCAGGCCAGAGGGGACAGCTCTTTGCATCTTCCTGCTTCCGCTATCCTTCCTGCTGCTCTTTTCAATCCTTTCCCCCACAATGACTCCTCAAGCCCCCAAATACAACAATGAATGCAAAGATCTATGACCTGCAGTGGCAGTGGCCAGGTTCAATGACACTAACAGAATTCGAGGGGAATTAGTACCAAATGATTGCTTGACAATGTTCAGCTCAGGATATCATGCAGGCAAAATACTCTAAACTATTGGTTCTTAACCTGTGGGTCATTACCCTTTAGGGTATAAGGACCCTTTCACAGGGATCACATACCAGGTATCTTACATATCAGATACTTGCATTATAATTCATAACAGTAGCTCCACTATGGCCCAGAACACCTGGTCCTGCCCCAGGTCCCCTCCTAAGTTTCCAGACTGCATTCAATAGCACACCATCATTTTGCTTTGCAGAGCCCTGGAAATGGCCATAGTCAGCCTGGCCACTAGGGAAGAACCAGGTTAATGTTTTCTAGCTCAGGCACAGACTGTCATGAAGACAGAGTTGACATTGTGAAAGACCTAGTCACTCTCATTATAGCTAATAAAGATCCAAGAACTTGCCTCTGCTGGTTAGGTCTTTCCCGAGCTAGTCACAGGCTTATCTGGGAAATGGCTTCCAAGCATGAGATTTATAAAATAAGAAGTATTGATTGCTGGAGTATACCTTGCAGTAGCCAAGGATGGCTCAGGTGTGAGTGCTAACCCCATCTGGTCTTTGTTCAATGTTGCCTTCCCATAAGTCACTTAACTATTCGTTGGCATTTAAATTTTATCATCTATAAAAAGACATCAATACATATTCTTGCCGGATATGGAGACATAATACATAAGATACGTAAATCAGCCAATCCTGCTAGTACATTGGGACAGTTGCATTAATCATTGTAATAATGACTTCTACTGCATACCAGAGACACCGCCAGTGACATAAATAGCCATGACAACTGCTGTTGCAAATCCCATATTCATAGTGACTATTCCACCAAGATGACCTCGGCTGAGGACTGCTTGGGCAACAGAGCCACACCCAAGGACCTAGAAAGAAAGGACAAAATAACTCATTAAAGAAGTGGTTATGACCACTCTCTAACACAGTATACATTCACAGTGTGTAGATTTTTAGTAAAGTCATGAATTCAGCTCCCTTCAACACCCAACAATTCAAACTGTAATGCTCTGGCTGTCTTCATGGCAACAGCTAAGTTGCAGATGAATCTTACTAGGGGTATGCAGTGTAAACACCTTGCCTACACCTATAAATCAGGTAAGTTCACACCATGGTCTAGATTCTTCTTCTCAAAGGGATGAAAAATAAGGATTCTAGTTGGATGTGTAAAATTTCTACACAAATACCTTCTTGCTAGTGATTCTATGTGACCATTACAAGGTTGTCCAAGGAGGCCCCCTGGAGAAATTGAATTCATGTATGAGACATTCAACACATACAGGGTGATTTCAGCTTACATCTCTCCAAAGGCAGAAGGCAGATGGTACACAGGTGGCCTTTGGATGTCCCACTGTCCTCACTTCAAGGATACATCCACTCATCTTATTTGTAAATTCCTGGACTAAGGAAATACAGAAGAGTCTGGCTTCTGGAGATAAGCCCTTGGTATGCATGGTACATGTAAGACTTTGACTTGATCCACAGCCTTGATTTACTACAAGTAGTAAATCAAGCTGCAATTAGAGTGTGCTCTTTTCCATTTTAGATCACCCTGGCTTCACTTAGAGCCTGCCAACTGATCATCACCTCCTCTCCAAATCTCTATCATCAAGACTGTCAGAATTAAGCCAACATTCCTGTCTTCATTTTCACTTTGTAATATCAAGTCAATTGAATGCTGAGTACAACTTCTGAACTAAGCAAGTAGCACTGAATAACATCCTCAGAAAGTAAGGTTGGACATTATTGTCATCTGAGATGAACTACTCTAGACAGCCAGGGCAGAAGTGACTGCTAATTCTCTTAACAAGAGTCCTCTCCTGGGCAGAATTCCACTGCACAGTCTCTAGTTTGGGTCTAGGGGGAGCACAACAGCTTGATCTGACTTGTCCCTAGAGAGGCCTCTGACCTGTCTGACTTCACTCGGGTAAATCTCTCCCCTTCAGGCCTGGATGTTGAAATCGCCTGGGGTTGGGAGGCATGGGGTGGGTATAAATCATACTGTAGACTGAAGAGGAGGGGCAGGAGGAAAGGTGAGCCATGAGGGGCTTCCGTGACTCTCATCAGAATTTCCATCCAGAAGACTGCAGCACAGATATGTAGCATTACGGTTGTCTTGTTTGTATGTGTATGGTATATGTGCATGTGTATGCAGGCATATGCACATGTGTTCAGGCAAACACACTTGTATATGTCTATGAGGACACATGTCTAGCATCTTCCTCTATTGCTTTCACCTTACTTGCTCCCACCCTGAACCTGAAGCTCATCATTTCAGCTGAACTGGCTAGTAAGCTCCTGGGATCCGCTTGTCTCTGCTCCTCAACATTGGGGTCCCAGGCATGCATGGCCATTCCCTGTTTTTTAACATGACTGCTGGGATTTTGAATTCTGGTCTTCCTGCTTTCGTGCAAGCACTCTTACCCGCTGAGCCATTTGCCTAGACCTAGTGTTGTTTCTTGTTGGATATTTCTGTTGTAGCCTGAAAAACAATGAGGACAATGGTACACACACAGTGTGTTATTTAACCTCCAAAAAGAAGAGCGCTGTCCTGTGTGGTGGTGTTGGCTGAACTGTTAGAACGCCTTCCCTAGTCTCAGACCCAAAAAGAAGCCAGTTCTTATGTTTATCCTGCTTTTGTTTTCCTAGTCTATCAGGAAACCCTATTTAATTACATTATCTACTGGGATTTTTCTCACCAAACCTAACATGAAATTCAATTCTTCTGTAACACCCAATTATACTGTGTTCAGTTTACAATCAGTTCTGTGTTGGTCTTGGTTTCTGTACCTAGAAAACAATCTTTAAGCTTTCTTTTTAGACCTACATCCAAGCATATGCTAATATCTGCCCTTAATGTTTGTTTCCTACATATCTCCACATATCTCATAGACCCACAAGATCACGACTTGGTCTTTAAAAACATAAGCAGAAGACAAACAAACAAAAATTAAGGGGCTAGAAAGATGGCCCAACAGCGAAGAGCACTTTACTGCTCTTGTAGATCTGTGTTCAGTTCCCAACACCCAAGTAAGGCAAGTTTACCCCTATAACTCCAGTTCCAGAGGATCTACCACCCTCTCATTGTCTCCAAGGATACCTGCATGCACACGTCACACACACACACACACACACATACACACACACACACGCACGTGCACACGCATAAATTTAAAGTTTTTAATTAAAATTTTTAGTTAACATACAAAACAGTGGGTTTCATTATTAAAATTTCACAATATACCATTGTACTTTGCCATCCATTGTCCTCTCTTTCCCCCAGATAATGCCCTCTACTTTAAGGCCATAGGTAGGAAGACATGATGAATAGAAGATAGACAGACAGACAGATACTAGGTGGATTAAGCTCCTTAGAGGAAACATGTAATATTTTGTCTTCCACCTTCTTGACAAAACCTCGCTTGTGCACAATCTAGCTCCTTATCCAGGGGAGCTGGACAAATCCCTCAACCATGTAGGAGATGGATGGTGTGAGAAAGCTGTGAATCTGCTCTTCGTTGTGTCCTTCACTGTACATCCAAAGCCTCTTTCACCTTTTATTTATACTCTTGAGCTGTCTTCACCAGGCATTCTCTCATGAGCTCAACCTATTCAACTGCCAGCCTACAAAGAACAGCATCTTCTACTGGACACAGTCCCTGTTATCAGACTGGAAGGTCAGAAAATCATGTGAGCATTGAGTTCTACCTCCACAGAACTACCTCAAATTTAAGATTATGTTTATTTTGTATATGAATCCGGGCAGGGTTCGGCCGGACATTTCATTTCTGTTCCACTGAAATTGTCTGAAGACATATGAGTTCTTCCTGCATTCAGATGTCTGCCTTGTAGGTACTGGCTACCCACCGAGGCTTTAATCAGAGTACAGACCAGAATACCTGCTGCATGCTGATGTGCTTCTCCATAGCATGCTGGTTGGCTGTAAAAGTTGAGCATCATGTAGCCCCAGAGTCTATGTTCTTAATTCCTATATCATGTCCCTTGCTGTCTGTACCATTTTGATCATTCTGAACTTGATAGCAGACAGAGGGAATCTACTATAGATATTCTTCCAATACTATACATACTTACACAGAGAAAAATTTTTGGGTCTCTGTAATAGTTTCAAATGTTTTTATGTCAAATAATCAGAGTGCTGCCTTTTCTGTTGGGTAAGAAAGCATGCTTTGTGGTTGTGTAAATGAACACAGCAAAAGCCTGACCTCAGGCTTGCTTCATGGGTATTTTCAATAAAGGTTCAAAGGAGATAACACTAATGAAAGCACTATCTAAACAGCAAAGGGCGATCATAAATGAAAGCACAGGATATTGGTGTTTTAAGTGTCAACTCCAAAGGAAAGCTAAGAGTCAGTGAATTCAAATGATTGCATCCATGAACCTCACCATGAGCTTATTTATGGGCAAAAACAAGCAGGGCAGGGATACACTTATGACAGGCAGCAGGAGTAGTTGCTGTGCCACTGCTAGTCACAGAATCAAATGTGGGCAAAGTTGCAAAGATTCAAGTGGTTTTATTTGTTTCCAGAGACTTTCCAAAGACTGATTCTTTTATAGTGTGAGTTCGTTTATCTGTTTGGTGTGTGTGTGTGTGTGTGTGTGTGTGTACTATTGTTCTGGGTAGGAAAGTGACAATACCTTTAGTTTCCTTAACTTTCTGTCTATAGCTTCTAGCCAGGGTTACCTTCAACCTCTTGCCATCTAGTGATGGAGCCAGAAGGTAGGCTACAGATATACTGAAAGTCTCTCTTCTGCCCAAGAGGCATCACTGCACATCCAGGCTTTCTATTGTCTTGTCCCATGAAGCCCAGTCCCCTTCTGCCCAACACAGATCTACATGCCAGCCACTTTGAGTCCTTTGAACTGATATCTGCCGGTTCAGCTTCTATGTACCTGCTCACAGTGTGCTTTTCTCTTTACTTGCTCCTCCAAACCAAATATATTCTTAATTCTGAACTGAAATTCCTGCTTCAGGAAGCGTCCCCCACCTCCACTGAGCTCTCATTGGCCTTTTGAAACATTTCCAAATGCTGCGGTCCTGACATGTCACATTATGTGGCATTCCTTCAAGACTACAGTCCACCCAGATATAGAGCCCAGTTGGTACAGTGATTATCCAGTGTTCACAAAGCACTGAGCTCAGTCTTCAGCACCACATGAAGGCATGGTGGTGCCCACCTGTAATCCCAACATTTGGGAGGTGGGGGTAGGAAGGTCAGAATTTAAGGAAATTCTCATCTACCTATCAAATTCAAGATCAACCTGTCCTATGTCAGACAATGTCTCAACACCCTCCCCCAAAAGACCATACTGCTATAATGTCTACCAGCACTGTTTATTCCTCTAATATTCATATTAAAACAATACTTGATGAAAGATTAAATGTAAGCAAAAAAATAAAACTCTTTTTTTCTTGTAATCATGAGTACAGAAAAGAGGAAAAAGTGAATTTGGGATAAGATGATTAAGGAAAAAGAGGTGTGATTTCTAAGAAATATTATTTCAAAGTTCCAAAAGTTACAAGTTGAGTCACAACCTTGTAACAAACCCTTTATTGTACACAACCTGGACCCTAACATGATGGAGTGATTTTCATGAATTGCTGGGGGCAGTAAAGAGTAAGAGGGAAGACTCAGCCTTCGTGATTTTGTTATTGTTGTTTTTGATCCTTCTCAAGGGTCCCGTGTATTTATCACTTTCTTTAAAGTGTAAAACAACATTCTGTGGACTGGAGAAATGGTTCAATGTTTAAAGCACTTGCCACTCAAGTTCAGAACCTGAGTTCTGAATCCCAGAACCCACAGAAAGTTGAGTCCTATATCCAGGATTTCCATCTTCATAAGACAAACTCTCTTGCTTTTGGGATAGTTGTTGTTAATCTCTCCAAAAAAAAAAAAATGTACTATAAGCTCTTTGCCAGGGTTTACTTTCTTCCCATATTTGTTAATTTCATCATTAGTGAAAGGTACTATAATTTCTACTGGGTCTATTCCTAATTGACGAAGTCTCAATTTTCCTTTTAGAATAAACTCAGAGAACTTTTCCACATAAGTTTTTAATTTTTCCATTTGGCTTATGTGGTAAAAAGGTCCATTCTAAGATAATATCTTCCCTCTGCATTAAAATTCCTATTGGGGAATATTTGGAGATGATATGACTAGAATGTAGTTAAGGTTTGCATCCTCATGCTTCATATATGTCTTCTGTAATTTTCTTCAATAAAAGTCAATTCTCCCTCAGCTTCTCCTGGTAATTCCCTGGGACTATTTAAATCCTTGTCACCATTTAAGGTTTTGTTTAAATTAATCAGTTCATCAGGTTTTATCCCAATAGTGAGTCGTAGCTGGGAATGTCTCCTAACAGTCTTTGGAAGTCTTTAAGAGTCTGTAATCGGTCTCTCCTATGTTGCACCTTTTGGGGTTTAATTTTCTGTAACCCTCTTTTATAGCCTAAATAATTAATAGAATCTCCTCTTTATATTTTTTCAAGAGCAATTTGTAATACTTAACAAGGCAAAATTTTCTTTACTTCAAACATTCTTTCTAAAGTATCTACATTTGAATCAGATTGCAAAATATCATCCATGTAATGGGTAAACTATAGATTGCGGAAATTGCTTATATATCATTTTCAATGGCTGATTTTAAAAAATTGGCACAGGATGGTGCTATTTAACATTCCCTATGGTAGAACCTCCCACTGATAGCTCTTAGTAGACTGAGAATAATTATAAGTAGACACCGTGAAGGCAATTTTTTTCTCTGTCCTTTTCTTGCAAAGGTATAGTGAAGAAATAGTCTTTTAAATCAATAACTATAAAAGGCCATCCTTTAGGTAATAGAAAAGGCAAAGGGATGCCATACTATAGAGAGCTCACTGGCTGAATCACCTTATTTGCAGCTCTTAAATCTGTTACCATTCTCCATTTTCCAGATTCCCTTTTAAGAACAAATACAGAAGAATTCCAAGGGCTGGTTGATTCTTCAATATGCTCAGCATCTAGTTGCTCCTGTACCAACTGTTCTAAAGCCTGAAGTTTCTCTTAACCCATAGAGGTTTGACTGTCAGCCATTTTAAAGGTAGGGCTGTGATGCCTTTGAAATATCAGCAGCTGTTGTACCCTGTTCTTGTACAACCTGAATGGTTGGTGACTGTTCTTTATAAAACCTTCTAATATTTTTCCCAGAAACATACGATAATTTATGGTTTGTTCCTATGATTGGGGGAATGTTAATCTCAATATTTCATTGCTGTAACAAATCATGTCCCCACAAATTCACTGCTATGTATAGCTACATATGGTTTTAATATTCCTCTCTGTCCTTCTGATCCTATATATTCAGCTCATCTCATGCTCTGTTTTACTTGAGATAAAGTTCCGATCCCTAAAAACTGAACATTTACATCCTGAAGAGGCCAATTTGAATGCCAAGATTGCGATGCAATTATTGTTACATTTGCACCTGTGTCTACCAAACCTTCAATGACAATATCATTTATTCATATTTTTAATTTTGATCTTTGTTCATTTATAGAAGTTTGCCAAAATATTTGCTTTATGGTTTCTCCTGAATTTTTTGGTCTCCTTTCTATAACTGTTCTATCATCCAGAGCAGTATGGTTTCTTACAATAGGCATTAGGTTATTTAATTGCTCTGGAAAGGAGTTTCCTCTAGGATGGCAGGAAAGGACTGAACTGGATTTGGCAAAGGGGCCGAATTTGGCATAGCCCCTCATGGAGCTTCCTGATGGCAAAGGATTAACATGAATAGTCCTCATTGACCTACATTCATTAGTCTAATGCCTGCCTTTGCCACACCTTCTGCATTATCTAGAAAAGAGGGGATATGCTCTGAATGAATTTTTCTTAGGAAAAAACCTTGTTCCTAGGAATATTTTGTCTACAATCCCTGTTAAAGTGACCTTCTTTATCATAATTATAACATTTATCATTTTGATTTTTCCTCAAACCTTTGGAAATCACCTCTCCTATCCATGCATCATCATGTTCATGAGATTCGATATTAATTATATCTCTTATCCATTCCCCCAAAGGTGCTGACCTTGCCTTTAATGGCCTAATTATCCTTTTGCATAGAGGATTGGCATTCTAAAAAGTCAGAGATTCAACTATTATTTGTCTAGCTTCTGAATTTGGTATCCTTCTATTTACTGCTGAAGTCACTCTTTGTAAGAAATCTGTACAGACTTCCTTTGACCCCTGCACAACTATAGTAAATAACTCAACTTTCTTTCCAAATTCTCCAGTTCTGTTCCATGCATAAATCCAGGATGTGGTCATCATACAGAACTTGCCTTCTATAGTAGCATAGTCTCCTTCTTCAAGAATTTGATCTTAGGAGATTTCCCTACCTCTAGCTTTACTCCATTGTTCAATAATCTTTGCCTCTTCTCTGAACCAGGTACTCCATTGTAATTGTGTACCAGTCCTTAAAACTCCACTAACCAAATCTTTTCAGTCATTAGGGATAATTTATTAAAAACTGACCATGAGTTTAACATTTGCTTCACAAAAAGTGAATGCATGTCGAACGAGACAATTGCCTCCTTGAATCTCTTTAAATCTAACAATGGCACAGGAGTGCAGTTAGCTGTAACAGAGCCTTTGCCATTTGGAAATTTCTGTAAGGTTACTGGATATATTAAAGTTGGTTGTCTGAAAACCTTAGGCTGTTCCTCTATTCTTATTATGCAATGCTGAAATTGGCTCTCCATTAAATTATTTTGTCTGGGTTTGAATCTCTCTGTAATCTATTTTATTAGATTTTTCTAAGGCCTGTATCTTAACACTCAGATTAATCAACTTTTTTAGTGATAAGACAAAAATCATAATGCTGATGTTTACAATTGGCATCACATAAATTCAATCTAAATTAAATATTCTTTCATTTAATTGTTCCATTTTCAAACTGTCTGCCAGTTTGACAGTTTGAAAATGGAACAATTTCTACCATATCATCATATAGAGACAAATCCCACCATTATAATGATTTTTCCAGTTTTTTATATTTATTTATTTATTATGTATACAATATTCTGTCTACATGTATGCCTGCAGGCCAGAAGAGGGCACCAGACCTCACTACAGATGGTTGTGAGCCACCATGTGGTTGTTGGGAATTGAACTCAGGACCTTTGGAAGAGCAGGCAATGCTCTTAACTGCTGAGTCCTCTCTCCAGCCCGATTTTCCCCATTTTTTAATGTGGGAAAAAAAAATCTCTGTTTTAACTAATTCCTCCCTTTAAGAATTCCCAATTGTCTTACCAAATCTACCAATGATATTGATGGAGATCTGAGACTGATTGCTGCTGTGTAGAACAGTAAAAGCCTGGCTAGATTTCAAGGCAGCTGCCTTGTTTGGCAGCAGCCTGAGAAGGGGGTTCACAGAGAATCTGCAACCAGTGGTGGAGAGAGACAGGAAAGAGAGAGAGAGAGAGAGAGAGAGATAAGAAAGAAAGAAAGAAAGAAAGAAAGAAAGAAAGAAAGAAAGAAAGAAAGAAAGAAAGAAAGGAAGGAAGGAAGAAAAGAAAGAAAGGAAGGAAGGAAGGAAGGAAGGAAGGAAGGAAGGAAGGAAGGAAGGAAGGAAGAAAGAAAGGAGAAAGGAAGGAAGGAAAGAAAGCCTAGCTGGGTGGGGCTATAGCCCCACATGCAGCCCTGGCCTATGTTGGCAGCTAAAAACCTCAGGCAAATGGCTTTTCATTAATTCGTACTCCAAACATTGGGCACCAAATGTAGCATAAATAGAGACCCAGGGACAGAAATTGGAGTTCAACCCCAAAACCAGAAAAGCAAAGCAGTCAAGCCACTAGAGAAGTCTTGGATCTACCAAGGCTGGGAAACCACAAACTAAGCAGACAGCCTCTCCCTCCTCCCTATGAGTAAGGGTGACTGACTCCCTAGTACTGGGATAAAGGTGTGGACCACCACCACCTGGGTTTATTTCTGCATTGATCTTGTGTAGCCCAGGGTGGCCTTGAACTCACAGAGATCCATCTGACTCTGTTTGTCAAATCCTGGGATTAAAGGTGGCTGTCACCACTGCCTGACCTCTAGTGGTTTTAGCTTTGCCTCTGGTCTTCAGGCAAAATTTATTTATCATAATACAAATAATATACCACTGCAGAGTTCCAGTGGCTGATGTTGACCAGATTAGACACAGTGCAGTGAGGAATTAGTGAGTTTCAAGGTAGATGTGAGATAAACATTCAGTGCTCACAGGGACAAAGGAAAAAGTGGCGAGAAGTATAAAATAGTGGCTAAGAGACAAACAGAAAAAGGTGGAGGTCAGGCATTGTGGAACCCACCTTTAATACCAGAACTTGGGAGGCTGAGGTAGGTGGATCTCTGTGAGTCTAAGGACAGCCTGATTTAGAAAAACCCTGTCTCAAAATAAACAAACAAAAAAAAAAAATAGAGAAAGTCACACCATTTCCAAAAACAGATCACAAGAAAGACAAGGTGGCAAAGGCCACAATTCTTCACAACCGGCAAGAACAGGAAATATTTACATTAAAGACAAACCATGAATATTTCCCCTCAGCTATATGGTAGAAAATCTTAGAATTCATTTTTTTTTTTAAATTCTCATACTATCCACCAAAGAAATGTAGGTTTGTAAGGACCTAAAGGCTGACAACAGACCAGAAACAGAAATAAAAGTGACGATACCTGCAAAGTACCCACTTAAAAATTGCCATTTCTAATTGATCTTTTAGCAAGGAGCACAGTCAAGACAGAGGTGGAGACATGTTTGTTCCATGTCTACCTCTTTGAAAGCAACAAGGACAGGACAAAGCCTTTGCGGAGGCTTCCCACACCAGCCAAAAATGTGTGTGTGTGTGTGTGTAGACAGTGAGTGGTACTTTGAGATGGGCCATCAAGACAAAGCTGAAGGCTCAGAAGCTCTGGTTTCTAGTCATTTCATTTGAACACACCTGGTCTCAGCAAATGCCAAACAGGCACAATTGATTATTCGAGTGTGTTGGGCCTGAGAAATAGTGTTGGGTGGAATAGAAAGTATGCACCGAGTGAAGGCAGAACGGGGGCGACCTTAGCAAAAGGAAAACAATGGAGAAGGTGAGGGCAGGCCTCAGGAATACTGTCAAACCATAAATTGTTGACCAGCAGCACACAGGACAAGTTAAGTCTGAGAACTTAATCCTAGTTATTATTTTAATGAAATAGAAGCTAACAACACGTTTAGTTTTTTAATTAGAAAATGAGTCAATATAATTGATAGTGAATGTAAGCAAGTCTGCACTAGTAACATTACCAACACAATAAAAGGAGAGAGCTTGAAGGGAGGTGCCTGTAGGTAGTGGGAAGGGAGAGCTGGGCTCCTGGAAAGAGATGGGAAACCGAGATGCATATGATAAAGATGCGTTGTTTACAGATATGGTGTTGTCAAAGGATAAACGAAATTGTCCTATCTTTTTTAAAACCAGTAATAATGAAACTGACAGAGAACTGAGAAACGAAACAAGACTGAGGAGCTGGAATAGCTGGTCAGAGTTTTGCTGTCTGGATTTGCAAACTCCTCAAACACACAAGGCAAAGCACTTAGGGCACCCAGAGGGTGCATGGGGGAGTGAAGCGGATGTGGCTGAGGAAAGCTGGTGGAGGCAGTGAGAAGACAGAGCGATCAAAGCAGAAACCACTGGAGTGGAAACCAAAGAAACCTTTTAAAAACCGTAAAGAGGGCGTGGCTATTGGGATTCGGTGAAGACTTCAAGGGCCTGAGAAGGCTCTGTAATGCATTTCAAAGTCGGTGCTCTCAAAATCTTAGTTTTGAGAGGATTAGCAACTTTGAAAAAGTGTGCGTGAAATTGCAAATGAAACATAATAATTTATTAATTTATTGGGGCTGTTTGTTGAATAGGGTCTCCTATAGACCAGAGTGGCTTCTAGCTAGCCATGTAGCTGAGGATGGCCATTAATCCTGATCCTCTTGACTCCCAGGAACTAGAAGCACATGTATGTGCTTAGCTGAATTTCTTAGACAAATATATCAATTTCCAAAATGGAATCAAGAACATAAAAATATAAACTGGACCTACAACATTTAAGTAAATCTTACCCCTCCTTGTTTCTCCTCTTTCTCTCTCCCTTTTTCAGTGTTTACACTAACTAATCTTTAAGAAATAGATAATTCCCAGCATATAGAAAGTATTCTTGGGCTAGTGAGATATCTCAGAACATAAAGGCACATGCTGCCAAGTCTGACAGCCTGAGTTGACCCCAGGACTCCCATGGTGGAAAGCAAGAACTGGAAAAATGGTATCTGACCTCTACACATGCACATGGCCACACAGACGAAAAGATAAAGAAATAAAATGAAAATTTTTAAAAACTAAGCATTCTACAAAATAGGTCTGAGAGAAATAATTCCAACCCATTTCAGGAGGCTCATGAAACCTTAGTAGTAAAACTAGACGAAGATAATATATAGAAATTACGGTGTTGGGGGTTGGAGAGTTGGCTCAGCAGTAAAGAGAACTGCTGCTTTGCCAGAGGACCCAGATGTGGTTACCAACACCCACACAGCAGCTCATGACCATCTGCAATGGGTTCCAGGGGATTCAATGCCCTCTTCTGCTCTCTGCAGATACCATGAATACACCTGATATACATACATACATGTAAGCAAAATGTTTATACAAATAAATGAAAAACAAATAAATCTTTAAATTTTTATGATATAAATATTTAATAAAGCATTACATATCAAGTGTAGTATGATTAATTAGGGATTAGTAAGAAGAATACAGGGCTTATTTAATGCTAAAATTGTTTATCAACAGAATTGACTACACGAGCTTATAAAAGGGACTCACGTGTTTATTTCAAACTCTTACATAAGTGTATGTGTTTCATTGATGCAGAAATAGTATTCTAAAATATTAAAAAATCAGCCCTAAATAAGAGTTCTCTTAAATTATACAGTATTCTCCAGAATCCCGTAGGGATATTCACATTTAATGAGAAAACATCATGAAATTGACTATAAAATGATAAAATTACTATGACTTCTACTGACACCACACAAGAGGTTTAAGCCACACAAATGACAGTAGAAGAAATCAAATGCTTAGAGAACAGAACACAGCAAAGCTGTCATTACCTTCAGAGAAAGAAATCCTTGACAATGGCAAGAGAGCTATGTTAGAATCTATATGACAGATACAAAATATAAAATTCTAGTAAAAAGCCAACTAATGATCCACTTTCGTGTTCATGGGTGGAGAAAAATCAAAATTCTGAAACTGTCAGTTGTATTAAGAATGACACATAAAGCCAAGACAAGATAACCAATTCCATATTTTTTCTTAAAAATTTTGATAATTTGATTCTGCAATGAATATAGAGGAACAAAAAGTGGACAATATTGAAAAATAGCGACAATTAAAAAATAAAAGATAATCAGAAAGTGGTTGTAAGAAAAAATATGACATTAGTACAAATCTAGACATTAGTCACATTGTTGAATCTGTTTGGTCTAGACACAGAAACGAAACACATATACACACACACACACACACATGTGAACTGGGATATGAAAAGATGTCATCAAAATATATGGAGAACAGAAAGTTTGCTCAGAAATGGGACTGGGTCAGTTGTCTTTCCAGACAGGGATGGCAGACACTTACTCTACAGCACACACCCAAATTCTAAAGACTCGGAGCTCTAAATGTGAAAAGCAAAGCAGTTAACCTTCATAAACCACAGAATATCCTTAGTGTCTGGCTCTAAAATAAATATTCATATCCTATAAATATGAAGAAAATGTTTGAACTCCGGAAGAGAATTGGTACAGAGGACAAGAGCAGGGAGCACACTGTGTCCTAAACACATGTGCTTTCACAGGAGAGAAAAACCTGATGGTTCAGAGAAATGTACACAAAAAGGATCACCCTGACTCAGCCTTGACAGCTATCTGTGTGGATTAGCTTTGTGTTTCTCTAAGAAAATACCTATAAGAAACAACACATAAGAAGGACAGATTGACTGGACATGGTGATACATGGCTCTAATCCCAACAGTGAGATCTGGAAGCAGAAAGCTCAGTTCAAAGCCAACCTATACATAGTAAGATTGAGGCCTGCCTGAACTACATGAAATCTTGTCTCAAAAACAAACCAAGAAAGAGAGTAGAGGGAGAGAAAGATGGAGACGGAGGAAGATTTATTTTGGCTCATAGCTTAAGAGGTTTAAATGGATGGTTTGGCCCATTTGTCTTAGGTCTTTTGGTCTGGAATACACCGTCAGGGAGTCATATAGTGAAGGAAGCAAAATGAGAAAGGAAAGGACCAGAGTCCCCAGTGACCTAACTTCCTCCATGAAACCTACATCTCTCAATAGCATCACAGGCTGTAGACCAAGCCTTTAACACACAGGCTTTTGTCGGATTTAAAATCTAAACTGTAGCACTATCTTTGGCCAGAATGAGCCAGGGCACTGCTGACTGCAGACCCTTCTAAATCTAAACTGTAGCACTATCTTTGGCCAGAATGAGCCAGGGCACTGCTGACTGCAGACCCTTCTAACTCACCACTCACAAGATTACTGGAAGCTCTAGCTACCTATGACCCTCAGTGTTTATCATTCAAAGCTCCACGTCGAAGGTTGTTTTGCAAAGCAATGAGCTAGAAGAGTACATAGGGGAGAAAACAGAAAGGCTATGACCCATAAAGAGAGAAGTTGAGCAAGGGGTCTCTTGAGACCCAATTCTCCGTAGGTCCTTTGTCATTAGACAGAGGGGCCTCATACCAGGAGTAATGGTGCACACTTTTAATCTTAACACTCAAGAGGCAGAGGCAGAGGCAGATAGATCTCTGTGAGTTCAAGCCCAGGTTGGTCTACATAGCAAGTTCCAGGCCAGCTAGAACTATGAGACCCTGTGCTGGGGATGGAGGTGGGGGTGGGAAGAGGTCTTCAGGGGAATCAAGAAAACCGAAAACCTAAAAGAAAGTTATATGCCATATGGTCATTAGGGCCTCAGAGCCATGAGCGCATGGCCGAAACACCTCAGGACCCACGTGTTACAAGAGCTTAGAGTATGCTAAGTCAGTCTGGACCAACTGACCTGGTCACTTTTCTTTTTCTGTCCTCCAGGAAAGACAGAGTCCAGATGAGAACTCTGTGTTCATAGGAGGCAAGGCAGAGACGAAGCCCAGCAGCCTAAGGCAGGGTTGCTGGCTCTAGGGCTGATTCAAAGGACACAGAATTGCATCAGCCTGGGCCTCAGCTCCTCTTTCAACAAGAAGGGTCAGTGACATGTGCCTACCCACCCTTATCTTAGTACTCAGTGTTTCTGAATAATGGAGTAGACCAAAATTACCTTGGCTTATGCCCTATAAAGTGGGTGTCTCCTTTAATCAGGAGGGTGATTTAAAAAAAAAAAAACTTAACTATTTCATTTGAAGTGCTGACCACATATTCTCCTTTGGAAGTCTCCCTGGTAGGAAATGTTCTTGCCGACTGGAACACACAATTTTTGGTGACAACTTTTCTGATCAGTATAATTTACAAAGAATCTTCTCAGAGTGGAACTAGAAATCTGATGACACCCACCAACAGGGACCGGTCACGGAGGAGGACAAGAACAAGGAGTACAAAAGCCTGTACTCTGCGGGGTCTGGGATGCCGGCGGCCTACTCTGTCTGCTTCCTCCCTTCCTCACTGCCCACGGCCCTACCCCTCTGTATTCTGTGTTCCAAGACAATCTCTTTTGAATTCCTTCGAGGGCACAGATCAAGGGCATACAGCTATTTAAAGTTGTTATGCTTTCCTTTTATTCTTGAGATGCCAAAAGATCCATCTCTAATATGGAAGAGGCTTTGGTAGTAAGAAGAGAATTAAGGGTCTTCCCCACTGCCTGTAGCTTCCACGTCAGAAGGATGCCCTTCCTGAGGAGGAAGCTGGCTGGGACATTTCTCTCAGCATCAAGGTTAAGAGGAACTTTGTACTGAACAATCCTGAAAAGTATAGAAAGAAATGCAAGCACACAGAACAATGAAAGGCAAACATCACCTCTAGGAGAAATCACACAAAATCATGACAGGTTCTGAGGAGTTCAGAAGAGGAAGAGACTTTAAGTCTGTGTGTACTTACAGGGTCCTATTTGTGTTTGTCTAGAGCTTGGTGGGAGATACAGAGGAAAGCCATCTCAAGATGCCCAGGAGGAGTCAGAGATGGGGGAACTCCCAGGCAGGAACAGGGGAAAGGGAGTCCCCCCCCCAAAAAAAAATACTATGACTATTTCTGGCTTTACATGTCATGTACACTGACTTCTCACAGCTGTGCTGAGACTCAAGGAGACCAAGCTCACTTTTAAAGACCATAAGATGTGCAGCACCGGGCGACTGGACAGTACTAGCTTCTCTGGGAATCTCAGGGCCAGTACAACTTCTGCAGTTCACTATCCCATGCTGCCAGCCCCAGGTGTAAGTGATTCCAGCCTTCGACTCTCTCATATCTGCATTTCATGTGTGTCTGGACACGGGGTCCTGGCTACCATGCCTAGTATCATCAGCCTGGCTACCCATTCACCATTCGGTTCCTATGGCCCCCAGCTCATGGCTTCCATCTGCTGAAATGCTGAGGCAGGTGTGTGGAGAACTAGGGGTAAGGGGTCAGACCTACCATACAGTTCCCTCAAGGGATTCCAGCCTTGGATAAGATGTGAAATGGCAAGCCTAAGATCCAGAATTAGAGAGAAATCCACACCTTCTGAGTGCGGGCCTTTATCTCTTTGAGGTCTCTCTCTTCCCTTGCCCTCAACTGTTTATGAATGATAATAAGGAAGCCAACAGTTAGCTGTGACTTGTTATAATTGATAGAACTATTTACTCATAGCAACAGCGAATATGGTTATCTTGGTGATTAAACAACTAAAGAGCCAGATACAGGTCTGGAACTTGCCACAGGCTCCCTTCTTTTCAGTTTAAAATGACAAACCTTCCCTCGGCAAGAAGACGAATGCATTGCCAACCTTTCCCTAACATCAATAAGGATAAAATCTATGTCTAAAAGGTCCCAGTGCCTAACAGGCCAAATTTCAGCTTGTTCTTTGGCTTATGCCTTGGTGATTTTTGTTTTGAGCCACAGTTTACAAAGACTTTTTTCATTTTCTTTCCCAAAGGCTACCAACAGGCCTTTGCCATATCAACCATGGTGTGAATGAGTTTGAGGGGACTCCAACAAAAGCAGATTTTAAGATGCCAACAGACTCCTGGGATCTAAGGAGGGGAGAGTGGTCCTGGATCCCTCTCAGATCTTGCCAATAGGCAAATTGTTACTAGAAAAATACAGGCAAGATTTGCATTTGCCAGTAGACCAGGAATAATGTAACGGGATGACCTTGAGCAAAACTATGTGTTACAAATAACAAGGACTCTGTCCAGGTTTGATAGAGAAATGAGCTGAGATGGACATCAGTAAAATATCTTCTGACAATGCCAGTCACTAAGTGGAGAAGCTGGGGGAAGCAGTAGCAACCCACAGAACTGCCTTACATGTATAGACTTTAGAGCAGAAGGCTATCTGAGCTTGGAGGGAGGGATGTCTGAGCTTTGAGGAAGGGATGCCTGACTTCAGAAATCAGTGACGGCAATAGCATGTGAGTGTGTGGTGGAGGAAGCTAATCCACTGCACCACCCTACCTTGGTGCTGCTACCTGCTGGGGAAAGTATTGGATACAATATGGATGAGACTGATCCCATCTCTAGGGGCCGCATCTGTCATCCAGCTGTATGGGAATTCATTGTTTGAAAAATCTACATTTCTTATTTGAATTTCTCTTTAAGGCTTCAATAAAACAGTACATGACAACCAAAGTTCTAGATTATATTTAGCAAATAACTATCTGGTACAATAGGGATTAATCATTCATGACAGAATTACCTTTAGTCAGAAGACATAAAGTTCTGTTTTCTACCATGCAACATTCAGATCGTCTATGTCTAGCTTCTTCCTGGAATAATTGGTCTGTGTGGGTGAAACTGTTCTCATACCATAGAAGTCAATGCAGAAGAACACAGTGACTCCAAAGGGCGTGGGATTACTCTCCACTGGCAACCAAGCCATCCAGTTTGCAGTAGACATCAAAGAGATGCCCTCCAACTCAGTACTGATACAGTCCACATGGAGACAGCAAAGGATCCTACAAGGTGAAGCTCAGGCCTCAAAGAGTCACCTTCCCCCACTTCAGACCCCATTGGTGAACACTTCAGGTTGTTTGAACTGTGTTTCAGACTGATCCATTCTAATTTGAGGTTCCTACAAGCTCCTCCTTGGGGTACCTTTAGTTTGGCTTGTGCATTTCAGAGAACTCAGGGAAAACTGAATTTACATGTTTCTCCTAAAGGATTCTGTAAAGGGGTACAGAGGAAGAGAAGATTGATGGCTAAGAGGAGGGGTGCAGAATCCACACCTATCCCTGTAGGCACCTCCTCCTGGTCAGCTGTAGTCTGGACTGTTCAGTTCAGTTCAATTGTCTTATGGCGACACCACCATGTAAACATCAAGAGGCCAAGTGAGGAAGTGTCAAAGCCTTGTGCAAGGCTATATAACTAGGTTGTGGCTGGGAGGCATTGCTCAAAGGCAAAGTGTGTGCATATTGCATACAAGACTTTGGGGTTGATTCCAGGCATCAAAAAAAAACAAGTTAATAAAAGTCACTGAGCAGAGAGCCAGCAAGGCTCATCTGCCCCGAATCTTCTCTGCCCTTCTCTTTAACAGCATTCCTTCTTCCAGGGTATGATGCTGAGTCCTGAAATGGGGGTCTTATGACCTATAATCACATGGAGTATTTCCAGGGTTTATGGCCAGCTTGAAAAGGGCAGGGGTGGAGGTTCCGAATTTCTGGCCTTGGAAACAGCAAGCCCTCCTATCCGGGGCCTGTGCTGGGGATAGAGATGGGATGATAATATTGACATAGGGGAAGGTGGTGCAAGATTGTATGATCACAATAGTGAATGACTGGAAGCAATGTTCACCTCCTCAATGAGCAATGGAATTATGAAACTGATTCTTAAGAAACAAGAATCTTAAGGAAGAGTTTAAAACATTTTCAGTTGTAAAAAGGAAGCTGAGCTCACTTCTTTGTTGCCTGCACTGAGAGCTAATATAGGCTTGATTTCATTTTTCTGCATAAGTCACTGTAGACTGAAATCCACCTGTGGCGAAGCTTTTTTAGGGTTAGACTGCCAAATATCATGGCCCAAATGGTCATGGGGGGGTGCACACCTTTAATCCCAGCACTCTGGAAGCAGAGATAGGCAGATTTCTATGAGTCTGAAGACAACCTGATCTATATAGTGAGTTTTAGACCAGCTAGAGCTACATAATGAGACTTTATCTAAAAGAAGACCCAACCATCTCCATATCTGGCAAAGGGCAATTTCCCAGGAAGCTCTGAGTGGAATAAGAAGACTCTGGGCCTTTTTTCTTTTCTCTCTTATCCTTCTAACTGCCCTGACTGAGGTTCTGAGCTTGACTATGGTGAGAATGAGTAGGAGCTTCCCACCAGAGAAAGGTCAGAAGCCAAAAGCTATCTTTAGACTCTTCTTGTCTTGACTCAGCCGACTCATTCTATCCCTATCCCCTCAATGATCTAAAGCCAAGAACTTCCTAATGTGTAAAACTTGAAGACAATTCTCTAAAACTCTTGAGAAAATGCAAATGTGTCCGAAGTAGGGTTTTTTAGTGCTTTATAAAAGTTAAATCAAAATAAATAGTCATCTCATGATGATAATTTTCTCTTTGCAAAGGGTCAGAGTCCAGCTAGGAATTCAGGGTCCATTATTTGTGGCACAGTAAGAGCCTGGGGCCAGGGCTCACACCGCTTTAGTAACTAGTAATAGTTTCTGCTCACTCTCTCTTCTCCCCCAACCCCTCTCATAGCTGAACAAATCTTTGCAGAGATTCTTAGGCCCAGTCCTCATTAATATCTAAGTTAGTTCTTCTAACTGTCTATTGAAAGATCTTTAGAGATTTGCTGAAGCCAAGTTAAATCAAAAGGGGAAAATTATATGAAATCAACACAGGACTACATATACACCCCACCAACCCCATGTGGTGAGATGGCTTTAGTGGATAAAGGTGCCACCAAGTCTGATGGCCTGAGTTCCATCCCGTGAGCCCACATGGTGACATGGTGGAAGGAGAGCCAACTCCAGCAGGTTGCTTACACACACACACACACACACACACACACACACACTCACACACACACCTCAGGGGGGCTCATAAAGAATAAATAAATAAACGGATGTGTGTTTTGTTTTGTTTTTAAAGTTAGATGATCTGACAGCACTGCCATTGCCGGGCACCTCTCTTGGTAGCCTGTTTCATGCTGTTCATCTTTATTGACCATTAATGCTTATTCCAGGTGACTCAGTCACCTGATGGGAAGCAAGCGGAGCACACAGATCAGTTCTTCAACTAGAAGAGATTTCTAGCAACTCACTCTTTCATCACATAGCCGTTTTAGAAACCGCAAGGAGGAGAGCTCTCCACCCCCCACACACCCCCACCCCCATCCTCTGCTCCCATCAGCAGTCTGGGATAAACCTGAAGAGCAAATGAAATTCACATGGTCACCAAATAGCCAGACAACCTAGAAAGTGACACGCTGCTTCCTGGAAGAGGCTGAATCTGGTAATCAAAGAAGACAAACCAAAACAAACGCCTGTTTCAGTAGCTTGGCAGCCGGGAAGGTGGCATGAGATCAGAACTGGGGAAATCAAGAACTACTCACGATCATTATAAAGGTGCCCAGGAACTCAGAGACTGTCTCCTTAGCTATACGGCTCTTTAGGGCCAGCCTCTGTGTGAGGCTCCTCTTGGTGCGTTCCTTCTGTGAAGGCATCTTGGAGTTTCTGCCAGATGTGCGCTTTCCAGCAAGGCCCGCTTGTTCTGCTCCTTGGCCTTCGCTACCACATAAAAAGAAAACAAACCCGGACACTTAGCTCCTGGCGGATTCCCCGAGACAGCTGGGGAGATACTGGCTATGCAAAGGCTGTCCTAATTAGAGGCTGTGACTTAATCTTTGTCTGCTTTCAGGGACTGCCCTGCCTGCTGCTGAATTAGTGAGTTATAACCCCAAATCCTCAAAATGATCCTGATAGATTAATCATTACCTTTATTCTCTGACTGCTTTTTTTTTTGTTGTTGACTCTCCCGCCACCCCCGCCCTGGAGATGAGAAAAAGAGATGCTGTGTTGGCTGTGTTGCCAAACCACCCTTAGTCCCGAAGAGAGTCACATGTTACACAGTTTAGTCTTTCTGATGATTTGTTTTCCCTATTCGGAAGTGGGTGGTTTGGGTGTTAATTGAGAACTGTTAGATCAGCTATGAATACCTTCACTCTGAACACTCTCTGCCCAAGATTTTCACAGACTGCGGGTGTGAGGGAAAAAGAGGCTTGTTGTCCCAGAGATCAGTCCCCTCGTTTCCATCTGGCATGGCCTCGGGGGTTTCATGAAAGTCCTCTAGAGTGGCTGAGAACTGCTATAGCCACAGGTGAATGAACCCAAGGGGACATCTGAGAGGCTTAAGAAGGCGAGTTTACCAGACAAGATGGGAACTCCCCCTTGTTCACGGTTTCCCTTCCTACTGAGCGAAGTTTAGGATTCAAGAATCAAAATGACAGAGAAAGGAGCAACACACACCAAAGGGCTGAGCTTCTAGTCCCTTGAGCCAGAAGGGTGGGCAGTCAGACTGTATGCCACCCCAACTAAAGAAGAAAGGGGTGGCTATGGCTCACTAAGGTGCCTAGTTCAAATCTGATGAATCAAGGTCTTTGCAGGCAACAGACTACATTTGACAATAGTTTCTTGTCCTGCCCAATAAGCAAGGCCTGCTTTCCAAAGCTGGTTTGTCTGAAAAGATGAAATTCAGCTGTTGCCTCTCAATACCCCCCAGGCAGTCCCACTGAATTAGAACCCACTTTGTGCTCCCTCCCTCCTTCCCTCCCACAGAGCAGCCTGCTGGGCTTCATTCTTCTTTGGGGCCCTCCCCTACCTTTGCAGGAGGCCTCCAGTCTTTTCCAGTTGAGGAGGCAGGCAGGCAGGAGGGAGGAGAGGATGTGAGGAGAGCAGCTGGGGAGAGCCCAAGGGCAGGACCAAACACCTAAGCTGCAGGTAAGGTTTACAGTTCAGAGCAAAGAAGTCACATTATAGCAAAACCCAGGGTAGAACCTAGCATTTTGACTGTAGCTCCTGATTACATGACCATGGAGAAGATAATAAAACGCAGAAGTGATTATGGATAGCATTGTCTTGGAGAGTTTCCTATGACCACGCTATGCCCAAGTCCTGGTTGCTAGACCAGAGAAACAGGACTTTATTGTTCTGACTTCAGCTTAAAGACAAAGGGTGTTCTTCGGAGTGTTCATCCACTCACCTGATAAATATTTATGGCGTACTTGCTGTGTGCCAAGCACAGCCCTTAGCAAAAAAGCAGGGCAGTCTTCCCTGCCTGTCATAGAACTGAGGGTGATGGAGACCAACAGATAGGAAACAATCACACAGGCACAAAGAGACAATTGCAGCTGAGACGCATGCTCCACAGGTGGGGACCATTTCCTGTGTTCAAATATGACAAGGGAAGTTCACCTTGTTGGAGAGATCTCTGTAGTGTCTCCCAGGATGTCATGTCTGAGCTGAGATCAGGAGGCACAAGGCTTACTCACATGAAATGGGGAAGGAAGTGGATGTGTAAGACTTTGAGGGGTGGAGTAGGTGGGGCAACACGGTACCTATCAGAGAATGAGCGACACACCCACGGCGGTTAGCCTCCAGAGAGAATGAAGGGAGCAGTGTGCAGGATAAGCTGGGGTCAGGGAACCAGACTCTGTTGAGCCTTGTGAATTGTGTGTCAGGGTAGAAGTGTCATAAATCATCGGAGTAGATTAGGCAGGCAAATGAGATCACTAGATCTTCAAGTTTTGAAAAGTTCATCCTCTGCTAACAGTCCCTGATGAACTACTGGCAACTGATGGATTCTGTGCAAGAGACAGTCATTTTCTTCAGTTGTGTTAACAAGTGGTGAGCCCACCAGGCTCAAGGGAATATCTCCAAACCCCTGGCCACACAGACAGTCTCTGGTTAAAATCAGTGGGTCACAAGTCAAGTGGTGGTGGTACATGCCTTTGATCCCCACATGGAAGGAAACCGAGGCAGGCAGATCTATAAGTGTGAGGTCAGTCCTGCCTACAACAAGACCAAGTTCCAGGACACCTAGGACAACAAACACAGAGAAACCCCATCTCAGAAAAACAAACAAACAAACAAACAAAACAAAAAACAAACGAATAGGTCACAAACAAAACAAAAAGACATGAATGTGAGAAGGGGTCCAATGGGGAGAAGGAGGAAGGATGGCAGGGGTGGGGGAGTGAGATAAAGAAAGGTAGGGACCAAGATTAAACAGAATGCCCTACGTACACATTACACGGGCAATGAACAGATGAGGTTGGGCACGTTCAGGGTGGTGCGGCCGGAGAAAAAGACGAGATCTCCTGAGTAAGTTGGGAGCATGGGGTTCATGGGAGAGGGTAGAAGGGGAGGGGAAGGAAGGGAGGAGAATGGAGAAAAATGTATAGCTCAATCAAAAAAGGGGAGAAAAGCAGGAAAAGGTGTGGTACTAAGAGAAGGAGGAGCAAGAACAATGGCAAAAATTTAAACCTCTACAGAGAGAATGTAAGTGCATATAATTTAAAAAAAATTGTCAATGAACAAGTTTAACTAATTGAAATGATAATCCTAGCTGTGAGTTGGAGATCAGATTAAAGGGAGCATATAACAGCCATACATAGAGCCACATAGGGGGGTTACCTTATTCTAGATCTGAGGGACAGTTTTCACAATGAAGAAGAGGAAGCTGTTTAATGATTCTTCGCATTCTAAGATGATAAGGGTTGATGGGACATGGAAAATAAAAGGACCCATCAAGGTATTTCGCTGGGTCCTTAGCTGGCTGGGGAAAGCGGCACAAAGCCCGTGGAGAGGAGCCCTGGGAAAGGCCAGACCACAATGAGCACTGTGAATCCTACTTGTGTGAAGTGCAGCTGCAGGTGCATATGAGAGATAGGAGGAAGGAAGAAAGGTGGGCCCACTCGAAAAGGGTGTGTCCGGGGAGCTGACAGATGAAGCTGTCAGGACTGACCCGGAGAGAGAGTGTGAAGAGCCTGGAAATGGAGACTGAGCAAATGCGAAGGTTAGCATCTATTATTCACTATCACCATAACTCACCATCAAAACACAACTCCTCACTTCTGTCCCTAGCCACCAAGTAAAACCTTCCAAGTACCCTAAAAAAGTAAGCAGTGAACATCTCTTTGGCCTTTTTCCACCTTGGGAGGGACCTTTGTGGTTCCCTTCAGTGTTCTAATGGATGCATAGTGCTACTGGTAATTTCCATTCATGTAGCCATCCCATCCATCCATCCATCCATCCATCCATCCATCCATCCATCCATGATATCTATCCATAAGTTAATCTATTCCAGCCCAGCCATCAATCTATATCCTATCCCATCCATCCATCAGTCTTTATCCTATCCATCCATCCTATTTCGTTTATTCATTAATCCATCCTCCCCTCCAATCTGCCCATCCTATCATGCATCCATCTATCCATCCAACCCTCTCACTCATCTAGGAAAACTTCTCACTAAATAGTAGCCACCAATCAGACACAGCATTAGGCCCTAGAGATTAAAAACCAGATCTCTTCTGCTAAGGATTAATAGTCTAAGTGACAAAGTCCTGCAAAATGACTACCCTGCCCAATAAAATAAGAAGTACACTGAACCAAAACCCCAAAGGCAGATACCTGGGAGGTTGCTCCACACTAGTCAACACCTTGACCCATTCTGCTGTTAACAATTCTAACTAAAGTTGCTGGGCTCTCTGGCCTCAGTTCCATAGTGAGTGTTCAAAACCAGCCTTCAATGTGCATTTAATTCCATTTGAATGTGAACCTCCCTGGATCCAGCATTCTCTTTGGTGTGCCTGACTTTTCCCACTCAGGAGACTATCAATTGTTTACAAACCTGACATCACTTTTTTACTTCCTCTGCCTTGTCCCTTGGACTCCACTCCAGTTCTGTCTGTTCACACTTGAAAACTATGTCATATCCCGGGACTGTTTCTCTTTCAAAGTCTTTAATACTAAGATTCGTTTCACTGATTGAAATGTCCGTTCCTCATTGTTTTTTCATCCGTGCTCTTCCTGAAATCTGCCTGGCAGCATTCTCACAAAGCCATCCTCTCTTCCCACCACGTTCTTACCGTCGGCTTGCCTGGCTTCATGATGCACTTACCTGCATCTCGGGTTCCACTGACCTGTTGACTCTCGTCTCCATCCTCGTTGCGCAAGCCCAACTGTGGGTATGCTTGGCCGTGGATTTGTCTCAAGTGTTCTCTTCCCGGACAGCTGGACGATTCTAGGGAAACTCACATCATTGTATTGATTGTCCCTTGGCAGGTAATTATGGCACAGCGTCCACACTGCTAGTGTATCCTCAGTTAACCTTTCCTGTCCATGGCTCCAGATTGCACCATGAATTACAATCATCCATCTCTTTGGGGCTGGACTCCCAAGTTCTCCCACATATACTTGGTCATCCGGATCCCACCGAGCTTCCTTCTCCACGGCAGGCACATGCCTCCCCTAGGCCCTTCCAGCTCCCACACAGCTAATTTCTCCCCTAGGGGCTCCAGAGAAAAACAAGTAAGGTTCATTGGCTATACTTCTTTTCATGTCCTTCCTTCTCAAAAGTTTACCTTGGTTTGTTTCTGTGTCATCTCCTTTGTCTTCGTTCTGCAGTGAGCCCCATTCTGGCTCCCTGATCCAGCCTCTGGGGACTCCAGCCAGTTAACATTCCCCTCACCTCCTTTCTTTCCGAAACTGACCTTTATCCCAGGGCCCCAAACAAGGCCAAGTTTCTCTTATGCTGAAAACAGTCTTTCAAAGTTGTTTTACTTCAAATTAGCATTTCATCTGGCTGTTCCATTTTTTCCCCATTTGGGGGGGGGGTGAGGATAAACTTTTCTGAATATAAAATCATATTAACTCAAAAAAGTTATAAACATTTAATGTAAAACATCAAAATATCACCACTTCTGGCTTCAGAGAGAACCAGAATTGGAATGCTCTCCTCTAAGATTCTCATTAGTAGATATGTACAATACTTTTCCTCCTAAAAGTGAGATATTTACTTGATCAAACTGGTTTTGCTCTCTTAGAATCTATTCTGTTCCCTTCTATGCCAATGTATAATTCATCTTTCTAATGACTGTGCAATATTCTCATGTACAAATGTGCCATAAATATAAGACTTAAGTAAAGCAAGCTCCTTTTAACAGAAAATTGGTTATTTCTAGTTCTATTAAAATGGAGCCCCAGACCTCCCAGCTCCATTTGGGATGTTACCACTGTAAAATGTCAATAGCAGACTCTTACCAGGCAGCTGCGAGACCTCGTTTGTAAGTGTCCACAGTGCCCCGGTGCTGGGAACAACAGGAGCTGTTAACAGTTACTTTGTGATGTCACCTCCTCACCTCCCCTGTCGTGTCCCCCCCCCCCCCCCCCTGCTAACTGCAGCTCTTGACCAGCCAGGATGGGAAGGGCAAGATTCCAGCCATCCTTCCTGTATCCCAAGGAAGACACATTTGGGCGCAGTCAGTCTCATTTTCCACTGCACCGTCCTGTGCAGCCCTCTCTATAGGAAGATGATAGTAACTTTGCATGTGAACTGGGCGTGTGAAATGACCTGTGAGATCCCTGCTCCAGCTGCAGGACTTGGCTAACTGTGGAACGCTGAATGCAGCTGAAGTCACCTGTCACTCAGCCATCCTCTGGGAGAGGCTCTGGTGGACTCTTCACTTCAGCGACTTCATCTTCCTTTCATCTTTGTGGAGAGAAACGTGACAGTAAACAAATCCCCAATCTCCAGATATCGCCACCCTGAGCCGTGCACCCGACACGCAATGGCGTTGACCTGGAGTGTTGGTTCAAGGCTGCTCTGTCTAAATAACCTCCTGTTTGGTGATGACAGTTCCCCGCTTTTTGGTCCTACCTCAGTGGGTCTTTCTGGTGGAGGGCTCTACCTGAGAAGCCATAGTTGGTCAGGTCTTTTTGAGACCTTGTGTCTCTTCCCTGTTGTGAGAACCAAACTCGTTCCTTACAGGTTTGAGGCTCAGTGCTCTGATCTGTAATTGCAGACTTCAGCACTCAGGTTCACTTTGACTTCTTACTCCTTTTCAAGAGCAAGGCTGCTCTATGGACACACACCTACCTGGCCTCTACTTGGCCAAAATGCAAACTAGAAACGGACTGACTTTCACCAGTGCCCTGTCTTCCTCGTTTCTTCACATCAGATCTTCAGCACCTCTTCACAAACACAGGAAAAGTTTTGTTTTCTCATAGCACAAAGGTGTTTACAGTTTTAATAACCTTTTGGCCATAAATACCTTTCTTTGAACTGGAGGAGGGGTGCATGGAAACATTGTAGCCATATGATGGGCTATGTCCGAGTGTCACTCTCCTTACCCCACCCCCAATATCCCCGCACTCCTGATCCTCCTGCCTCTCCAAGTAGCCGCCCTCCCTCTTGACCCTTCCCCCTCCTCTTTCCCTCTGTCCCACTCATTCTTAAAGAAAAAGAAATGGACAGCTTCTTTCACTACCTTTCCACTGAGTTAGTGTGGTTCTTAAAACTAGGGCTCATTTGGGGATCGATACATCTCAGCAGAGAGATGGAATAAAGCTGTCGGGAGTTAGGACTGTCTCAAAGAAAACTAAAGCCTGATTTTATTTTGCTGAGATAGTATTTTGCATGCCATTGTCATGGTTTCTGACTTTAGAGATCTGGTATCTAGGACTGTGATGGCAAGCCAGAGGTTGGTCACCCTGTGTGTGTCAACTCTGAAGTTACCACAGCGCTGGGCTCACCACTCAGAAGGGGGTTGTTCCTTCTTGAACTGGCACAGGGCTCTCCTGTGAAAATACATGTTTCCATTACAGCCATACACACAGAAATTCAGTTTAGACTTTAATGAACAATAGAAAGAAGGATAAGATCTTGTCCAAGATCCCAGTTCCAAAAATAAGTGCAGATAAATCTCCAGAAAAGAGAAGTTTGAAGAAGTTTGTTAAGCCTTGGGGGAGGAAATGATGCCCTTGTACTTGAAGACATAAAGGGGTAAACAGAGAGACTGTCTAGGTATCTGATGAGGAAAATACCAGACTGTTACTTTAATCACAAAGCTAATGTTGCGTCACTAGTTAGGCTTGGGAAAAGATTGAACTTTAATTCTAAAGTTCATTTATGGCGCACACCTTTAATCCCAGCACTTGGGGGGCAGAGGCAGGTGGATCTCTGTATCCAAGGCCAGCTGGTCTACAGAGCTAGTTTCAGGACAACCAGGGCTACACAAAGAAACCCTGTCTGGAAAAACCAAAATAATAATAATGATAATAATAATAAGAAGAAGAATGAGGAGGAGGAAGAGGAGAAGAAACAAACTATACTAGAAAGATTAAAAATATAAAATGTGTAACTAAAATTACAGTTTTAATACTGGAATATGTATGTGTGTTTGTGTAAATATAATGTGTGTGTGTGTGTGTGTGTGTGTGTGCATCAGACAATCTGAGGCTTTCTTCTGCCCTCCATGTGTGTACCTAAGATGTAGGAACATACACACAAATTTTTAAAAAAAGTTGTTCATGTGCATATTAAGCAATAACACAGCCTCTACAAAGTCCTGTAAAGGTAGACAGGTGTGTATTACAGGATTCCATTATAGTGTTTCTTTCTTCCCCACAGACTGAACAAGACTACTTACAAAAACAGATGACCTACTACTGTGTACTACCTACCTACTGTGGGTAGCCACAATTCATTGCAAGCACAATTATTTATGTTTTGAAGTAACATATTAATGAAATCTGAATAATATCCATTTATATCTCTTCTCTTACAATATGAACATTTCCTTATTTCCTTTTCTTATTGTTTTGTTTGAAATCTTTACAAAAGTAATAAATCAATAATAAAACCAGCATGCTTGTATGGTTCCTCCGTTTAAACACAATGCCTTTGGTGATCCGTCGTTCATTGTTTCTATTAGCATGCTAAGAGTTCTTGTTAATTTCTAAAACACACACTTGTTTACTCATCCAGACAAGGCCCACTATTAGACTTTGGTTGACCTGGATCTTAATAATTAGGTTAGCTGGGATTAAGGGTGTATTGTACACCAGCATGACTGAAATCTAAGACATTTAAATAAATATATCTATATATTTTCCCACTTCTGCCCCCCCCCCTTGTGTGTGTGTGTGTGTGTGTGTGTGTGTGTGTGTGCACGCCACATGTATGAGGGTGCCCTGGGAAGGCAGATGGCAGTCGGCAGTGCTAAGAAGTTGGGAGTTGCCTGATATGGGTCTTGGAAACCAAACTCAGGTCCTCTGAAAAAAACAGAACAAAATTTTTTCTTTAAAAATTTTATGCACTTTCTTATGTAAAAACACTTGTAATTTTGCAAGTTAGCAGTAAAATATTGAGGCCAATAATTTACTAATAATTTTACCAATTAGCACCGTATGCATTTTAAAGCTCACTGGAACATTGTTTCACTGCAAATGATTGTAAAATAAGATGATCATCTCAAAGGTCAAACTAGTCTTAGCATGTGATTTTGGTTCCAGATAAAAATATGTATTTTAGGGGCTGGAGAGATGGCTCAGAGGTTAAGAACACTGACTGCTCTCCCAGAGATCCTGAGTTCAATTCCCAGCAACCACATGGTCGCTCACAACCATCTACAATGAGATCTGGTGGCCTCTTCTGACCTGTTGTTATACATGGAGGCAGAACACTGTATACATAATAAATAAAAAAAATTAAATGTATTTTAAAACCAATTTAACTACATTAATGTATTTGTCAATCTAACAAAATCTAAGTACCATAGTTTAAAGCAGCATTTAATCTCTGAAATTTTTCTAAAAAGAAGGCACATAAAGAAGTTGAGAAATCAGCTATAAAACAAATGATAACTCATTCACTTTTTTTTAGAAACCTCTTATTTTGTTATTCTTCCAGATTGAACTCTTAATCACCAAGCTGTAGCTCCACACTCGCTAAGATGTAAAATTAAACAAGGATGGCCATTAAATTTCACCAAATGGCTTTGGAGTATGGAATGAGTTCATGTTAAATAAGTTCTTCCATTTTTATGTTATTAGCTAGTTACATTTTTAAATGTTTCACTCTTGAGTAGCTGCATAGATGCAAATGGATAAGACCAAATGACTGTCCATAACGTGATTTCAGGAATGCTCATTCTGGAAAGTTTTATTGCTAGTGACTAGCTTGATTTCTGAATATTTAGGAAAGAAATGTGTTGTCTAAGATTTCAGCTTTGAAATATCTTTAAAAAGTCCGTGGGGTTAAGATATATGATCAAAGTTCTTTTTTTTCTTTTGATCAAAGCTTTTAAAGTTCTGGAAACTTCCAAAGTCTATCTTTGCATTGCACGAAGTTATATATTTATGTAGTCAAGGTTTGTGATTATTTAAACTTGTGCTGCTTTGTAATGAGTGTAGTAGTTTCTTACATTGCATAACAAAATTACCACCATTATTTCAAGCTTAATTCCAACCAACACAGATGTGTTATGGCAGAGATTCAAGGGGCCAATAATCCAGCCTGGTGTTGATGCTTCTCTGCTCGGGACCTCATGAGGCTGAGATCAAGGCGTTGATTGCTATGCCATCATCTGGAGGCTCGGCCAGAGAAAAGTCAGTGTGTGGGCGCCCTCAAGGTGTTGGCGGATTTCCTTTCCTTGTTGTTGAGAGACTAAGGCTTTCTTTGTGTGGCCAGCAATTGGTTGTGGGTTGTAGCAGCTGTCCTTTGGTTCTTACAGTGTGACCTCCTCCCCAGATCTTTTCAGACTGAAATCATTTACTTTGAGGAGATTTTAGTACACTTTAAGGGCTCACCTAATGAACTATATCCATTGGGAATAATTATCCTCTTATCATCTCAACGTCAACTGATTTGGGGATCTTGCATCGGGTGGCCCCTGTGCACTCTAACATAACTTAATCACAGCACATAGGCAAGCTCTTTTTCTGTTCACAAAGTCCGGCTCATACTCAGAGGACCATAGTGTGTACGTATGCTAGATCAGGAAAACCCAGGGGCCATCCTAGAGTTCTGCTTGCTCCTCTTTATCTATCTCATATTTTTCAATTCGGGGAAAAGTTTTGCTGTCTGTGTTAGTGTTGTGTTGCCTGTGACTCTGGTAAGCTGAGTGTATCCCCCCTCCCCCATTTCTCCTTTCTCTTGGTAGGGTGCGTCCTGAGAGAAACTCTTGCGACAGCTTCAGAGGTCAGAGGTTTGTAGTTCATATGTTGTCACTCAGCTGATGGCTCACCTTGCTGGAATGAGGCCATATCCACACCTACAGCCTTTCCATGCTGCCTGGCTCTTTCTTCAGCTTCTTCAGCCCCCACACGAGGTGTGAGCAGATGGAACTCCACAGTGAAGCCTCCTAGCTTCTATAGGCTGTTCATGTCATCCAAGGTCAGAGGCAATTGGAACTGATGAATTTCAGTGGATATCAGTCTGCTTTTATAAACCCCACATGACGATGGCAGATTCCAGAGTACTCTTGATGCCTCCCTCTTGGTGACCTTCCCCACCCATATTCTCTTCCTGATTGTCCTATGAACTTCAAGCTTCAGGGATAAGGCAATAAATCTTTCAGAGGCAGCCAAATAGTTCCTAAAACTGCACAAGGCCAAATCCTGAAATCTATTCCTTCATATACACATATAGGTAGGTACACACATATGCCTATGAGTAAAATCACACACACACATATATAAATAATAAATATATTATATATATAACCACATAGATCTCATGCATATGTAACTGTGTATGAAAGAGAAACTGCTGTATGTAGTTTTGCTCTTCTGTACCCTAAGCTGTTATTGTATGAATTTTAATCATCAACACAGCTTCTCAGTAAGCTATGCTTTCTGTCAAAGTAAACTTTTCTCTTTGAACATTAAACATTTTATGTCTTCTTCTTTAAATAATAATTACTACTTCCATTTTTTTGTGTTTATTAGTTATATTTTTGTTTGCCTCTCAGTCCTCAGTTTTCAATCTGTTGAGTAAAAATTAGATCTACATTTTATGTTTACGGTCAGTCTTGTAGAATGATTTATTTTACCAGTACAAGGTCACTTTACAAGCATGTATTTGGAATGTGCCAGACTCAGTGAATCTGTGCAGTAGGCTTATAGAATAGAGGTAGGGGCGTGAGTTCTCGTAAGCAGATTAACCAGCACATGGTAAACAAGACCCTCTTGTTGCCATTATAATTTACAGCTGTAATGTGTTAATACAGATGTGCATACACGCATGCACACACAAATTTTTGTAAATTCTTACCCTTTCACAATGATTTATGTTGTCAGTGTTATAAGCCAACAGATCTTGAAACGTAAGTGGCTTCTCAACATTACAGAAAAGGGTTTTTTTTTTTTTTTGTAACAAAGTCAACCTTCTAAATGTCAGTATTTATAGGAATAATAAAAGAAACGTATAGGGTTTATTTTTATAATTTTTAGTTTATGTACATGTGTGTATATCTGTGTGTGGGTATGTGCACGTTCACACAGGTGCCTATGTGGTCTGTCAGCAGAGGACATCAGACTTCCCTGTAACTGGAATGACAGGTGATTGGGAGCTGGGAGACAAACGCTCAGCAGCAAGTGCTCTTAAAAACTGAGTCTTCTCTCCTGCCCCTTCATTTTGAATTGAAAAGAAAAAATAATATTGAGTTGGACTAAATGAGCTCCCACTCCCCAAAGTCAGAATTGCCTTGTGTGTCATATTGCTTGAAAGGACAAAATCTTTTTTAAAAAATGGTTTTACACCTTTTCCTTTTATAACAATCAGTGACTCCCTGGAGGTGTCACCGTTCAGAAGAAAAGGGATCCTGGCAGTGGGAACCAGAGATTGTTGACTGTTACAGCTCGTGTGGAAGGGCGCTCTGGCAGCCGGGAGCCAGGGGATAGCACAGACCACAGTAAGCTTAGCAGCTTACAGCCCTGCTCTAGGGAAGGTTTCCCCAATGTGACAGCTCTGCTACCCAGGAAAGGGCTTCCTAGGGAACTTGTTACAAATGGGCTCTGGCGCTCCGCAGCTTGGCTCTGCTAGGGGAAGGCTCCCCCAGTGAAAGTGTTCCAGCCCTACTCTGCCTCCTCTTCTGACTTCTCCTGCGAAGTTGTAACATCTTGGCACTGCTAGGGGAAGGCTTCCACAGGGAAAGTGTTACAGCCCTGCTCCCCTCTGTCTCTGCCCAAACCTCGGTCAAGAGATTAATTGGGAGGGAAGAATCCAGGAAAGTGGCTGCATCTGCAAGAAGAGCGGAGGCTAACTGAACAGGCACAGAGCTTATATAGATAGGGCTTCTTAGGGGCGGAGTTTTCTCAGGGAGATGGGGGAGGGGAATTGGTTAGTTTTTCCCTGCTCAGAGATTGGTTAGTTTAGTTGGTCAGGGGCAGAGATGGCTGATCTCAGAGCCAAACTGTGTTTCTTTCACTGGCCTTTTTAAGCCTTTTGGCTCTAGTTTTGGGGTCAGGGCATATTTCTTTCACTGACTCTGATTCTAGGAACAAAACATGTTTCTTTGGCACTGGTTTTTAGAGTCAGAGTACATTTCTTTGGGTCCGGGTTTAGAGCTAAATCATTTCTTTAATGGCTCTGGTTTCAGAGTCCGGGTGGGTTTCTTTGGCTGGACTTTTACCCTACACTCCCCTATTATCTTTAAGGTGAAGACCAGAATCCACACTTAAGATTTCCCGCTGTGATGGTCCCTGAAAAGTTCATTCACTGGGAACTTGGTTCCCAGTGTAGCAGTGCTGAGAGTGAGGGCTTCCCTGGTAAATGAATGCATCCATCTGTGGACTATGCATGAGTCTATGGCTGAATGAATGACTCTGTGGGCAGATGGGCTATGGTGAAAGTGGCGAGCTTGCTGTCTTTTACCATGCAAGATACAGCCAGGAACTGTGAGCTGAATACTCCTCTTGTCTTTATATATTATCTGCCCTTAGGTATTTTGTTACAGCAGCAGAACATGGGCCAAGACAACAAATGAGTATGAGTCCTCTGTGGCTGCCAAAATATACACCTCAGTATTCTCAACATGAAACTGTATTCACTTGAGAGGACTCATATGGATTTCACACCATGCCTTGCTCACTTCTGCCTATGAACTCCTGCCTGTGATAATAACTTTTCAACTAGAATGTTATCTTCCTGCTAGGCTTCCTGTCCAAACCCTATTCACCTCACCTTTTGATAACTAAAACCATTTTCTTCCTTTTAAAAATTTTGTTTTATTTTGAATTATGTCTCTCTGCATGTTGTATTGTGGTGTATGTGCATGTGAGTGTAGTGCCCATGGAAGACAGTAAAAGAGTCCTGTGCTCTGGAGCTGGAGTTACAGAGGGTTGTGAGCTGCCTGACATGGATGCTGAGACCCGAATCTTCTTTAAGTTGACTTACTCATGTAGCCCTTAGGTCCAGCTCCTTATTTCCCCACGTGTGAACAGGTACATACAGATAGTGTGTATAATGCACTCAGTTCCTTCAAAAATAGCAGTGCTGTTTCATGTTTCTTGGTGTGGCCTAAAGGGCTCAAGGGAACCTGCACTGTATGAGTTAATGAACTTTGCCACAGCTTTTTCACAGCAAGAGATGCTTGACAATAAGTTGAACCCAAATCAAACTTGGGAAGGTCCCCCTTCCCTCCACCCCCCCCCCACAAAGACTCTTTGGTCATACTGTAAAACACACGCAACACTTTAGGACAAGGAAGACTGCCAGACATGGAGTTGGTCATTCCCCGTGCTGCGACCAACTTTAACCTGCTGAGCATCACCTCTTGGCTAAAGCTCTTGTTCTTGCTGCTTTGTCCTGTTTTGCTCGCATCTCAGGATGCCTGTGATCCTGGAAATTCAAATTGCTGGTGAGAGTCCATCCTCTGCTTTCTCAGTTCCTCGGGTGCTTTCTCTGCAGGATGATCTGCTGCTTGAAGTACCCGTTGTCTCTCACAAACAAGCCGAGGTTCAAAGAGCACCTTACTGAAAACTTCTTATTCACACCCCTCATTGCGGGAAATGGGTCATACCCTGCTAAGAACAGCCATGGAAATAGATTCTCCTTTTGCTGCTGCTCCATCCATTACTTCATACTTAGCCTTTGTTTCTGTTTCTGTTATGGTGCTGGCTCCAATTCCTGTGGTCTTTTTCTTGGTCGGCTGTAACTCCGTGTGTTGTGTTTTCATTCTCACTGATAAGAAGTAAAGCTTTCCAAGGATCACATGCTTTAAATGATACTTTGACTTAGTATATTCAAAATCTATGTGCAGACAGTCTTCAATGCCCACTTCCATTTTAGCAGAGTTGACATCAGGCTAGGTAGCAAGCTGGTGAACAATAAGACTTCACTCTTTCACTAAGTCTGCCAGCCTCCTCACAACCATCACCTTAAGAAAATACCTCAGGCGGACACTGGTACTGATGTATGACTCACATGGTTTTCCACTTGGATAAATCCCAGATCATAACTTCTGCTCTGAGTCAGTTCTCTGGGTAAAGCTGACGCTAGGATTGTGATTCATGAGTATTACTCTTGTCATTGAAAAGTTCAATTTGACCTACAAATTCAATCCTAATTCCTTATTGCTCTAGCCTCTTTCCAGGATGCTGAAAGGCAGGACTACCTTTCTTGAAACAGATCCTTCATTATAGAAGGGATAGTGTTTTTCTACTTTGCCTTCTTCAGTTTCCACTGCTGCCATTTTTCTGGCTTCCCCATGATTAAGGGCAACATCGAGTTCACAAACAGGACAAAAAAGGCTCCAAGAGAATTCACTGTTACCACCACTAGGTGCCCATGTCACTCAGCTTCCTTTCAGGAGAGCTCTCAACCTTGGGAATGGGTTTTGAAGCCAACACTACTGATAAGATTTTGGTGTGAATGTGGCTTGTGACAGATGCTGTGACATTCCCATTTTTCAGAGGCTATCCCTCTTCAGGATTTCCTCAGCTGTGGGACAGTCTGATATAGCTTGTTTTACCCAAGAACTCTGGCACAGGGGTACTTACAAAATCCCAGAAATAAGCTTTTAGACATTAGCTTAGGTTAAAACAAGCAAGCAAACAAAACACACAAAGAAAAAGCAAAAACCATGTCCATAACATTGACAACAAACTCCTGCTGCCTAGCACTCACTATACTCAGACAAATAGCCACTCCATGAATTCAGCTGTGCCTGCTTGTAAAGCTCCTCACAGTTGGGCTTGTTGACTATTGTCAACAATATCTTGTCATTTCCTTATCCTGAGGTCTTCCTATCTGCATCTCTGGTCAGAAATTATGTCTCTTTGAGACTGATGAGAGATGGATATGCCTTTGAGAAGAGGCAACACAGAACCCTGTGCATTTCTACAGAGCTGGGCCAAACATTCTGCATCAGAAATACCACCCCACTTTACTGAAAGTCCATAAACCACACACACACACACACACACACATGCATATATACAGATCTAACTACATTCTTATATATAAAAACTATAGATCTTTTGTTTACAGGGAAGACACAGAACATCTCACAATGAAATTATTCACAGAAGACCAATTTGTAAGTATTTTTCTAAAAATAGCTCTTCATTGATGGGGGTAATAGCTCCGTGGATAAAGTTGACATGCAACTTGACTTGCAAGCATGAAGATATGAGTTCAATTCCCCAAACCTATGTTTTAAAAAAAATAAGTCAAGTATGGTAGTATAAGCTTTTAATCAGTCTTGGGGAGGGAGACATGGGCTGGATCCCTTGGACTCACTGGTCAGGCAGCCTAGTCTAATTTGTGAGCTCTAGGCCAGTGAGAGTCATGATCTCAAAAACACGGAAAAAAGAAAAGAAAGGTCAGACACTAGAAGTTGTCCCCTGGCCTCTACATGCATACCATACTCATGCACTCACATGAATATGCACACATAGGTACACATATGTATGCATGCACACACAAAATAGGTCATCACAATTTATCATACATTTTCAAGAAGTATCTTGTTAAGACTCCAAAACAATCCTCTAAGGTACAAAAAGGCAAGCATAAGAGGCAAGGTCTTATTTGTCTGTGTTTCCTACTATACTGTGAGAGCCTGAAGGTTAGAATTGGCATTCACCATTCACTCAGGACCTAGTATGCCCATGGCACACAGAACTTCCACAGGTACATGCTGGGTTAGAGAAGAGACCCCGCTCTTTAAGAGTGAGAAAACCGAAGACAGGCAAGAGCAGTGACCTGCCCCAAGCCATGCTGCAGGACGATGAGTGCGTGAGGATTCCGACTGCAGTCTTCGGACCCCTGAGCCCAATCTCCTACTGTTTATTGCTCAAACACACGAGGAAATCCCACTTAGCAAAACCTGAAAGGAAACCTGGAATTATAAATGGATTTTAATTCGTACTTTCAGAGTTTCTTTATCACTGTGTTATTTGTAGAATAAATACACAAAATTGGGGAAAGAGTCCTTGAGTAGAACTGAAGCTCACTGTGAGAGTAAGACCAGGGCCACACGCTTGTCCAGTACGCGTCTCTAGGCCTGTGTTGATTCCACAGGCCCAATCATGTGCTTCTCCTGATGGCATGCAGCTGGTCACACAGGCCAGGAGTGAGCCACTGCATTCCTGCCTTCAAAATAACAAACTAGCAAAATAACAAAGGCACACAGCTGGACATCAGTACATGACCATAACAGTCAGTGTAAGCGGCAAGGCACTTAGCACTATGACTGCCATGTTATTATGAGAGGAACCCAAATTATTTACTAAGGTGGGGAGTCAAAATAGAGTGTTCATGCCTCACACTTTAACAGTGAACTAGAAAAGATCCAAGTAAGACTTTTGTTCCCCAGTATTTCCATGTATCTCCCACCCCCTTGCCTCTCTCTAGCTGGGAAGCTAAGCAGAGCATTCCTGATTGCTCAGCAGATGGACCATGAGTTCATTGCTTGTTTTCTGAGCTCTGCCAATGGGGAGATTCCCCCTTCAATCTCTGCTGGTTATTGAGTGCTTGCTAGCCCTCACTCCAGTCCCGGGAGCCTGGGAGCTCCTTGTTCTAGCAAGTAAGTGTCTCCTGGCTAATCATTTTAAAAAAAATTGTGACTTTTATTTATGTGTCTATTTGAGTGTGTTGAGTGCATGTACACAAGCATTCGGTGCTCTCAGAGGCCAGAAAAGGGCATCAGATCCCCAAGATTTGGAGTTAACAGGTAGTTGTGAGCCACCGTATGGGTGCTGGGAACCGAATTTAGGCACTCTACAAGAGCAGGAAGTTGTCCTAACCCCTGGGCTAACTCTCCAGTCCTGCCATCACTCACATATAACATCAATGGGCCAATAAAAGCTCCACAGCAGAACACATTTCTTCTAGAAGTTTCTATACAGACAATTTATACTTCTTGTGGGGTCATTACATACAAAGGAGCAGTGTTTAGAGCTCTTCTCCTAATGGCTTACTTGCTGTGAAATGATGGAAAGAAAGAAACAGTAGAGGTCACCTATGTATTTCTCAGGTAGGTGACTCCTTATCTTGTCCTCAGAGAAGACCTGACATCCGTTCCTGAGGACCATTCCGTGGCTCCCCATTGTCTTTCTGAAGACACTGAGACATAAATGCAGGGAAAGTGTTACTCGTCTGAAATCACAGAGGGCGATTTTACAAATCAAAACATTAACTTCACAAGTAAGTAGAAAATACAGTTCCATGGCCTCCAGAAACCTGGAAACAAAATGTAGTTTTGAATGGATCATGACACAGAAACTCAGTGCACAGCACTGAGTCTGACAGCAAAACCTTTGTCTTTGAGAGCCAAAGGTGTGTCTTGAAATTCCATAGTTCTGATGGACAGATGCTGTGTAAGAAACCTATGCACATCTTCACGTTTAATCCACAGAATCTGAAGACTCCAGCCCTATCTATTCAGATAACTATTTTTTTAACATCCTTTTTTTTTCTTTGAACATTTTATTCATTTGGTGTCATGTAACCTACACATGTGGAGGTCAGAGGACAATTTTCAATGTCAGTTCTTTCCATGTGGGTCCTGGGGAATTGAACTCAGATCTTGGGCTTGAGGATTTTAGCTGCTGAAGTTTTTCATTGCTGACCCAAGATAGATTTTTTCCAAGTGGTTAATCCCATCGCCACTTAGCTTAGTAGTTTTCCCAGATGGATTGACGAATAGAAAAGTCATCGATTAATGATCACATGGGCAGTTAAGAAGCTTTTAAAAGTCAACTCATTTCGACTGAGGTATCTGAGTGGAACATAGTCAGAGCTACTGTGTGTATAAATAGAGCATCCTTAGATCCAGGCCTTTCATGCCCTCCCCCAAGCTTTAGCCATTGATCTTTTGGGTTCAAAGATGATGAACATTTGCACAGAGAGAATTTGTTTAAGGGAAATCATGTTGACCAAATGAAGCAAGGCTCCCCAGTGCATGTTTGTTCCATGATATCAAAGCCTTTTTGACTGTTGACATTTGGTGTGTTTTTGAAGGACAATAAAGAAAACATTATAATCAGTTTGCTTCAAAATGGTTATCAAAGTATCCTCATATGAACATTTTCCTGTAACTTTAAAGATGTTTTATATTTGGTACATGGAAAATTGTAAACAATACCTTAAAAGTGGTCTGACCTGCTGTCTTGAAACACATTGACTGGACATATTGCCTATGCTGTTTGTACAGTGTGATTTGTTATTTTCATTTTCTCCATTGATTTTGTACAATTCAACAAACATTTGATAAACATTTTAAACTAGGGTTAATTACATGGTCTTAAATTTAAAAATCCTCCTGTCTCAGCATCCCCTGGTACTAAGAGTACAGATGTGCGCCACCACAATGGACTAAGTTTTGAGTGACTATGTACTTAGCACTAGGTCCTTGGCACAGGAGATTGAAGAAAAACAGCCCTGGAGCCCAAGACAAATATTTCTCTTCTACCACTTAGCATTTTCATGAACATGGTCTTGGCAAATTTGGTGAATGTACACAAGTTCTATCTTATCAAGTAACTTAGGGTAAAATCGAAGCAGAGATGAGGACCAGCTGGTTGCTAGGTACCAGCCACTTCATTTGGCAAGTTGTTGCCAAAGAAATTAACTTATTAACACTCCCACTTTCTTGCAGATAAATGAATAAGGTCACAGAATTAGGGGTGGGTGGGAAAGGTGGTTCTTTGTATATATAACCTACCCACTTTGCCATACAAAGGCATAAAGACCCCGTGACTTCCAGTCATCTTGTGGTGAGGTCAGGATCTGAACACAAATCCCTCCCCTAGCTCTTCCCTCTAGAACTATTGTCCATTGGTTTCCTTCAAGGACAGTAGGCAGGTCAGGGCCAAAAGTCTAGTTGAAAGAAGAACTGGGAGGTTGCTTTTGCATTTGTATGTATGATAGAGAAAAATAGAGCAAAGTATTTCCCGAATATTTTACTTCAAAAATAGACTTCACCTGTAGTGAAACTTGGGGAACCTGAAGAAACTGAAGGAGAATAGAAGATTTCTGGAATGTTATGGAATATAATATCATTAGTTATGAGTAAGTGAAATAAGTCTTAGTATATAGAATTCCTACAACTTTGGGCCCCTATAAAGATGGTAATGAAAGTCTGAAAAACTCTCTTATGGAAGAAGTGACAATCAGCTCTCAGCCCTAAGTAGGTCACCTATAGCATCATGTACACTCAAGACTAAGAAAACATCAGGAAAGAGGGGGCAGAGAGAATGTAAGAGACAAAGGATGGGGAGGAGCATTGTGTGAAATGCAGACTTCTGCACATGCCTCGGCCATTGCATTAACTCACAGCAGCTGTGAGCAAGATCAAGTCATTCAGTATTTCAGCATGGATGGAGGAGGGGTTCACAAACCCTCAACCCAATCTGAGGACCCAGTGGTAGCTGAAGGCTCCTGGAGAAGGGAGAGTCAGGGTGTGGCCACTGATAGTGGATGGGCCCCTCAGCTATTCACATGCAAGCAGCACTAATTTTCAGGTCTCAGTGAGTGAAGGAGGAGGAGGGGGTGGAGAGATGAAGTTGGAGGGGATTTGTAGAAGAGGGTTTGGGGGAAGGGTGGGAAAGGGTGGATGTGATCAAAATACATTTATAAATGTACGGAATTTACATCAAGCAATGTTAAACTTACATCAAAGAATAAAAAGAAATATTGTGTACTAAAAACGACTCTCTTTGAAAGCAGGATTTTGATTGAATGGAACTGACTGAGACTCAATATGTTGTCTTCATGCTTGGGAAGATGGCAGTAATTCCGTCTCTCAAAAGTCTGAGATAGCCTCATATATAAAGATGACACTGAGAACTCAAGAACAATGGCAATGGGTTTCTGATCCTACTGCACGTACTGGCTTTGTGGGAGCCTAGGCAGTTTGGATGCTCACCCTACTAGACCTGGATGGAGGTGGGAGGTCCTTGGACTTCCCACAGGGTAGGGAACCCTGATTGCTCTTAGGGCTGATGAGGGAGGGGGACTTGATTGGGGGAGGGGGAGGGAAATGGGAGGCGGTTGTGGGGAGGAGGCAGAAATCTTTAATAAATAAATTAATTAATTAAAGAAACAAAACAAAAAAAAAACAAAAGTAAGAAAAAAAAAACCCAAAAGTCCAAGGCCAACTTGGGTTACAGATTAAGTTTCAAGACAGCTTGGGATCCATTGGGAGACCCTGACTCAAAGTAAAAATAGGAAAAGGGGGGAAGGGGAGGGGAGGAAAGAAAGGAAAAGGGAGTGGAGAGAGAAGAAAAGAGAAGAAGAGAAGAGAAGAAGAGAAGAAGAGAAGAAGAGAAGAGAAGAGTGGACAGGAAAGGAGAGGAGGGGAGGGGAGGGGAGAGGAGGGGAGGAGAGGAGAGGAGAGGGGAGGGGAGGAGAGGAGGGGAGGGGAGGGGAGAGGAGAGGAGAGGAGAGGAGAGGAGAGGAGAGGAGAGGAGAGGAGAGGAGAGAAGAGAAGAGAAGAGAAGAGAAGAGAAGAGAAGAGAAGAGAAGAGGAGGAGGAAGAAGGCAGGAAGAAAAACAAAGGTCCTGGAAGATGACTCACCTTCCAAGTTCACTTTGCCTTATAACCAAATGCCTACTTTTCAGTTTACTGTGTGACAGGCAGGTGTTTTACTCCTGTTGGCACCTGGACATGCATCCTTGGCAGGGAATCATACAGGTGAGGAATCTTGGAATCTTAGCAAACACGAACTGGACCAAAGAACTGGCTGCCTTCATCAGCTCCTCAAAACCTTATAACCAAACTTCTCCTTCTACCTAAAGGCTATTCCCTCCAAAAGAAGGAATTACTTCATATTCTATAGCATGGGCTCTCCTTCTTGATTCTACATACATCTTTCCAAAGTTGATGCCTTCTATCCTGGGACTCCTTATTATTCCTACTCCCCTTTTCTAAACCAGGTTTTCACCCTGTGTCTCTTCCCTTGCTTTAGATGGTCCTGGTCCTCACACCTGTCTTCCAGATAAATTTCAACAGTTCCTATTCCTTTTCTTATGTAACCAAGAAACCCTTTGTAACTTGAAGCCCAACATCTTTACCCTCATCATTTTGTCTTGGAGGAGATTCAGACATTGGCTTGATTGTGTTATGACCTGTATTAACTTTGGGGACCTACCCATGGAAGGAACCAGTTCCCTGGTCATGACTTGGCACTCAGGGCAAGCAGTGATGAAAATATTTTCCTTATTCTTGAGAGAGATTAGAATTCAGGGTTGAGCTTGAAGACCCCAGAGTTAGAGACCTTGAATTTTTATTTTTCTTTTACCACTTAGTAGGCAGGAAACTTTCAGTAGGGAATTACCATCTTTGTCTCTCAGTCTCCCCATTTGTGCAAAAGAGATTATTCTAATGTAAACCTCAGAGGCCAGCTTTGAGTAGCAAATGGAATGTCTATCATCATTTATAGGACACCTAGTAACTACCACACATTAGTGTTCCTCTCTGTCAGTACTTTTTCTAGATTCCAAACAGCCCTTTCCTTTATGACAACATCATGCCTCAGAAGTTTCACAACACAGATGAGTAGTAATGGTTTCGAGTAACACCCTCTTGGCGTGTGATACAGGGCAGATGTGATTAGATAGGTTAAGCTTGTTTTCCATTGACCCCATGCAGACACCACTCAGCACCATGAGGCACCACAAAAGTCACTTCATAAACATCATTCTGTGTTCCTTTATATGATAGTCAGGCAGATGATGACATGAAAGGAGGCATAAAACAGACTCAGAAAAAGTACCAAGTGTATTACATTCACAGGTCCTAGGAAACTAGAGACATGCCATGCCACGTTACCACAAAAAGATCTGCATCCAAACTCAGGTCCTCTGGAAGAGCAGCAAGGTTTCTTAAGAACTGAGCCCTCTGGCCAGCTCGGTCACTGCATTTAACGACTTGGAAATAGGCTTCCTGTTGTCTACCTGGAATGAACAGCATTGGATAAATCCTGATCCACATCAAGGCAGTTCCAAACCCCAAGTCCATGCTTTCCTCCAGAATGCTTGCTACGCCCTCTTCTGATGGATCAGTGAAATGCAACTCCAGGCCCTTTGGCCCCACTCTGTTCCTTGCTAGCAAAATAGCTCCTGACTAACAGAGCTGTTGGCTACACTTTAGTCATTCTATTTGACCCTCATCTCTCATCTCTGAGTTTCCTCATATTCTATCCCCCACCACAAGATCCCAAGGCCTGGGAAGTTCAGAATTTGATTCTGAACTCACAGTGGCTGCCATACCATGAATTCTAACCCCTGTCTTTTCCCTGCAAACTTGCCTGTCTGTCTTTCCATCGTCTCCATTTGTGTGTGTGAGTGTGTGTGTGTGTGTGTGGTACTTGTGAATGGGAGTGCAAGTATATGAAGGTGTGCATTTGTGTGGAAGTACACATTCTGATGTGTATGCATGCATGTGGAGGCCAGAGTGTTGTCCCTCAAGTGCTGGTCCAAGAATCTGCCCATCTCTTCTGTTAGTTTACAGTCAGGGCTCTCACTACCGTAGAACTTGTCAGTTAGGCTAAGCTGGCTGACCAGTGAACTCCAGAAATCCATCTGACTCTGGCTTCCCAGATGGGGTTCTATGCACACTCAAACATGCCTAGCTCTTTCTTTTTCGTGTGTGATTTCTGGGGGTCTGGTCACAGGTCGTTATGCTTATCTTTACTGATGGAGCCTGCTCCCAATCCTTCACCTTCTCCATTTCTTGCTGACAATCCTGTTCCCTTGTTCCCCCAGGTTTCAAAACCCGGAGTGAACACTGATAGAACTTTGTTCTCATGTTAGGTATTGAACTTCTGCTATAATAACTCAGGTTTACACCACTTTCCTTACCTCATCAATACAGTTTAGACTTTTGTTATATGCATTAAGTATACACTGAAATAATCTATCAGCTCCAAGGTGTTTTAAGCATGGGATCCAGATATTCTCTAGAATGCCCATAGATGATTGTGAGTGGACTTATAAAACTTCTACTATCACTTTAAATATCACTTTAAAGACATCATGCATTTGCATAATATATACATTTTCTTTGCAAACTAATAATTTTCATTAGTATCTTCAAGTATTCTGAAACAATCGTCTTTAGAAGGCTGTTCATCTTAGAGTTATTCCAGTCCTCACCTTTCTCAGCCTCCAGAGGCCAGCTGCCTTCTTTGGTTTGTGACCTGTTCCCTGTGGGACTGGAGTCCTAGGTTTTCACATCTCCCACAACTCAGTACTTACTCACTGGCCCCTCTCTTGTGACCCAGTTTACTCTCCCAATCTGAACTTCCTTAACTTAACCATATTTGCACCACCATGACCCTTGCTGGCATAAAATAACATTCATGAACTCTATAAATTAGAGCCTGGGATCTTTGAGGGGCCATTCATTGTTCAATGTGTCATGACAATCCATGCCCCAAATTTGTGAAGTGCCTTTCTCCTAACAGTCTTCAACAACCCAGGCAGTTTTTTTTCTTCTCTCAATCTCAAACTCTTACCTGGTCAATCCCCTGTTAAATTTTTGAGGACTTCCTCTTCCTTATCAGATCAGCCCATATCTGTACCCAGCCTTACAGGTTTTCAGCCAAATGACTGTGGTTTATCTCTCTCATCTCATCTCTAGTTTCTCCCAGCTGGGACATCCTAAGTCACTAATACCCTGCACTCCTAACTCTACAGCTTTACACTGCTGCCCCGCCAAGAGTACCCTCTCCTCTCACCCCACCCCTCTCTGCCACTGGATGACTGTTGATAACTGTTTTTCCCCATCATTTCCCATCCATAATGTTTTCCTTTAAAGACTTGAGACACTTTGATCCAGAGAGTAATCATGTATTATTTCCATTCATCTGTTGGAAGAAGAGGAGTAAACATTCCTGGGACAAAGTTTCTATGCATGCCTCTGAGTGTTTGGAGGAGCTTCTGAGTGGATCCTTCTCTCATGTCTGCCAGAAAGCAATTCTGTACCCTTTAAAGACACTGTGACCTTCATTTGAGTGTTTTGTCTGCCATCCAATAATGCTATTCTGGAATGTGTTCTATTGTATCACTTAAAGAAGAAAAATGTTTATAGGAGAATAATTATTTCACTTAATGAAAAATTACTTTTATTTCAACCACTTTAAAGCAATGAAAATATTTTCCTTTATAGGAGACTTAAAAGAAGAGCAATGTGAAAATCTTAATATTAATTTTTTATTTATGTGCACGAGTATTTGTCTGCGTGTGTGTGTGTGTATCACACATGTGCAATGCCTGCAGAAGCAAAAAACAGCATCAGTTCCCTGAAATAGAGCTGCAGGTGGTTGTGAGTCTCCACTGGGTGCTGAGAATCTAACCTGGGTTCTCTGGAAGGGCAGCCAGTGCTCTTAACCACTAAGCCATCTCTTCAAACCCAATGTAGGCATTTTTAAAGGGGGAAAAGTACTCTGCTTATAATGCTGTTTGTTTGTGTTGAGTTGGAAATGCACTCATTGTGTAGTTTCCTCTTCTCCTGCATTAGGAATGGCTTTGATCTAAGTGCTTAGGCAAGTTCTACCAAGCTCCTCTTCAGAATCCCCAGGAGAGCTTGTGATTGACAAGAACTCCTTCACTGTCTACTTCTCCACTTTTTCCTCCTTCTGGTCTTAACTACATTTATCTTTTCTCTAGGAATAATATTTTGTGGATGACTTTTTTTCATAAGCCCTTTCTTTCCTGCCTCTCTGTGACAGGAAAAGGGGACTGACTTTGCAGACTCATTTCTATTTCTTGTGCTTTTGATTCCTTCATAGTCTAATCCTTGAGCTGGGTGGGCATGATGGTAGATGTAATTAATCTAACACTTGAGAGGCAGAGACAGACAGATCTCTGAGCTCTAGGCTAGCCAAAGCAATACAGAGAAACACCTCCTCTAAACAAAACCACTAAATTTTTTAGAAATATCATCTTTACCCTCTACTTTTGTTTCTGTAATACGGTGATAACATCCTTACACAAATGTCCTAAGAATGTCTCAACCTCCTGATCCTCAGACTGAGTTCATCTTCTTCTTAGATGAGGATCTTCCTATTATACCCCCCATATCCATGAGTTGTGTTGCCATGGGCTTCAACAGAAGCATCATTAATGTCACTCTCCAGCAAACACAGTGTATGTGTCCTATCAACAAATAAACTGTCTTGTCTCCTTTATTTGTCTAGAATTTGTTCTATTCTCTGAAGGCGGATACTATAAAGTAGACTCACACTAACTCAGAATTGAGTATAACAAAGGGTTCTCTATTTAGTCCATTGATATCTCCTAGTAGGCTGAGAATTATTATAAGTAGGCACTGTGATGGCAAATTTTTCTCTGTCCTTTTCCTGTAAGGGTATAGTGAAGAAACAATCTCTTAAATCAGTAACTATAAGAGGCCATCTTTTAGGCAATAGGAAAGGCAAAGGAATTCCAGATTGTAGAGGGCCCATAGGTTGAATTACTTAGATCTGTCACCATTCTCCATTTTCCAGATTTCTTTTTAATAACAAATACAGGAGAATTCCAAGGACTGGTTGATTCTTCAATATGGTGAGCAGCTAGTTGCTCCTGTACCTGTTGTTCTAAAGTCTTTAGTTTCTTTTCTGTTAAAGGCCATTGTTTAACCCATATTGGTTCCTCAGTTAACCATTTTAAAGGTAGGGTCATTGTACCTCTGAAGGTTTGTTGGTTCTTTTGTGTTCTTGTACAGCCTGAATGGATAGTGACCTTTTGTTATACTACCTTATAATATCCTTCCCAGAAACTCATGTTTCTGGGATTGCAGGAATGTTAATCTGTGTATTCCTTTGCTGAAGCAGGTTGTGACCCCATAAGTTCACTATAATATTAGCCACATATGGGCTCAGCATTCCTCTCTGTCCTTCTAGCCCTATGCATTCAACCTATCTCATACTTTGTTTCACTTGAGATAGTATTCCTATTCCTAGGAATTGAACATTTGCCTCTTAAAGAGGTCAATTTGGATGCCAAGATTCTGGAATAATGATAGTCATATACACACCTATGTCCAGTAATCCTCCAATTACAATGTTATTTATATGCATTCTTAGCTTGGTCTTTGATCATTCATAGAAGTCTGCCAAAATATACATTTCCTATTTCCTATTGGAATTTTTGATTCGTCCTCCATGTTTATTCCATCATCCAGAACAGCATGGTTTTTTATAGCAAGCAATAGATTTTTTCATTTTCCTGGTGAGACATGTCCTCCACAGTGACTGGGAATGACTGGCCCAATTGAGGCCCCCCAAGGAGTTTCCTGATGGTATCAGGTTGCCTTGTCTGTCTTTTGTTGATCTGCATTCATTGGTCCAGTGCTGGCCTTTGCTACATCTTCTACATAGTCCAGAAGATTGAGACTTTCTATTTTTGCCATTCCCAGAGAAGACATTATTTCTAAGAATTCCTTGTCTATAATCCCTTCTCCGATGTCCTATTCTACCACAATTAAAACATTTGGCATTTTGATGTCTCCTAATACCTTTGGAAATTGCTTGTTCTACCCAAGCCTCAGTATTATAGTCAAATATCTCAATGTTCATTGTATGCAGGATCCATTCATCCATTGATGCTGATCAAACCTTTAAAGACCCAAATATCTTTTTTCATTCTAAGTTGGCATAAAAGCCAGAGATTCAATAGTACTTGTTTAGCTTCTGGGTCTGTTATTCCTGTTTGTACAACCTTAGTTAATCTTTGTAAAAAGTCACTAAAGGTTTTCTTTGGCTGTGTTAAACCTGGTATATGATTCAATTCTTTTATCCTAGTTCTTGAATCCTGTCCCAAGCATTTAAAGGGGCAAGATGTGTTCATCATAAAGGGTTTGATCCTATGAGTCAGCATTAAGTGCCCTTGCCAAGAATTTGATCTTGGGAAGCTTCAAAACCTTTTGCTTTTCCTTGTTGTTCTAAAATTCTTGCCTCTTCTTGCCAATAACATTTCTACAGTAGTTGCAACCTGTCTTCCAGGACTGCTGAAGCTAATTGAAGTCAATCAAGTGAGGTAGCCTTATTGCTGGAAGTCCATGTCTTCACCACCTCCCTAACAAATGGTAAATGTAAGCCATAAAATATGACTGTTTGCTCATTTTTTTAGATCATTCATACCTATAGGTTTCCATCTACATTCTTTGGATCATTTGGGGCATTTAGAACTTGATGGTTTGCCAGAGTTGATTACAGGGTAGGAAGCTAAAACCCTTGGTAAATTATCTCTGACTCTAATAGGTACTGGTGATGTTAAATCCTTTCCTTGTATCTTCTTTCCCTGCTCATCAGCTCTTATAATTTCTTCAATCATTTCAAATCTTTTTACCACTGTCTTTTGTAAAGCCTGAATCTCTTGATCTTTGAATATTTCTAATGATTTCATTGAGTCAGTTAGCCTCTGGTCCTCATTCTGCACATATGACTCCAAGGTATGAAATTTTTCCATTAAGGATAACTTCTCATCCTTGGATATCATATGAAAGATGTGCAGATTTCCTTCCTAGAGATATTCTCTATCTGCTAACTTATCATAACTTTTTAGCAGATTTTGACTGTCAAATTCAACAGTATTAATCCTTTCAGATAATTTCTCAGTAAATGTTGACATGGATTGAATTTTGTCTGTCAAATTAATGTTATCCTTTTCAATGGCATTAATTTTTTAGCTAACTTTTGATTTTCAATGGTATTAATTCTGTCAGCTAGCTGTTCATTATTAGTCTATAAAGACTGTATCATTTCTAAAAGTGCCTGCTTCTTGGCTCTGTTATCAAAACATTTTCTTCAGGATATAATATAAAAAACAAAGCTAAGTCCCAATATCCAATAAATGGATATATCAGAAAAACCATATAAGCCTTGCAGAATACCATCTATAGTATAAGCAAAAAGGTTATTAAATTCCTGGATGGTAATATTGTCTGCAATTATATAACTTTCAAATTCATTGATTTATTTATTACTCAAATAAAGTTACCTCCATTATTAGATTGCAGTAAATTGTAGATGTAATAATCTTTATTGATCAGCAGGTGTTGGAGTTCAGACATGTAACAGAGAGGTGCGACTGGCTGAGGAGAGACTTGACCAGTATGGCGTGAACAGTCCTGCTCAGTTCCATGTTGGGGCCTGCTTAAATACTGACAAATTGCTTTGCTTGACAAATTATGAGCAATTAAATCAATTCCATACACGGAGAAAGTTTTTTGTTTTTTTGTGACCAGAATAACTCAGAGCTTTCAAGCAGGGAACACAAACCAGAAACTGCACAAGTCTCTGTAAAGTCAGGGGAAAAGGGGGAGAAGTCTGCATGAGTTTGGAAAATTGCTAGTCACCTCATGGTAGCTCCACTGTGGCAGGGTTTTGACAAAAATTGCTTAGTAGGTGAATTCAAGCCTGGCAGGTGGGGATGGGAGATATTATGGGCTGTGGACCTTTTAGACCTTTTTGGGACAGTCCTGGTAGGTGTGGAGCTGGGATTCACGTGGGCACCAGATGAAGACGGACACTATAAAGTATTCCCACACTAGCTCAAAACTGAGTATAATAAAGGGTTCTTTATTTAGGGATAGATTCACAGATCACAGTCCTCTGCATGGGTGAGGAAATAGGAACTGAATCCAGCAGGGAAGAGAGAGAGAGAGAGAGAGAGAGAGAGAGAGAGAGAGAGACAGAGACAGAGACAGAGAGACAGAGAGAGACAGAGAGAGAATGCAAGCTTTATGGCTGCATTTGTAGTATGAGACCACACCCAAGTGGGCTGGATCTTAAGGGCTATTGACTGAAGGAATTCCCACAGAAATTCTCTCTAACTCCATTGTGATGGATTAAAATCGAGCTTTCCCACTTTCCTACTTGGATCTAGCTTCTGATGGGTCTAGCTTTCTTCTACTCCCATCCCATTTTCCACACTGTTGTAAGATTTGGCTCTCCAAAATTTGCTCTGTATTTTGTGTCTCCTACTGCCAATCTCCATTACCAGATACCCACTACTGTTTGCATTGGTTCATGTCTCAGTTTAGAGTGGGGCCCACAGGATCAAAGCAGTGCAGTAAACTGAGCCTAGAGTGGACAGTTGGACTAGGCTTTCACATAGACACACACCACAGACTATTAAAAATAATAAGAATAAATGTTTTTATTGAAAATGTTAAGTGTGACTAAACATAGGCATCTTTAAAAAAATAAAACAGTCCTATGAACATATTTTATTATTTAAAAAACAAGAATTGTATAATTAGTGCAAATGTCATAAAAAATAGACTTCTTTAGAGGAGCCTGGGGAGGTGTATTAATGGTTAAAGTACTTGTCATGAAGTGTGAGGATCAGAGTTTGGGTCATATTCACCAGAACCTATGTAAATGTCAGGTGGGTGTGTGGGCCCATGTATGTACTTTAAATCTCAGAAGAAAGAGGGGGTCATACTGTTCTTCATATCAGCGACTTCTGAATTTGATTGGAAACCCCTGCCTCACTGAATAAGATGTAAGAGTGAATGAGGATGATTCTTAGCATCAAGTTTGTGCCTCCACATACATATGCACCCATGCATGCACCTGTTCATCCACACACGCACAAACACGCATAGCACATACATATACAGCACACACATGTAAAAATAGAAAAAGAAAATGTAGATTTTTTTTTCCAAAAGATAATTTTGGGCAATTCCTAATTCATGATTTTAAGAAGAGTCAAGAGCAAAACAAAACAAAACAAACAAACAAACAAAAAAAAACAAACAAACTCGAGTTCAGGGGGGAAAATTGACAATAAAGAATTCTGGGTAAATATAGTAGCTTGGGAGACTATGTCACCGAATCCCCCAATCCCTTATGAAACAAATGAAAATTAGGTGGGTAAGGTAAAGTATTTCATAGTAACCAGTCAAGGAAGAGACATAAGCTCCCACTCTAATTTAAAAACCTTTTTTATAGTAAGGAAGAAAATGTACAGAAGATTTGAGTCTGGGGCATTCCGGACTGGCACCCAGCTCTCCTGCTTCAGGGGCGTACATCATGGAGCACAGGAACCCAAACCTAAGGATTCTCACCAATATCATTCCAGGTGGAAGATACAGACTGGCAGCCAGGCACGGCAGTTCTTGCTGCTTTCACAAGCTTGGTGGTTTAAAAACAGCATAACTTATTTTCTTACAGGTCTGAGCTAAGTAGTCCAAAATGTATTTTCCCAAGATAAAATCAAGGTTTTTACAGAGCCTTGTTCCCTCTAGAGGATCCAAGAAACAATGAATCCCTTTGCCTCTTCCAGCTTTTGGAAGCCACCTGCCTTCTTTGACTCTTGGTCCCTTCTTTAATCTTCAGAGAACATGGCTCCAACATCTGCTGTGATCATCAAGCTCCTCTCTCTTCAGAGTCCCCCTTCGGAGGACTTTCTAAGAACTATGCTAGCTACTTCAGGGTACCTTCTCCATCTCAAGATCTTTACCTTCATCACATCAGCAAAGCTTCCGTTTGCCGCAAAAGGTAAAATACAAGTCTGAGAATTAGATAGGGACATTTTAGGGAGAAGTCTATGCAACAAAATGTAGTGAGATTTCTGGGGAGAGAGCAAGCTGGCCGGCCTCTGCAAAGCTGCATTCGATTTCAACCAAGCTCTCTCTCGCCCCCACGTGGACTATTTTGCAAAACTTTTAAATGCAGTTTGCACTGAGGTCATAGACTGGAAAAAACATGTGCATCAAAAAAGAAAAGAAGTCCATGGTTCAATTCTGAGGTCACTTTTATACCCTAGAAGTCAAGAATCCAGGAGAAATCTTTTCAGAAGAAAATAGAGTCAGTCAGAGAAGCAGACCCACAACCGCTTCAAGCAGAACTTAGTAAATGTGGGTGGGTGTGATCAACATGTACATATGTGAAATTGTCAACAAATAAGTAAAAGAAAGAAATAATTTAAAAACTTGGTAGAATTATGAGTTCAATAAAATAAGCATCCAGAGAAGAAGTGACTTTTGAAAATGGTACGGGTTCAAAAGAGATGTTGACGTTCTAAAGAATAGGTGCTGGAGAAATGGCTCAGTGGTTAAAAGTACTTACTGCTCTAAAAGGACCATGGTTCAGTGTCCAGCGCACACACAGTGTCTCACAGCTTCTGTAACTCCATTACAGGTAGCATGGTGACCTCTTCTGGCCTCTGAGGGATTCTGCAATCTGTGGTACACACAAACTCATACAGACATACACACACATGCATATCAAATAATAAGTTAATTACTTTTAAAAGAATTTGCAAAATGAGATCAGAAGAATGTAATTTCAGGCCTTACAAAAAAATTAGAAATTGCAAGAAACAAATAGGTCTCACAAAAATGCTAACCAGTTGCATGGGTAAAAGTCATGGTGAGTCAAAAATATATAAAATCAGAGAAAAGGCATGAAAACAACAAGGAGGAAACTGGAAGGACATCCCAAAATAAGCCTGATTTCTGCCTGGATGGTAGAAAGTTCAAGAAATGAAACAGAAAGGAAAATTCAGAGGTAAATTTGTAAAAAGTCCCAAAGGTAAGTGGAAAACTGGTTCTTCACATTGAAATGATAAATAATAGCCAATGAAATAAAACAAGACAAAGGGAAAGTTCTAGTTAGTGAAAGAATCAGTCAAGCAAATCAAAAGAAACTTGTTGCTATTTGCATCTATAATATACATGTCTAATTACCTATCAGTATATGACATAAATATGTATATGTCATAAATTATGTAAACATGCTTATATAATCTATATAAATACACATGTAATTTATGTAAATTAATATTATATTTTCCATATATTTAGGTAGATGTACATTTTAATTTCTCTCTCTCTCTCTCTCTCTCTCTCTCTCTCTATTTGAGACAGGGTCTCACTATGGAACTCACTATGCAGACCAGGATGACGTTGAACTCAACAGAGCTCAACTTGCTTCTGCTTCCTGAGTGCTGGAATTAAAGACATGCACCATCATGTCTGGCAGCACACACACCTTTTAAATTACTTTTCCTGAGGCAAGTTCTTAATACAAATTGCCCTCAAATGTGTGATCCTCTTGCCTCTACCTCCTGAGTACTGGAATTACAGTTAGGAGCCTTCATGCTTGGTTATTCCATTCATATTTACTATTGCTCTTATTAACTTATGCAAGTTTACCTGAACAAACATATCAACATATATATGTATATACATATATATATATATATGAAACTACAGATTTATGTCGTTAAACTTTATATGCATAAAGTAAATATAGATTCTGATGTACACCATATTGGTAAATCATCATGTGCCATTCGAGCTCACTGAGAACCCCGCTCTAGAAGTGGGGTTGATTCTTCTCCCCCATATTTCAAGCATATTTGCCTCAAGTGTCCTTCAAGACCCCTTGTCTATCAATGACCTGGATTCCCCTAACTCAATGATAGAGAGGGTAAAAGAATAGCAAAACAGCGCCAGAGTGGAAACATCCTGTCCTTGAGAGCAGCAGGACGGTAAACCGTTTCCAACAGGGGGCTGTTGTTAATCCCAAGGCATGCAGGGAGCTATAGTAGAAAAAAGGTCAAACATTCAGCCATGGGAAGCTTATCCGTGTGGGGTCAAAAGGGTGCTGTAAATTAGGAGTTTTACCCCATTGTCTCAACTTCCCCAATCAATTTCTACTGGATATTTGCCAGCCCTTGCCTAATTTTGATGCTGTTATCTTAGTTATTTGTTCTTTTTCTTGAAGTCTCACCTAAGGCGACACTCTTCTTTGCCAGATACTCTGGCTATCTCAACAGGTCTTTCTCAGTCAATTTTTGTTGGATGTTTTGGGCATTCAACTTAACGTTGTTTTGCTGTCTTATCTATTCCTGTTTTTCTGTTTGTCTACGTACCTGATGCTTGCTATTTATTCTTTTAGTTTTGGTTTACTCATTTAAAACCAAAATTATGATCATTCTCTAAATCTTGCAAAACACAGGGTTTCCTTAAGTGTCATGTTTACTCTATGCACTTTTGAAGGAAAAAACATTTTTAAGATTAAGGGACTTCCCTTTTCTTAGTTATTTGCTATTTTTTTCTTATAATGAATGGGTGTTGACATTTATTAAGAACTTCTCGTGTACTTCCTAAGAAGGTCATGTGGTTTTTTTTTTTTTTTTTTTTTTGATCTGCTTATAGTGTTTCTCTCACAATCTGATTTCCTAATTTTAAGTGGGCCTTGCTTTCCTGGAAGAGCTATTCTTATTCATGATTCTTTGGATTTGTTCTCTCGAGTGTCTTAATATTGCATGTGTGATTTATTTTCTCAACAGTATTCACTAGTGAGGTTGACCTACATATAGCCTTCATCCTTTATAGTGTGGTTTTGGTATCAGGATTAGGACAAACTTAGAATGTGAGCTATCTGTTCTCCAGGAAGAGTATCTGCCTTGAATGTTTAATGGAACTAATCACAGACCAGGAGTTTCCCTTGACACAAATCAGAGTTTTATAATTCTAATCTTATCTCTTTAACAGTAAGGCAAATTTCTATTTCTTCTTGGATCAGTTTGGGTAAAGTTATACATTCTATGTAGTTATTGCTTTGCCTTAGTTTTCAAATGTGTTGAAATAAAATTACCCACTGAATCCTCTCTTCTTTAGAACCTGCATCAACTTTTTAAAAAAATATTTTTTGTTTTATACTTATGGGTGTTTTACTTGCTTGTGTGTCTGTGAACCACTTGCAGTGGTTCAGTGTGTGCAGTGCCTGAGGAGGCTGGAGAGAGGACTCTCCTCTAGAATTAGAGTTAAAAGTGGTTGTGTGCCTACAGGTGGATTCTGGGAATCAAACCTGGACCCTTTACAAATCCCAACTCCTCCGCAAGTGTAGCAAGTGTTCTTAATGACTGAGCCATTTCTCCAGCCCTGGGAAATAGTACTTACTTTGAAGACTGATGATCAAGTTTGATTCAACACCTGCCCACGCGTGGGCTTAGCTACTAGAGCTAAGCATATAGGAAGCCTTCCAGCACAAGCTCACGTATGTTGCAGTCATTCATTTTTAGATATTTGGTAAACACACGCTTGATACTCTAGTCAGGACACTGGAACTTCGCACTTAAGAAATGAGTTTGCTCTAAGTGTAGCTCTCATCCTTCACCAAAGAATTGTCTTTTGTAGCAGACAGAGAATATTAAAGGAAACCAAAACTGGTCAAAATGCGGAGAACAATTGATTGTAGGGTACTCAGACCCAATAGATACATTTACAAAACAACTCCTGGATCTAAGGCCCAAGGAACATTTTGGAAAAGTGGGTGGAAAGATTGTGTCAGACGACCAGAAGTATGCTTTGAAATCGTGTCTTCTAGAAATTACAGGGAAGCTACATAAAGTCTCAACAAAATGGCCGCCTAGCCGGGCGGTGGTGGCGCACGCCTTTAATCCCAGCACTCGGGAGGCAGAGACAGGCGGATCTCTGTGAATTCGAGACCAGCCTGGTCTACAAGAGCTAGTTCCAGGACAGACTCCAAAACCACAGAGAAACCCTGTCTCAAAAAACCAAAAAAAAAAAACCAAAAAAAAAAAAAAAAAAAATGGCCGCCTAAACAGAACCTGAACAATGACAAGACCAATAGCCACGCTGTTGTGGAGGGGAACTCTCATGGGGCCCTCCCTACACACAGAACTACACACACTGAGGACTGCTGAGAGGAGTAGAATTAGATACCACTCGGGATGACCCCCTGATTGATTATCCAATTCCAAGTGGTCATCCCTGAAATCATATATATAAAAGCAACACTAAATGGACTGAACAAGTACTTTTATATTCATGTGTTTATACATATATGTAACAACAGCAAAGAAAAAGAGGCCATGATTTAAGGGGGAGTATGAAGTTACATGGAAGGGGAAGTAAAAGGAAAGAGAAGAGGGAAATGATATAATTATATTTTAATTTTTAAAAACAAAAAATATATTTAAAAAAGAAATACAAGTATCTGTGTACATGTAAGAACTACAAAGCTATTTTGTTTCTCAGTAGAGTGCTATATAGCTATTCTGAAATACTTAAGAGATGAATTTTATCTTTTTGTGCTTATATGTGTGTATTTGTATGTGTGTACATATGTGTATGTGTGTGTGTAGTTGTGTGTGAAGGCCAGAGGTTAACATGAACCTGGAGCTTACCTAATGGGCTAGTCTGGCTAGCCAGGAAGTCCTGTCCCAGGGATCCTCCATCTTCGCTTTCCCAGCGCTGGGATTACAGTTGCATGCCATCACACCCTGTTGTTTTGCCAACCACACTATCTCCTCAGCCCCTGGACACATCAGTCCTGGTTTGACACGGAGGACACCACAGATTGTGTCAGTACTTTCCCCACCCGGCAGTCTTGATGCCCTCTATGGCTGCTTTTCAAGTGAATTCCAGCCCTTATCTGCTTTTCCTGAAATTGGTGATTTTTTTTTTCATAGCTACTGCAAGTGATGACCTCTTTAGGGCCAGAGAAATAAGAAGCCAAGAGTCTACCAACTAGACATGTATGGAAGTTCACTTTAGTTCCCTGAACTGGCTGCCCTCCAAACACAGCTGAATTCAGGAGCGTCTAGTTTCCCAGATAATGCCAAGACACCTGCTTCAAACTGCAAAATCACATGATTTTGAATGAGCCTAATACAAACCACAGTTAAAGATGTTTGATTTGTAGCCAGAGAAATGGCTCTGTGACTAAGAGCATGCACTGCTCTTCCAGAGGACCAGGGTTCGATTCCCAGCACCAACATGCTAGCTCACAGCAGTCAGGGGTTCCAGTTCCAGGAGATTTGACACCCTCTTCTAACCGCCACAGCTTCAAGAGCAGAAGGTATACTTACACATATGTCCAAGGACACACACACACTCAAAGTAAAATAAAGTATTTAAGATTTTTAATTTATGATACTAATTGTGTACTCATATATGTATTTTCCTGAGCACATATTATTTTAAAAATTTGCATTAGAAAAATTGTGATTGTTTAGAATGACAAAATAGACTATATTTTTGGGTCAAAATATATTTCAGATATGTTTCTCTTTCAGTTCTGATTCCCATATTCTTCCAAAAAGGGAGCCATCTCTGAGCTTTCTCAAATGGAAAGTTCATGTTGTTTCAGTCACATAAGAGATTGCTTCCTCTTCTGTAACTGAAAAGTTTGAGCTTCACACGGCAAGCAGATGTTGCCCCTGTGTTGCCTCCGTATTCATTAGCCTATAATGAATCTATTAATTGAATATGTAAGTTTGACTAATTAGACAGAAGCTATTTCTTCAGATTTAAAGGGTAATAATAAAAAATTTAAATTGCACCACCAAATCAAGCATTTAAGAGTTGATAAATGTGAACGGGAAAGTGCACAATTCCAATATAAATTAGTTAATCATCTCTGTTAATCTAGGTGAGATACATCAGTGGAAAGGTCAGTCCATTTGAGGCTCGATTTGTTTTTCAGATACTAAATTTAAAATAGCAAAGCGAGAGCACGATGAAATGAGGAGGCACAGAACCCCGCTTCTGACCCAGAGGCTGAAGAGTGGGACCTCTGTGATGGATACCCACATCCAGGCCCCCCATCTGAATACCAATCAATACCCTGGGACCCTTTTGAATGTATTCTAGTTTCCTTTCTGTTGCTGTGATGCAACGCTCTGACCAAAAATAACTAAGAGTCTATTTGGCTTACACGTTCAGTTCACGGTCTATCACTGAAGAAAGACTGGGCAGGAGCTCAAGCAGAAACCATGGAAGAACACTGCTTACAGGCTCACTCCCAGGTTCATGCCTAACTAGCTTTCTTATATAATCCAGGAGGCCTTGCTCAGGAGTGGGGTTGCCCATAGTGGGCTGGGCCCTGCAGTGACATTTCATTTGTATTTTAATAAGTAAAGCTTACCTGAAGATCAGAGAGTAAAACAGCCCGGATGGTCAGCCTTACAGACCAGGCAGTGGTAACACACACATTTAATCTCAATAGCCACACTAGTTGCCATAGAAACCGGGTGGTTATGCCTTTAATCCCAGTGGTGCACGCCTTTAATCCCAGCCCTAGAGAGGATTATAAAATGGGAGGAGACAGTGCTCAGACACAGTCTCATTCTGAGATTCCTTGGAGGATTGCCATTTCAGACTGAGGTCGAGGTAAGAGCCAATGGCTAGCTGCTTTGCTTTTTGGATCTGAAGGTTGAACCCCAATTTCTCTCTCTGAGTCTTTATTAATCATGCTCCATGGCCCTCCAACATCACTTAACAATCACAACAGTTCCCCATAGACATGTCTATAGGTCAATTTAATCTGAGTAACCCCTCAATAAAGATTCTCTTCTCAGGTGACTGTAGGCTGTGTCAAGTTGACAGTCAAACCCGACTGGACAGAGAGCAGAGACTCCTGTTTCTGGAGTGGAGCCAGGCATTCAGACATTCTTTTTTAACTCTCTGAATGAGTGTAATTAGACTAAAGGTTAAAAACCACTGAACTGTTCCATGGATGTCTGACCCCTGCTCCCAGCTCAGCTAGAGTAAGATGACCAAATACATACACATAAGGAAACTGACAACTTCGAGTGATGGCTGCTTTTCTGCTGTGGGGAAAACACGCTGGCTTCTCCTCTATTTCCTCTCTTTCTTCCTTCAGCAAAGGGTCACGTACTTGAGATAACATCATTTGGATTCAGGAAGCTGAAAGCATTGTCAGTTCCCAGCATTTGCTTCTGGAAATCCCAATTTATAGAGTTGGGTTCTATCTGTGTTACCTTTACACACACACACACACACCTCACAAGGCGGCACTGTGGAGACAGTTGGTTCAGTCAGTATGCTACAGTACCTGTGGCCCTGAGTTCAGTCCTCAGAACCCAGGGGAAAATCTAGGTGTTGAGGCACATGCTTGTGATCCATGTACTGGGGAGGCAGAGACAAGGAGAAAGCAGGGACTCACCGGCCAGTTGGCCTTGCCTGATCAGTGAGTTCCTAATGAGTGACTCTATCTTTAAAAGCATGTTAAAGTAGATAGCTTCTTGAGGATCAACACCCATGGCTGTCCTCTGGTCTCTACACTCTAGGATATATGCATGAGCACACACACACACACACACACTCACACACGGGAAACGTCACAGGTATTTTCTGTTGGACCTCATGTTGGAAACTCCTGGGCTTCATGTCTGTTCCTATAGTAATCAGAAACACAAAGAAACCCATAGAAGGCCCTGGAGAAATCAAATGAGGGACTTTGTCTTTTCTGATGCCTTCTTTTATAGTCATTCTCCTGCAGCTTTCCAATGCTTTGAATATTTAGTTACTGTCATTCAGACTCACTACAAATACAGGACTTGGGACATCACACAGGTTTGTGTGTGTGTGTGTGTGTGTTCATAGGCTAGTATTTCCAGGTTTAACAACAGTCTCTAGGGAGTCAGTTTTCCTGAAGGGGAACATGCATGACTGTAGCAAGATTCCTTGCTATTTGGTTTTGGATGTCCAAACGGGATGTTCATGTCCTAGCCATGAATGTCTTCTGTTTTTGCCTTGTGCCTTCCACACAGAATTTATAGTTGAGAAGTGGCTAACGTTCTTCCTCTGCTGCAAAGACAACTAGTGGCCCTTGTATCCTCTTAGTGGCCCCTCCCAGAATGCAACAGAGGACACCGAGGGTTGGACATTTAGTGCTGGTTTCTAGTGGTTATGGATGAGCCTCTATCCCAAACACTACTAATGTTTGCATGAGAATCTCTTATGCCCCGAAGATCCTCAGAATTGAATGTCTGCATAAACCCAGCACTCCAGGGAGGAAGGACTTGCTGAGGATTAAAGAGTTCTACGGAAAGTGATAAGAACAAAGATGTCTATATAGAAGTGGGGGTTTTAACAGTCAAAAGAAAAATAGAAACTCGGGAGCATGAAAGACAAAAAAACTGAATTATATGCCAAGCACTTAAATGGTTAAAAACATCTATTAAAATCCCCTACCTTGGCTGGTAAGGTGGCTCAGTGGGTAAAGGCGGTGGCTGCCAAGCCCAGCTACCTGAGTTTGGTCCTGGAGCTCCACGTGGTGGAAAAAAGGAACCAAAACAACTTTCAAAAGTTATTCTTTGACCTTCACACACACACCATGTGCACCCACAATCCCCCCAACACAATATAAGCAAAACCTGATGGAGTACTAGCAATAGCTGTGCCTATCTGTGGCCCACACGGTTCTATCTTTAAATTCTCACGAGCAGGCTCTAAGCAGAACATTTTCTATGACAAATTTGACTTTTTGTTTTTTTTAAAAAAAATCTTTTAACAACAGTTTTTATTCTAAACCAACTTCAATCTAAAATTTGACGGAATCCCCAACATGTTTTCCTGCAAACTAATTCAAATTCAATTTTAGTAAGATAGATGTCTTAGTATCAGACACAACCCACAGGTTATCCACAGGTTAAACTCGGACATAGTCACCTGCACGTATGCGCCATCAGCTGCAGAGGGCGCTGAAGCCTTTTTCCTCGGCCCTGGCGGACTAGATTGCCAGCTGGGCTCTTCATGTTTCCCCCTGTAAAGTGCAGTTGCTGCTAAAAGGTAGCACCTGCATACTCGGATCACTCACTGTAGAGTGCACATGAAGTAGAACTGGGCCTTGCAACAAACACAAATCTAGTTTCCACTTTTAAAATTGTCTCCTGGGGTCCCCCAAACATGGAGGATCCCTTTCAAAAGGAAAGTGGTGTGCTATGTACTGAAGCAGAGTTTTGGAGTCATAACCAGTCAGTGAGCCGCTTCCTGAAACCACACCCCTTTTTTTTGTGGAATACAGTGACCAGAGGCCACATTAAGAAACGAGGGAGTTAATATCTAGAGAATTTTTATAGCTAATAAATGCCCCAATCTCAGCCTCTTCTGGGCATTAGGAGGAAGAGCTAATTAAATGGGTGTTTAGATGGCCAATAAAAAAAAGTTAATATCGATGTTAAATAAGTGCATTTATTTTATAGAACTTTTATAATGGGTCCAAAATACTTCATTAAACATTTCTGGGTAAAAATAGGCAAAGTTCTTTCTATAAGCATTTGTTAATGAATTAAATGTATTTCCCTCTAAATATACTCTGCGTTAAGATTGTCAGAGTTTTCAGGAAAGATTTTAAATAAAGTGGCCAGGCACATCCCATTGGAGATGGATGAGACCATTAGGAGACACTTAGATCTGAAACGAGCTCTGAGATCATTCTGCATATAACCCAAGCCCTCTCTCCCCCTTTTTTTAATATTTCAAACAATGTGCCTCTTTCAAATCATTAGACTTAGAGACATTTAAGGAACTGATTCGATTAACCCGGATGATAGAAATGCTATAACATGTGATTTATTTTTTTGAAGATAAATTACAATGTCAGCATATCAGAAAAGGTAGGCTGTCTGCACCGTTACTGATGGAAACGGGAAAGCCATTAAGCAGGCCATCTGACACTGGGATTGCTCCAGAACGTAGATAGGGGCTTGACTTCCTTGCTGAATGTGCAGCTACCGTGGAAACAAAGGTTCCTTCCTGGAAAGGGATCTTTATGTCCCATTTGGGTTCCCTTGTTGATTTTGAAAGCATCGTTCTTAATAAATACTTGCATAGTCTTAAAAGCAGCTAAAATGCAGCCCAAATGGTTATGGTTTTATGCCTTAAAGTCGACCTTCACATAAAACCCATGCCTTGAAATTACAAGGTTGCATTCTATTTTTCAGGTGAGGACATTTGAGGCAAGAATTTATTTTTCTCCTCTACAACCCCAGGGTATTGGCTCCACTAGACCTAATAAATTGTTTTCATGAGGAAACAGAGCATGCTGGAGTTGGGGTTTCCTGGTCCAGGGGGTTCAAATGAGATGTGTCCTAAACAATAAATAAGTACGGGCTGGAAAGGCAGAGAGGAGGAATACTGTACTGATGGTGGTGGTGGTGGGGAATATGTTGTAACCAAATAAGGAGAAAAGAACAAACTTAGAAATATGAAAACTGTTTTCATAATTATAGAATCTATGGAGACAATGAGATGACAAAACAAGATAATAAAGGAAATGGAGGAAAGAATGAAAACATGAGGAGGGGTATGGAGAGGGTCTTTAACACTGAGGAATGTAAGTCCTGGGGTCTACAAAATGTAGACTAAGTCAGGCAGTGGTGGCACATGCCTTTAATCCCAGTACTTGGGAGGCAGAGGCAGGCAATTCTCTGTGAGTTCGAGGCCAGCCTGGTCTACAAAGCGAGCTCCAGGACAGCCAGGGTTGCACAGAGAAATCCTGTCTGGAAAAACCAAATGAAAAAAAAGAAAGAAAAAAATGTAGAATAAAGAAATACTATAGCTATAATATTTTGTTTCTTGCTAAATTTGTTCCACCTTGAAGTCAAGAAGTTGGTCCAAATGTGGCCAAAATCTTGCATTTAAGATGGGTGGAGTTATCCCATCTTAATCATGAAGGAAACCATTTGTAGAAAACCTTGAATGTAAACATGCAGAGTGAAAGATGTGACAAGCAACAAAGCTTACCACCTCAGAGAACAAGTGTTCCTTACCCTGAGAAGGTAGGGAAGCTGCCTCCACTTGTGGAAGTGGCCAGCTATGGTCCTTTTGCTCCGAGCAGACAATAGAAATGCATTAGTTACTGTGACCCTCTTTGTTTTAGGAACTGAGGAAGACAGATGGGAAACAGAGGACTCAGATCCTGTGCTGATCACCTCACTGTGTAATTACAAAGTGTCATGGGGAAGGAGTCATGAGGGAACAATTAAACCAGCTGTCATTGAGCATGATCTGGGAGTAGCCTCCTATACAGTCCAAGGCAGAAGTCCATCTAACTGTAACAAATGTTGACAATCCTATGGTCCATGGATACTGTTCTTTTAAACTGGAGCTAGCAAGTAAGATATGGGCAGAAGGGAAAACTCTGGCTTATGCTTTGGGACCACTCACTCACTATACCAGTGGTTTCTAGCACGCGATCGTCCTTCCAGACCTATTCAGCCATGGGGCCCAACACAAGTTTCCCGTTTTCTTTCTTCCTCAAAAGTTTCTGTTGGCTTCTCAGTACCTCAGCATTAAGGTCCCCACAAACATTGACATCCCCACAACTTGGGCTTAACTGCCTTAGCAGCCTTGTTTCCTGCTCCTCTGGCTGCATCTAATGCTTCCCGAACCTTCTCCAACAGCTCTGTCCTGGTGCTTTGCACACTCTGCCTGCAGTGTGTGCCTACCTCTACCTGTGCGGGTTTCACTTCTCCCGTCACAGCCGCTCAAAGGTCAGCTTCCCAGATTCTCGGCCTCTGCCTGGCTGGAGCAGCAGGTCCAGCCCTTCTGAGAGCAGCCCTTCTTAGAGTCGGGGATGCACATGTCTAGAGGAAGGGTTGTGTGTGAGCTTTCTGGGGAACAAGGCTCTCCCTCCATCTAGGGACCTCCCTGCACTGTGCCCTGCCTGGAAGATGGGGAAAATACCTTTGGGTGGAGGGAGGACAAGACAGGGGACACAACAAAAAATAACTGTTTATTTGCTGGTGCTTTTTCTCCTTTTTAAAAAACCATATCCTGAGATCAACCCCCACCCCACAACAAGATACAGCCTTTGGTCTCTTCTGGTGTAAGGGAGGATGAACTTCTGATCTTCCTGCCTCCACGTCCCAAGTGAGTGAGTGCTGGGACGCTGGGTTTTCAGGCATGCATCACTATCCTGGTCCTATGTGTGCTGGGAACTGAGTCCAGAATTCTAGACAAGCACTCTACCAACGGAGTTACTTCTTCACCAAGTTCTCCTTCTTCCTCAGTATCTGGTCTTCTACAGCATAAACAAAAAGAGATTCTCATGAGCACACTCTGTTATTAAGACACAATCTTTGGCCACAGATATTCTCTGTGAACGGAAATCTCTCAACGACCCAAATTAAGGCGCATTGCTGCTCTACGAAGCACTCCACTCAGGTCACCTCAGGCAGATAATCTTAATTCTCAGAGCCTGCATCGTGTCTCACAAACCCGGTAAGACCACAGCATTCTGTCTGTCTGCACAGCACCTAAGCACCAATCATTAGGCAGCTTTAGTTAATGAACATATTTAAAATCCATGTTTTCTGTATAAGCTAAGAAATGGTTCTGAGTCAAGGGGTTCTAAAAACGACATGAGGGGAGAAAGAAGCAGTTGCTCGGGAGTTTAAAATGTTCCATGGAAAAATAGGAGGAAACAAAATGGAGAAGGTTTGTGAGGATTTCACAGGGATGAGGCAGAAAGTCTTTAAAAAGTTCTTTCTATATGGGGCTCCAATATTAGCCCAATGATTCCCCGTAACCCTATCTGGAGTGAGCTGTCCAGCTTCTTGATTGGTACCCATCTTTTCCGCCATCTCTACTATCTAATAGGTCGCTTGTTGGAGGAGAAGGAATGGAGATGGAAGCTCAACCTGGGGATCAGACAGGATGGCAGTTGCTACCAGACCAAAAGTCCCATGTTTCCGGGTGTGGTTGAAATGAGAACAGAGGGACCGGGAACCACACACCCCAAGGCACTCAGGCACAGCTAGGCCGCAGGGCCGGCAGAGGGCAGCAGTTGGGCGGAGAAGCCTGGTGGGGGGCCAGCGCGGCCGGTGTCGGCTGCTCCAGAAAGTTCTCCTTGAGAGCGTGGGGCGCGTCTATCACCCCACCCCGTGGCCACGCGTCCTTCGCGCTACGTGGGAGGGCTGGGCGGAGGGTCCCTCGGGCTGCTCGGGACCCGGGGGTGTGGAGGGGAGGGACAGCGGAGAGTGAAGGGGCGCGGGGTTCGGCGGGACCTGAGCTCGGGCACCTCTTCACCGGGACCGTCCGGCTACTGGGCTCGGAGGGCCGCTCTCTCCGAGCCGGGTCCCGCGCGCGAGGCCGCACCTCGGCCGTCGAGGCCCCCGGGGGCGCGGCGGACTTGACCGTGCGGGCGCGCGGCGCCGTGCGCAGGGCCGTATGCAAATGCGGGCCGCGGCGGGACGTCCTCATGGGCCGCACGTCCAATAAGAAGCGCGCCCCGCTTGACACCTGCCTATATACAGCGAGCGCGCCCCGGCCGCGCAGCGCCCCGCGCACACCCACCCGCGGCTGCCCATGACTTCCAGCGAGATCGCCATGCCCGGCGAGGTGAAGGCCGACCCCGCCGCGCTCATGGCCTCGCTGCAGCTCCTGCCGTCGCCCACGCCCAACCTGGAGATCAAGTACACCAAGGTAAAGCCGTCCGCGGACGCTTTCTAGAAGCTTCCCTCGGGATGTCTTCCGAGGCCGGGGCCCAGAGGTCGCCTGTCACCCCCGCGCCTCCGCGGGAATGACGATGCGGGCTTCTGAAGTCCCGCCGCGGCTCGGGGAGCGTCTCCTGGGAACCGGCCCCCATGAGGAGGCAGCGCGGGGGTCGCCGTCAGTGGCAGACGGCGGTGACGACCTCGGGGCTCACTAGGGAGGTGGGGTTTCTCAAAGCAGGCTTGGTTCGGGTTCTGGGGTCCCCTGGGTGTCCTTAGGGCGAGCCGAGGTCCGGTTCTGGGGTCCCTTAGATATCCCTAGGGCAGAACTAGACTTGGCTCTGCGGTCCCTTGGATCTCCGAACAGGCTGGAGTCCGCTTCTGCGGTCCCCCAAGTTTTCTCAGAGCAGACGGAGTTCCGGTTTTGGGGTCCCCGGGTCTCCTCTGCAGACCAGGGTCAGGCTTGGGAGGTGGTTCCCCAGGGTCTCCTCAGAGCACGCAGGCATGCAGTTGTCCGGGTCCGGGTCCGGGTCCGGGTCCGTCAGTCTTAGAGCAAACTGGGGTTCCCCGCCAGAGTGGCGTTGCAGTCCCGCGTTGCCCCGCAGCCCTCCTGCGCGGCCGCGCGGGACCAGCTTCCCTCAGAGCCGGGTCGCTGCAGGGGTTGTCAGGACTCGGGTCCCACAGATTTCGCGGGAACCCGGCCGAGGCACAGTAGATCGATGCCAGGATTTCTTCAGGATTTTGTAGGCAATGCACATCTTAGTAAAGGGAAAACAACTGAATTTGCACAAATTAGCGAGCTCACTTTTGCACTGAAAAAAGTTCAGTTTTTTCCCCTAACGAATTCTGACGTCTTACGATTGCCAAGCAGGAATTATTGTTGTTAAACCGCGTTAAAAAGCAAAGCGCGCCTGATACCCGATGTAAATTGACCCCACCCCCACCACCACACACACTTTCTCGGGGTGGGGAGAATCTGTTTTATCCATGAGGTGAAATTTGTGAAATATGTACACAAAGGGAATGTATGTTATAGCAAAGAGGCGGGCACAGCATTTAAAGCCACATTTCTTGGGAGTTCATTTGAGATTTCTCTTACTTGATTCCCATCCCTTCCTCAAACTTACACCCATTAACTTAAATGCAGCGTGCACACACAATACAACTAATTCGTGCTCCACTGCGGGCATTAGAAGATGCACGAAATGTAGAGAACTTAAGTTAGTCGCCTCTGACACTGCAATGGTTGAAAGAGCAATGCAAAAACATCGTTTCTGAAAATTTGTTGCATTGAATTTCAAAATTAGGATTAGTAGGATTCGCATTTTTGAATGTAGATTTAGGTGGATTTAATGTACCTGTTAGCTTTTAGATGCTGTGACAAATTTTTGAAAGCCATTTTAATGAGAGGTCGTTAATGGTTATAGCCCTTTAGGCATTGTTTGCATAACAATAGTGCCAGTGTGTGGCACATCTCCCGGTTTAGGAACAAGCCAGGGAAGCATTCACATAAAAGTTTTGTTTTATGAGGGTCCCTAACCTCTTCTGCTGCGCTTTAGAGATCTTAAGAGGCAAGATGCACACGTGATTGCCCAGGGTTTGTTTTAGACTTACTTTTGATCAGCTTATCCTAACAGACCCTGAAAGTCTGCAGTAGATATCTTTTTCAGAATTTCATTTGGAAGCTCCTCCAATTCTTTTCTCTAGCCGCCCCTCTCTTCTCTCTCTTGTTCTTCCCCAGTAGGAAGGACAACTGATTTATAGCTAATTGGAGCCTTTAATGTCGGAGTCTTTTTTAGCTCCATGAAGACTTTTATCCAGGATCCATTTTCCCACTTATTACCAAGAAAAACAATCAGAAATGAAATAATGGATTGTAACGTGATTCTTTAATTTGTGGGGAGGAGGCACCTTATTTTTGCCTTGACAAACAACCCTCGTAAATGTGAGTAACACTAATCCACAGGCGAGCTCTTTCACAAAAACGTGTAAAATCGGCTATCTGTGAGCATTCCCAGCGGCTTCTGTCCTCAGCTCTTTAGTGAGACTTCTAAATTTTCTGAGACAGGAATCACCAACAAGCCATTTTGGCTTATTTTATTTTAACAGAAAGAATAGTGACTGCTCTTTTGATAGCTTAAGATTTTTTTTCTTCAAAAGAAAAAGTTGGGAGGTCTTTTTAAAAAAATCATTCATGATTAAACGTGAGGAAAATTTTATTATAAATTTCAAACAGAATAATGAACAAGGTAAACAGGCACCTCTTTAGTGCTATTATATTTGCTAGGAAAAATGTTAAAGGGTAATGTAAATTTTATTATGTCTTCTCAGGAAATAAAACATTTGCATCAAATAAAGGTACTATAAGGCAAATAGATTTATCATTCATCATTTGTCCTGTTAAACATGTCCTTATTGAATGATCTACAATTGATTTTTCTATGTGATTTGACATTATAAACTAATAAGTGACCAACATAACTGATCAGATTATGAGAATTTAAAAAAGTGTTCTTGGGATATTTTGCATTTGTGATTCTGTATTTTTCTGCAATTTTCATCATTTTATTTCTTCTAAAAGAATTTTTCACTTTTAATAAGAAAATGGGGAAAATATTCAATATTATGGTAATGCCATTGTGTGTCAATGCTAGGAAAGGGAAGTTCAGTCTAGAAGCACTCTGAAAGAGCCTAAGTATGGCTTTCTATTCGCTTTTAAGCAATTGCATTTCACTAAAAATTAAGTCTCTGGCTCCAAGTTCTAGTATCTATTTTATACAAAAGATAAATGACAATAATACCTTTGGAATATGTCTATTTTCTTTTTCTCCTAATACAGGAACCTAGTCCCCAAGTTATTTTTCTTTCAGTGATCCTTACTAAGGAATATGGGTTATTGTTTGCTTACTTTTTGAGACTAATAGTCAAGAGAGAGGAATACTGGTATGAAGCGTGGAGAGCACCAGGGTGGAGCAGAAAGAAGGCTCCCTGTGTTCTTTGAAGACTGCCTAATAACTAATATGGAATCTGATTGCCTTTTGCTGTACTTTTCTCAGCTTTTCTGAGTGATTTCTGTTTCATCTCTCTGGTTTTTGTGTTGACGGCCATATTCTGGAAGCATACACATTGTAAAACTAAGGCTTGGCATTCTCCTAGGAACTGCTCCTGGCTGTGGGACCTCCCTTCCTCTCCCTCCCTTCCCCCCCGCCCCCCCCCCCCCGTTCCCAGATTCCCAGGTCTTTAAAAAGTTTCTCTTTATTCTACTCCACTTTCTGCTTTCTCTATCGGCTTCATCTTTCCTTCTAGCACCACTGGCTCCCTCTTTTCATGAGCAACTGAAAAATCTCCGTAACTGACAACATGCAGGGTTCTGTGTTCCCCCAGCGTTTGATGCTGTGGAGAGGCACAAGGATCCAGAAAGAGGACGTTTGTTGAGCACTGGTATGCTGCACTAGAGGAGAAAACACAAAAGGCAGCTCACTGGGAAAAATTAGAACAAATGTGCATTTGGATACCTATTGTTTATTCTTTTACTTGTTCACTTAACACCCTTTTAATAAGTGTGGTCTTTTTTTCTGGGGTCAATTCCAACTCTGTTCAAAGGGTTTTTGAGGGACCATATCCTAACAATAGTGCAAATTGGATTATGGAACACCTGCCCTCTAGGAACTTAAAGTCTTTTTTAAAAGATTGAGTGCCAAAATGTTCTTCTCAGAGTAGCAGCAGATCAGTTGATCGATGTAATGATAATGTTTGCAGTACCGCTTGCATTTTCACGGGCCTTATTAAGACTTACCTGGCACTTCCATGCGTGAACACACACACACACTTTAGTCCTGTGAAATCTTTTGAAGGAGAATAAAAATAGGAATAATTGATAAGGAAGAACTTGGCCTTGAATTTTGAAAAACTGAGAATGCATTCTTTGTCATGTTCTTTACTTATCTATGACACTTGTTTTAAAATGTAGAAAGATTAAATATTCATTTTATTGCTTCTAATGGAAACATGAGGAGAATGTGAAATCCATCTAATTCACTTAAAAGAGTCACCTTTATAATTTTTCTCAAGATGCATTTTTTATATGTATCCTTGAGTGTACGTATGTGTACTACACGTATGCAGGTGTTCAAAGAGGCCAGGTAAGGGTGTCAGATCTTCCGAAGCTGGTGGTTGTGAGCCACTTGTTTGGGTGCTGGGAACCAAACCCAGGTCCTCTGCAAAAACAGCAAGTGCTTTTAAAACCACTGAGCTGTATCTCCAGTGGTACCTTTATAATCTTTGATTCCTTGACTTTAATTTACTGTTATTTTTCTTATTCTTGGTCATGATTCTTGCCTTTTCTGGACCTTGAATCTTGCCATCTTGGATATCATTCTAAGTTTTCATTCCAAATATTTATCCTGTTTTGATGATAAATTATCCATCTAGATGTCTGTTTGTTTATAGAGGACTTTTAGTTCTTTTTTTCTTGCTTTTTGTTGTTTGTTTGTTTACCTTTTCAGAGTCTTGGGAGATGGCTCAGCCAATAGAGTACTTGGCCTGTAAGCCTGAGGACCCAAGATCCTGTCTTTAGCACTCATAAAAAGCTTGGTGGGACAGCTGGCAATATGGAGATGGGAGTCCTGGGACTAGCGAGCATGCTAGTCTGCCTGAGTTGGAGAACTCCTTGTTCATTGAGAGACTTTGCTTTACAAGATAACTGGGAAAGTAGTCAAGGAGGGTACCTGACACCCCCTCCATACCCAAACACACAGTAAAATAATACTTTTTAAAAATAGCAGTACAGCTTTTTGATGCTTTTATCAAACAAAGAGTAGTTATCGTGGGATTGGATTGTATAATCCTCCTGAGGCCCTGTTCCAGTGCTTTCTGTTACAGGTACCGGGGTTACCACGTGGAACCATCGTGTGCTGAATGATGAACAATCTTTTTCTATTACAGTATAGACTTGGGAACCTGCCCTCTGAGATCTAAGTTCAGTATAGCCAAGCTTAAGAAAAGCCAGGCGTGTAGAGTTGGTTCTTTCTCTTTTCCATTAGTGAAACTGGATGATCCAACCATGACCAAGCCAATAAGTATTTCAAGTCTTAGCACATGGTTCCCAGTTCTGAGTCTTTCTCAGTGGAATAATGAGATGCATATACTGATATACTGTGGTTTTGTGTTTTGTGCTATTTTACTAACAGTTTATTGTGGTCCACAGACTATACACAGCCCACCTGGTTATGTAAAGAAAGTTTTATTGCAGCACAGCTCTGCCTGTTCAGTAACACATTGTCTGTTGTTTCATTGCAATGTCAGAAGCTGAGTCCTTATAGCAGAGACCATACGGCCCACATTTTGTAAAATGTTTACAAGCTCTTGGCATGGAAAGAGAAGGGCTTTGAGTTAAAATAGGTTTTTGATCAAAGACTGGTCAGGCATGCATTTATTGACTACCTGGACACCTAGCACATAAGCATGTGGTGCCAGGTGCAGTGCCAGGCCTTGGAGAGTCAGTAGTCAAGAGTATGTATAGTGTCTTCTCTCAATGTTTTTTTTTTTCTGAGTTTCAATTTTTACATTGATCAAAATTGAAATAGTAGAACCTGCTTTTCAGGGCTCTCAGGACTAAACAAGAAAGTACCTATGCTGACAATAAGTCAGTGAAATGTGTTTTTGTAAATATAATGATTTCATTTGGATCATAATTACATTTGTAGTTCCAAATTGAAGGTTGCCAAATTTAAGAAAGATCAGAATTGAATGCTTATTTGTGAGCTATGTACTTTTCACTAAGAAAGACTCTCTGGATGTTTCTTCGGGTGTCTTATATTTATCAAAAAGTCACTAAATTAATTTCCAAGCTAGTATTTCAATAACAAATTCTTTATCTGATACATGAGTCAAGGTGTAACATTAATATATTGCATGCAATATGCTCAATTGGCTGAACATAAATGCTGAGTTAGGAATACTTTTAAAATAGTTTGAACGAAGTTGTAACCAGATCTCAGAAGTTAGTTATCTTTTGGCAGTGGAAAAATGTCTTTGATTTATGTAATCTGAAGCTATAGAAACTTTCATTGGCTTTGACTATCCAAGATAATGCATGAATTTGGAGGCAGAGGACAGTCACCTTCCAGAAAGTAATAGCATTTGCCAGTGACTATTGACAGCCTTCCTAGCCTCTTATTAATTTCTTTATTTATGATGTCAGGTAATTTGAAACCCTTCGTTTCCTGTCAAATACGAATCTAATGCCTATAGACCTGATTGCTATTATGTCACTTTGGCTAATTTTTAATTGCCTTTCAGACATTCTCAAAACCCTACACCATGTAACCTTTCAAATATATTAAAGTTTCCAAACTGTGAAATTCTTATCTGTGGTATTTATTACTTGTCTTGCTTTAATATTGAGTCATATTTCAATTGTTTCCCTTTAAAATATGAACATTCCTAGTAGGCGAGCTCTCTGCCAGCAAACTACTAGAATCTCAACTTTTACTAGTGTATTTACAGTAAGTCTATGTTTGAAAACACTTTTGGGCTTTGGAAATGCCTGTAGGAATAATAACTGGGTGTTTGCAGCATCATGACTTCTGCTGGGCCCTTTATGCTTGCTTCCCTGGGACTACACCAGGGAGTTAATTGCCTTCCTTGTAGTGTGGTTAAAAATTAGGAAGTCTTGGTGTAACCATGCTCATTTTTATTCTAGAAAGAAGCTTTCCTGTTACAACAGTTGGTCTCATACTGATTATTAAAGATGAGAGAGCAATGCGAAATAGATTATATTTGTATATTTAACCATAATTTTTATTCATCCAGACTAAGTCTGCTTATTTCAAGTCTGAGACTTCAAGCCCTTTGCTTCATGCCATTTCTAGGTTTTCCTGAAGATTAAACCAAGACAAAGTGTTGTAGGTCACAAGTCCCTTCCTACATAGAGAACTACCTCCAAGAAGTAAGTCTGGCAAGATATTATGAGTTTAACAAACTCATTAATAGACAAAAATAATCTTTTTCTTCAGTCACCAGTCCCTAAACCAAATCTATAGACTGGGCATGATGATGGAAAAGGTCAGGGTAAGAGGATGCAGTAGCAAGGCTTCAGCTGGGAAAATGATACTAGGAAGCGCCTGTGTGCATTCATGGAGACAACTGGAGGCCTTCTTTCCATAGGGGCAAAGTTTGGACTTCCTCAGCAAATCCTTGGTTGGGGGAGAGCAAGAATCAATACAAAACTTTGATTTCATTCTCTCCAACCCTGAACTGAGCAATTCTGTCTCATCTGTACTATAGAGTCTGATATCTAGGATAACAATGTAACTTAGAAGAGAGGCTATTTTCTTTTTTAATTTTAGATTTGTTTATTTTATGTGTGTAAATATTTTGCTAGGCTTTATGTCTGTGTACCATGTGCATGTCTGGTACCCAAGCAGGTCAAAAGAGGGTGATAGAATTCTCTAGATTTAGAGTTATGGATGGTTGTGGTTGATAGAAATTAAACCCAGGTCTTCTGCAAGAAAACATGCTCTTAACTGCTGGGCCATCTTTCTAGCTCCAGAGAAAGTTATCTAATTGTATTACCTAGGGCCAATTTTATTTTTAACTGTAGTCAGAGTTATCCTTTTCCTCACCTAAAGTTGCTCATTTGTTGATTAATTCAGCATTTGTTAAGGCCTCTTTTGTACAGAGCATTGGTGGTCACTGTCTGGCACAAAATGACACTTAGATGTGGTCAGCACGGGAAGAACCTGAAGAGAATTCCCGCTCAGCCACTGAGTGAGGGTGCACGCTAGTGACTTCCATGCTGATGACAGGATGAAAGTGGATCAAGTGCTGGGGGAGTCAGAAGTAAGGAGACTTTTCAGGCTTGCTGAACAGTCACTGTAGTTAGATACGTTCAAGAGGAATCAATTACATAGAAAAGTATAGGTGGAAACACGAGTATGTGTGTATATGAATATGATAACAGTTCACAACACAGATCATTTCCTCCCCAGCTCAAGTTGAAGCTCCCTCTATTAGAAAATTCGTTCAACGTGCCTAACCTACCTGACATCACAGCTTAGCAACAGTGTACTGTAGGGGAAGAGTTGTACACCCACCATGTGGCTTATAGAGCTGCCACTGCCGTCCGTAATCACCCGAGGGTATTGTTTCACATCTTCCCTGCCTAGGAAAAGAGCAGCATTTAAAGTGTAGTTTCTGCTGAATGCATATTGATTTTCTGCATAAAACTGAAAACTTAGAGTGAGGTCCGCGTGAGTTGGAGACCATCTGCAATTACTAAGTTGTAAAGAGTTGCACTGAGACCCTCCTGCAAGATCCTTCCCCTCCCCTTTGTCCTCAGAGGCATTAATCTTTATCTTATCCATACATATAGACGCACCCATAAATAGTGTGTTGTTGTTTTCTGTGATACAATATTTTGTATAAGTGGCATTATGCTGTATATATCTTATGATATATTTTGCTTTGCTTAACATCATATTTCCAAGGTTCACCTGTATTGTCAGGTATACCTACAACTTATTCATTGTCATGATTTTATATTGTTTCATACTTTGTCTATATCCTAATTTTTAATTTATTCAACTATTGACATTTAAAATATTTTCAATATTTTGCTATAAAAATGAGCGGTCTTCAGCATATCTCCTTATATAACTGATGAGAGAGCTTCTAGAATATATGTGTACAAGAGATTTACTGGCTCATGACTGTTCAAACAGTTCAATTGGAAATGCCAGATCTCTGTCTAATGTAATTATGTAAGTTTACAGCTCCACTATCTATCGTCCACCAGAGTCCCCAGTACTCTATATCCTTGCCTGTGCTTGGGTTCTGATACTTGCCAGACTTGGCAACCCTATATGGAGAGACATTGCAGTTGTGATTGGCACTTTCTTGATTTCTTGTGAGATGACGATTCTTATATACTCACTTGCTATTTGGTTTGTCTCTTATGTAAACTGGCTAGAATTTTTGCTCGTTTTACCATGTATATGTGTTAGTATTGATTTATAATATTTATTCATATTCAGGAATGCAATCCTTTGTCAGATATATAATATGCAAACATTTTCTTGCTGATTATATTCTTTCTCTCCATCTTTTTTCTCTAATTATCATTAAGTTTTAATTGCAAATGAAGAAATTTTGTTTCTTGACTAAGAAATACGTTGTAATTTCAAGTGTTTTGACTTTTTGCTTTTTTTTTTTCTTTCTTTCTGATTTTTTAAGACAGGATTTCTCTGTATAGCTTTGGAGCCTGTCTTGGAACTAGCTCTGTATACCAAGCTGGACTCAAACTCACAGAGATCCACCTGCTTCTTCTTCCTTTTGAGTACTGGGATTAAAGGCATGCACCACCACCTCCAGGCATTTTAAGGTGGTTTTATATTGCTCTGAACATTTTGTTTTATTATTGAAACCTTTGATTTTTGTATTCATGTCTTAATCTCCTTGGAATTGGTATATGGTTTATGTGCAAGGACACATAAATATGAAAGACAAATGATATGGAAAGTCAGATATATTAATGGGTACCTTGTTTTGTTTTTTAATTTTGTCCTGTGTAATTTTGTAATAAAATTAGGAAGTCTGGAATGTGTGGTCTCCAAGTCTGGTCTTCTCTATTGTGGGTCTGTAAGAAGTTGATGGACACTTTTAAGGACATTGGTTTCCCTAAGCTAAGAGCCTACTTCTAAGTGAACTTATTTTAAAACCCCGAGACACTGATGATTACAATTCACTCATGCCAGAATTGAATTCTCCTTGCCTTCCTACATTACTTATAGCTGTAAGTGTTAGATGTCAGCTATTATTGTGCTCACACTAGAGGACTTGCATGCTTTCTCACTTCTGTGAGTACACACACACACACACACACCACTCATTTTTGAAAGGCCATGGTAAATAAAACAAGTTTTTAATTATAAGCTGCTTGTTTATACGTTTTGGAGAAAGCAGTATGAAAAATAATGTCTAGTTCAAAGTTCTAAAAAAAAAAAAACCTAATTCAGGGGCCAAAGGGATGGCTCAGTGATTAAGAATACTATTTGCTCTTCCAGAGGGTGTGAGTTCAATTCCTAGCACCCACATGGCAGCTCAAAACCATCTGTAACTACAATCTCAGGATATCTGTTACCCTCTTCTAAGCTCTTTGGGCAGTCATGCATGTGGTACACAGACATATATTCAGGCAAACACTCACATACATGAAATAAATAAAATCTCAGAAACAAAAGCCCAACTAATTTGGTACAGTATTTTATCCTGCCTGTGTAAAAATTTGAATTATTTCTTAGCATCAGAGTTGAAAATAAATCATAGTTTATTCAAATAAACCATTTGAATATACTGTAACTCATTTTAAAAGTCAAAGCTGGTGCTACACATTTTCCTCTGTGTTTGGATTCTGTAAGCAATAGGATGCATGCAGCTGTGCCTATGATTGCAAAGACTGTTACTAGATTCTCTGACCGTGAATCTGGGTGTAGTGCCTTGTAACGCCTAACCAAGTTGACCACACAATGTATTTTTCCATAGTGAACTTGTATTGTCTATAAGCCCATATTACTTATTTGTATTTCTTTAAAACTGTACAACTTTTGTGTTAGAGATTATACTTTTTCTGTATAATTCTATCACTAAATTGCAAGCTCTTATATATCAAGGTATATCAAAAGTGTTGAGCTCCATGTGTAGCAGTGTAGATGCATTGGAAATGTTTGCTGACTGAATGGCTGCTGTATAATTATTATTAATAGCTGCTGATGTGTATATGAGTATATTTAATTCTTATGGAAGTCCTATAATATGAATATTATAGTAATAGCTCCCTTTCACAAGTGAGAATATTGAGCATATTTAAATTAAATACCTTTTCGTGGTCAACCACTATAGCAGGTAACAATGCCAGCATGCTGTTCTCTTCTTTGCTGTTGGTAACAGCAAGAAACGCACAAGAACTCTAAGAAAACAATACAGTTTGAACCATCAGCTCTACTTACTTTTAACAGTACATTTTAAACCCAGCTCTTTGGCTACAAATACCAAACCTCCAGTTGATCAGTATTTTCTGTAGCCACTAGTAGCAACAGTTGGAATGGCTAAAGAGAAAAGACCAAGCAAGGGAGTAAACGGAGACAATCTGACATGATATGAACCACCTGGGTAGGTGTGATTCTGCAGGTGATGGTAAAGCAGAGGTGTCTGGGGATTCTCACAGGCTGGGCCTCACACATTGCCCTGAACAACACCTGTCTGCTTGCTTCTTTTTCATTTAAAAGATGCTCTCTTTGTCATGGTTATGATGATCCCCTTGGCAATGAGGATGTGTGCTCTGAGGCTGCTGAATGTTCACATGTATTTCATAATCTTTATTTGACCCTGCCCCCCCCCAGCTGATTATTTTGTATAATTTTATTCTTATCTCTGTGGAGAACTGCCTTCCAGAAGAGTTGGGTGGAGATGTTCCTTCTGACTGGCTAGGAGGGCTAACTCCTGTCAGGTTACATGGTTACTACATGGATCTGAGCATGAACACAGAGCAGAGCAATCCAGGCAGTAGTCAAAGCTTCTTAAGTCGTGTCAGTGATAGAAGGAGGAGGTGCCTACGTTTTTATTGGAAATGGCTCAAAAATCCTAAGCAAAGAAATGTTGACTGTTAGTTGTGTCCTTTGGTGTGATCTTAGAGCATTTAAATTTCTGTCTCCACTTTCAGAGAGGAATCTTTCCTTCTTCACAATGCCACAGGCCTGCCCCTCCTTATTCTTTCCATTTCCCATTCTTCTTACTTGTGTTTCTCTTCTGTGTCTCAAGGAGTTTCTCTTAGAGCAGACCTCTGATGATGGGCAACCCTGGTTAGACTCATTTACCTGTTTTCATAAAATGGTTGGTTGGGCTGGGCAACCTTTGTGGCTCTCTCTTCCAGCTGTTGACCTAAATGGCCTTTAGGGAAAACAGAAGCAATGAACCTGGGATAGCCACATTTGACTTCTATGAGCCCTCTTGAGAATTTAGTAATTACTTAATGGATTGAATTGGTGACATATACTATTCCAGATAACAGCCTGGGTTGCATTAAATTAACCTTTGCAAATGGGTATTTATTGGTGTACTCTTAAAGGACTACATGTGTTGGCAGTAATTGCTCTTCCGCGTTCCTCTACGCTGATAGGTGTTTGTGCCGAGTGAAATTTTTCTCAGATTAGAACCTGGGTGGTAGTTTTAGCCATTTAGTGATGTGTGTCGTTGTGTTTGGCACACTGAGCATAAATCCTGTCTTGTAAACAGCAGGGAGACTAATGAGGTTTGCTCACATTCGGGTGTCATTACCAGGAATTCCAACGGAGAAAAAGAGAAGGCTTAGAAAAGAAGTATACAGAACAGGGATTTGGGGGGGCTTGATAATCTGCTTTAAGGAGGGAGATCATTGTTCAGAATTTGCTGTAGATGTCTGTACACAAATATGGGCAAGAAAAACAAATGTTTTGCCTTTAATGAGTATTTACAAAGTTACTGGCTTCGCTTTCCAGGAAGATGGTGTGGTCTGATTTGTGTTTCTGTTGTGAGTGTCTTAAGAGAAAGACTTGTGAATAATGCGTAGCTGTGGGGTGTGCTTTTTGCTTACTAGGAACCTTATAATTTCAGTCAACTAAAATTTCATACCAATTTTAACTTTACAACTTTTGGAGTTTCTGCTGTCATTTTTGTAGTAACAAATACACATAGCTTCTGAGAACACCAAATCTGATGCAAGAAGCCTCCCAAAAGGTAATATTTGAGATTTACTTCTAATCTTTATCTCTTACTTCTATTAAGTGATGTATATGTTTGATGCTGTTACACCAAGGAGTATAATTATTGCTTATGCTTACACTAGTTTTTTTTTCTGGACTTGAACTTTCCTGTTTTGAAATTAATTAGTATTTTTATTTAAAATGCTTTTCCACCTAAAGCACTTTCCCCTCCCCCAACTCCTCCCAGATCCTTCCTACCTACCCCATTTCATGTTCTTTCTCAAAAAAAAGGAAAGAAAATAAAAATCAAGACAAATAAACTAAAACACGACAAGAACCACTAAGACAAAAAAATTACCAAAACAAAACAAAAAGTGTTCCCAAAACAGGGAGTCTGTTTTGTGTTGTTCAGCTGCTCCTGGGCATGTTGGAGAAAACCGATTTTCCTAAGACCACATGTCATGGTTGCTTTCATATATTTTGTAGCCCAATTTTTGGTATTTGAATGAACTAGTTAATGAGAACACTATAGAAAATGAAATTGCCTCTCTCTTTTGTGGGGTCACTAATTGGTATAGTGGCAACTAGAAAGTGAGTGCTAAGGTATCATTTTGAAATAACCATCTTTTATGCATTTCTTCTCAAGAGAAAACACTCATCCCGGGATGGGAAACTGCTCTAGTCCCACCGACTTGCACAGTCCTTTGAAGTAGACCCTCTCACTGAGGGCACACACAAAGCAGTGAATGAGGCAGTGCGTGAGACATTCGAGGACGGGGATCTGCCTCTAAGGTGTGCACATTTAGTGATTCCTCATATAACATACATCTTATTCAACTAATGAATGAGCAAAATCATTTGATTGCTTGTTAAGTGTCCCAGTAAATTAGGTCCTGGAAACAGGAAGATGCTTTGTGATCCTGGATGACAATTTCCGAGACATTATTTTATTACTATAAAATAAGGGAACAGAATGAGATGCATATTTTTATGTACTTATATAAAGAACTAGAACAACCATTTTCCTTCCTATCTTGATGCTTTAAAACTCCCCACTCTCCAAGACCCAGAACCTGGGGTTAAGAGAACAGGAAGGACAATACTGAACTTGTTCACACTTAATTGTCTTTCTGGGGCCAATTTTGGGATGCTTTTGTTAAGAATCCTTTCCCAAAGGTGTAGTGGTGATTACCAAAGAGTGCTCACAAAACCTCTGTTAATGATTCTCCTACACATGAGTGTTTGTAGTGCAGTAAAGTTCATTGAGTAAGAATCAGTTTGGGATTCTCATGGTTTTTTTTTGTTTGTTTGTTTTGTTTTTTTTAGTATATTAAAAAGATAATATTTTGGTATGTAAAAAGAGATCTTTATATAAAAATATGCCCAACAGAAATCCTATTTCATGTCTGCTAGGTTTACAGCCCTTGAAATTAGAGCAGTGGCTGCTGTGATTATTCCTTAAGATAGCCAGGAAAGGTTTGCGGCCACTTCTTTAAGCTGTTGCAGCAACTTTTCTGCCACGCTAAGTTCCTGAAAGCCACAGAGGGCCCAGAAACTCTGAGGTGAGAAACCTTGTCAGAAGCTCACCGCTTTTCACACAGTCTAATAGAGACTTAGCACTTGGCAGGTCAGTGCCACTGCGATTTGTCTCTGACCTAAGAGTTCTGGAGTTCTTCACATCAAAACCACATCTTGCTGAGCTGAGATCAAACGCAGGAAGGTAAGGGCCCTGTCAGTGATTTATCATGCCAGGGAGAGTGCTCAGGCCAGATGGAGGCCACTGGGAGTGAAGCTGACATTCCAGCCACTTCTCATACAGGAGTATCATGTAGTTAGGACTAGTTTTTCAGAGGAGGACTGCATGTCAAGTGGCAACTTTCAGTGGTATTTCGTAGGAAGTCCTATAGCCAACATGGGTTTACCTCACAATCAACTACTCATTTTTTAACCTTTAAATTGTAATTAGCAATTTCTTGACCAAATAAACATTTGGTTTTCTTTCTTCCTCTGTCCTCCCTTTCTTCCTCCCTCCTTTTCTTCCTTCCTTTTCCTCTTCTTCCTTCTCCTTGGAAGGTACCCATTAAAAAAGAGGGAAGGGGAATGGAAAAAGAAAGGCATGAATGAATGAACTAAGGAGCATTGAGATCTCAAAAATGTCTTTTTAACATTAGTCTTTCTAAACATTAGATGTGAGTTTAAGGTAACAAGCAGAATCTATAAACTGTGAAACCCGGCACTTATTAGTTCATCATCCTTTTAAGTCAAGGATGTTTGGAATGAATCATTGTAAATAATATTACAGAGTAATTCCTGAGATAGGAGGAGGCATTTCATAGATTCTTTTGCACATTTGCTAAAGCCAAAGAGAGAGGAAAAAGAATCATTTAAGTATAAAATAGATATAATTATGTTAGAAATTATTTTATTTCCATCTGAAAATTTACTAATTCCTCTCTATAACTATACCAGCAGTATATGAAAATGATTGCCTTTTATTTATCGTCACGAGGAAATGAGAAACCCTTCATTTACTGATTCAAAAGACCTTTCAGTCTTAGGATATTCAGCCCTTCTGACACAGGATGTTTATTTTGCAACTTAAATGAAGAAATTAATTTACAAGCTTACAAGTGAAAAGAAGTAAATCAATTTCTCATTCAACTGAAGGTGCTCGTTGCTTCTTTGGCCTTGAGTTTCTCTATGATGAGAGCATTTTACATAAGTGGACCCGGCTTTCGCGGCTAGAATTAGCTTTATCCTGAGAGTCAGAACTCACTTGATATCTATGATGTCACTTTATTCATCATCAGAGTTATTCTGTCTGATGAAACTCCCCAGCTCTGCCAAGAGTTAAGTTGTAAGTGCAATAATGAAATGATACCTGCTCTATTTGTCACTCAGCGTTCTTGAAGCATGGTGGCCTAAGAAAATCTGGTTAATTTTGCCAGATAAAATACATCTAGTTAAATTTGAATTGGAATTATTAAGTAACTTTCTGGTGTAAGTGTACCCCAGGATTTCTCAGTGATTTGGAACATACTTAGGTTGAAATTTTACTCATTTTTCTCTTCTTAATAAATTCCCACTTAACTGGGCATCCTGTATCTTGTTGAAACTGGCTACCCTAAAGTGTTGGACAGAAGGCTTATGATTCTTACTTGTGAGCTGCAAAATAGACACCCGTTTATGTAAATGTAATTGGCATTAAAATGAAGGAAGATTCAAAGAATCCTTTCTAATTGTACTGGGACCACTGAGTGCCCTGGGAAGACTTCTTTCTCTTAACCTTTAGCAATGCTATTGGATAGGCCAACCAGATCCATTGTAAGGACAGCTTAATCTCCTAAATGAATTGCTCCAACCTTCCAATTCAAAATCATACAAACAAAAACATTGAGATAAGCTGGGTGCTTTTCAAATGGGGACCCCTGTGGCTTTGAAAATAAACACTCCAACCTCTTTCCACTCCAACACCCACACCCACCAGTCTTTCTGATGTCCTCCATTTGCAAATGAACGGTCAATCCTGAGAAAGACAGAAGACTAATTAAACCCAGGGGAGATAGGCAAAGAACATTTGTTTCCAGGCAGAAGACAAAAAGAAATCATGTTACATTGGGCTTACTCAAGACTACCAGTGGGCAGTGCAGCCCTTTCCCCAAGCTTTTCTTCTCAAAGCCCATTTTGTTGGCCACTGATCAGCCCCTTTCCTGGCCAGGACTGTTTGGAAGCACCTTTCTTAGCCTGTCTTCCAGCAGCAATAGGAAGGACATCTAGGGAGCCCAGTTATATGTGGGACAGCCTCTTCTACCTCTCCAGCTCTCCTCTCTGTGATGGTTGGCAATGGATCCTCAAGTAGCAATGAAGAATGAACAAATCCAGAGAATATGGTAATTAGAACATTCATAGGTTTCTTTGAAATTATTATCTTTATTTTTATCTTATGGGTGTAGATTTTCTTCCTGTATGCATGTTTGTATGCATGTATGTATGTATGTATACCATGTGCAGGCATGCCTCGTACCTTCACAGGCAAGAAGAGGGTGTCAGATCCCCTGGAACTAGAGTTAGCCATCATATGGGTGCTAAAAACAGAACTCTGATCTTCTCCAAGAGAAACAAGTGCTTTTAACTGCTGAACCATCTCTTCAGCCTCATAAATTGATCGTTCATATCTTGAATCAGAATCAGTAAAGCATCTCAGTGCACACTGGGACAGACTTTTCTGTAATCCAGTACCTTATTCAATCAGTGTTACCTCTCAGCAAAGCGTTTCCATCTACATTTTGTATGAGAAAATTGAGCCCTAGAATGCTCCCATGACTTACCTAAGTTATGTGCTCCAGTAATGGCTATGCATGTGGAAATTTGACCCTTTGAGGAACTATAGGAAGCATGGAGTGTGTGTGTGTGTGTGTGTGTGTGTGTGTGTGTGTGTGTGTAGAGAGGGAAAGAGACAGACACACTGGGAGAGAGAGAAAGGAGTGGAGGATTGAGATGGGAGGGGAGGGCAGGGAAACCTAGAAAGCCCTCCAGCGGATCAAACCAAGTGTAAGACACGATCCGTGCCTGAAAGAAGTTGGGAGAGCTGGGTGGTCACAACTGATGTAGGAATGTCCTTTACAGTGCCTGGAATTATGATCCACTAGGTCTGTGCTGACCTGGATCACAGCGTTTCTGGAATTTCCTAGGACCTTTTATTGTAAATGCCTTGATATAGCCCTGAGCATTTCAAGCAACCTCCAAAGAGGCTAGGAATGTCTAACTGCTTCCTGGATAATTTGGAGCTAGCTTTGTCCACCACAGGCAGGTCAAAATGTACTGTCCCTTGACGAATATGACTGATGATTCGTCAGATTGCCCCTTTGTCTCTGCCTCCACCACTGTCCTTTCACTTTGAGAGACCTCGCGGTTAGACGGCCATCCCAGAGACTGGGTGCATCTTTGCTGCCTCACTGCCGTGTCCTGCTTCCTCCTTCCTTTATTATTACAGCTTATGGCAACCCTGCATGTTGGTGTCATGTGTTGAGCATTCAGTGCTCGATTTAAAATATAAACTTACAGTCAGTTCAGAAAAACAATTGTCTTAAACTATTTCCTTTGGTTTTTTGTTTCTTGTGACCGTATGTGTCTCAAATACTTCTAAGAGTCTATTTGCATTCTGGAAAGCCTATTCTCTTTTCTGTCGTTTGATTTAGGACAGAGTGTAAGTGACATTTAGGTCACACACTATTGGGTCCATTATTTAAAATTTTTAATTGATTTTGAGTTATAATTAATAAATTAGGCCATGGCAAAGCAAGCTTGGTAAAACAAAACAAAAACAAAAACATGCTTTTGTCAATAAACTATTACATTTATTGAACAAAGGTCATGCCTCTGTAATACCAAAACATAGACTTTAAAGGGAAAAACACCATCAGTCATCTAGGTGTGTGTGTGTGTGTGTGTGTGTGTGTGTGTGTGTGTGTGTATGTATGTATGTATATATATATATATATATATATATATATATATATATATATATTACCATCTGGGGTGGGGAGAGAAGAGAGAGAGGAGAGAGTGTGTGTTTTACCCCTTCTTACTTCTTAGTCAGATGCTTTAGTGAGAAGCAAAGTATAGAATGGATGTCCTCACTTCGTCTCAGTTACACAGGTAGATATTTCTAGAGGAGGTTTGATCTTCACTATCAAAGACCTGAGCTTCACTATCAACTTTTAACTTTGTATTTTTAGACTCATAGCTATCAGTAAAGTAAACTGAGATACTGTCTCTAAAAGCTAAAAAGACTTTTGCTGCCTTTGTAATGCCCAAAGGCTCTAACTTCACAGAACACTGTACCATGATGGCCATCAGCGCTTGCCTCTTGTTCATAAAGCTCCAATCAAGTACTTTCACCAAGACAGCTGGTAGACCTACAAGTAGAGATGTCTATGTACAGTAAGTCTTCAGAGAACTGCTTAGTGTGCGGACTGATAGGTCTGCTTACTGATTCACTAACTGGTGCTCCCCAGTGATGATTCAAATGCAGTTCAGTGGCAAACTAAGTAATATTTAACTCCCCACAGCACTGCATACTGCAGGGTTTGTTTAATGCACATAATTTAAAGCATTTACTAGAAACATAGCAAAGCTTTCTATTATTGAAATATAACACGGCAGCCTGTGTCAAGGATTGATTGAGGATAGGAAATGACTTCCACCTAAATCCTATCCATACCTACTGTTTAGAGAATTCCTCACTGAGAGTTCAGATTTCCCAGTCAGAAAATTCATGACTACCTCTGTCTATACCGTAGTCATGGTAACTGTGCTGTGAGCTGAAAAGGGTGCTAAGCCTGATTCGCCCTCCAGAGCAATTGCAGAACTGGTTAACTGAGGCAGCTTGCATGGCTAAAGCGTACTGCTGAATGTTCTTCCCAGCAACTGATGAGATTAAAAACCAACCTATTGCAATCATTAGGATAATCTGTCATGTTGATAGCCGATCTGAACATTTATTCTGTCCCCCTTTACCCACGAACATGGTTTACTGACTGTATCTTTTGGGTATTTTCTCATGTTGTTTGTTATCATAGGATGTAGGAAAAATTAAATGGATCTCTGAGACCTTTCTTCAAGGTACTTAGAGAGAGGACCCTTTCATTTTAAGCCTTAGGCACATAGATACTCTATCTCATTAATGGCCTACCAGTTTAGTAAGGTAGATGAGTCATTCTTGCTCTTTTTATGGAAGAGGCTTTAAGCTTTAAGCAAAGCTTAAAGAGGTAACTTGCTAAGTTGCTCTGGATTTGTGGGGGCAGGCAGACTGATAATTATAGGGAGACCTTTAGCTCTGGTAGTCCCTTTCTAGGGTGTTCTACAATAAAGATTTTAAAAAGTGAGCCAGGCGGTGGTGGCGCACGCCTTTAATCCCAGCACTTGGGAGGCAGAGGCAGGCGAATCTCTGTGAGTTCGAGACCAGCCTGGTCTACAAGAGCTAGTTCCAGGACAGGCTCCAAAGCCACAGAGAAACCCTGTCTCGAAAACCAAAAAAATAAAATAAAATAAAATAAAATAAAATAAAATAAAAAGTGCTTTCAAGGTTAATTACTTCAGTCCTTGGTGCATTTCCTACTTTACTTTGTTTAGCATACATTAGGTACAACTCTCCTAACAGTCTGGATAAATAAAGCAACTCTATATTTACCTTGCAGTTAGCGCGCGGTGTGGGGGGTGGAGGACAAATGGTGTGTGTGTGTGGGTGTGGGTGTGTGTGCACACGCACATGCATATGCTCATATATGGAGGGCCCAGAGGGCCACTTTGATGTCTTCCTCAGTTATTCTGCACTTTATTTTTTCAGACAGTTTCTTAGTGAACCTAGAGCTCTCAGACTGGCTGTACTGACCGACCAGTGTGTTCCAAGCATCCACCTGTCTCCGCCCAACCTTCCCCCATACTGAACTTACAGACACACACCGTGCATCTGGCTTTTACATGAGTGCTAGAGATTCCAACTCAGGTCCTCATGCTTGTGCAGCAGCTGTTTTACTGGATGAGGCATCTCCCTAACTTCTTACTCTAGTGGTCTCTTAGCAAATAAAATTGCATAGAGCAGCACGATTGTCTTGAATTGACTTTAACACACACATGTCTGTGGTCTTCCTGGTTAGCCTGGTAGCACAGCCATGTTCTCCACTTGCATATTGTCTGTTCCTTTATGATTTGGGAAGGTGCACTTCTGATTGGCAGAACGCCTTCACTGTGTTGCATTGTCCTTATTGGCGTCCTGCAAGCATACCTCTGGGAAGGTAGTATTTCTGAAAGGAAAGTATTTTATGTGCCATTTCCTTCCCAGGTGCTGAGCTTCTAGGATGCTGTGAAATATTTACAGAAGGGAATCATACTTCAGTACAGAGTTTTTAGGTGCTCTTCGCTGAGTGTCTCTAGTAAAGTGCCAATGTGAATTTTTATTTTCATTCCCTTAGCCAGGAAGGGAACTGTTGCCAAACAGCTGTGACTGGCTCATAAACACTTTGGCAATTGATGTGTTTCTCTTGCTCAGCTTTGGATGCCCAGATTCTACAGAGGAGGGGAGTGTAAAAGATACTCACTCACTCAGATGTAGCCAATCATCTCCTAAATGCAGTCAAAGTTGGGTAGTCCCATTTTCTTCCAGTCATCCCAAGCCAGTTCTGGGCCAAGTCATTACGATAAGATTGCTTTTGAAGTCTCTCCTTCTAGCTCCTGTATCGAGGTTCGTGGTTTTAAGAACACACAGCTATTTTTTAGAGGACCCAGAGAAAGAATTTCCTCTCAGAGGCTCATCATACTCAGCTGCTCTCTGCTCCCTGGCAGTAGTTCTTCCGCACCTAGGGGCACTCGTGAAAATGTCCCAGCTCCTCATTTAAAGTTGTGTCACATTTTCTGAGGTAATCCACGGTTTCCTAACATATTGTGCCTTTGAAAAGGAAATGTGAAGTTACTGCCTTCCTGCGCTGGTTGTGCTGGAAGACAAAGGGCCTTAGATGTGAGTAAAATTCCTTGTGTTGAATAATTTCTAGGGGACTACATCAAGGTTTCTAACAAACTGTGGAAGAAGCAGAGAAGAACAGCTTACATACCTTATTGGCTATCCAGCCTGCTTTCCAAGTGGACATCAGAAAAATTAGATATAGGAAAAGCACTGGTGTGGTTCTGGCTTCTATTCTGCCATTCATTGGGAGCACACAGCCATTGACAAATGGTTGGATTTTATGTGTAGGTTGCCTAAAGCCCCTTTCTGCTCTGTAACTATCTCTTCCTAGTCAAACCCAGCCTCTGTTAATATTTTAGACCAGACAAAGATATTCATGAGTAGATAGATACTGAAATCGAGCTTTAGTAAGCCTGCTGTCAGAGTACTAGCTTGCCATAGCCATACAGATTGTTACACACCAGAAACTAAAGTCAGTTTTCCTGGGAGAAGTGTGGGACAGGGTCCCAGATGACTTGTGTTTTAGAACTCTTCTACTTAAATTTTATCATTCTTTATGATGTCTTTATAATCATCGATTACATGTTAAAACCTAGATATAATGGGGAAATGACATAAGCTTCTTGTGAATACAGAAGGCAGAACATGAATTGAGCACTGTTGTCTAAATGGCCGTGAAACCTCGAAGCACACTTAGGGAACAGAACATTGTGCCTTATCACGGCCTCTGATAAGACATCATACCAAGCATCCACTGGTGGCTGTTTTTGCTCTTTGGGATCTCAGATGTAAAAAGAATGAGAATGCCAAGGCTAGCAGAAATGACAACAGGTTTGATCACAAGCAACGTTTCCCAGTTAGTTGATAGTAGATTCCTAAAGTGTAATTTAAAAACTTACCCAAAAATTAATATAGGAAGTGTCTGTCAAGGGATAGGAAGGATTTTTTGTCACAAATGTTATACATTAGCCTTTCTTTGGTTGCCAAGACTCAGACTCTCAGGAAGACACTGCAAGCTGGTAAAGCAGAGTCACTTACCAGGTGTTGTTCCTTCTGCTTCTTCTCTTCCTCGTTCTGCCCTTCCACAATGCTATCAAAAATATGTCTTAAAGTAATATCTCCTTATGAATAAACCCATAAGACACAATGTGTCACATCTAAACTGTAAACTGGCTACCGTACACACTTGGTGGTGGTCAGCTGTGGAAAGCAGTTCTCATTTGGCGTCCCAGGCTGTGTATCACTCATGAGAGCCTGTGAATCATTTTTCCTAAGGGCTTTAACAAGATGCTGGCACAGTCAGGGGTGGTGGCACATGCCTTTAATTCCAGTACTTAGGAGAAAAAGGCAGGCAGATCTCTGTGAGTTTGAGGCTAGCCTGGTCTACAGAGTGAGTTCCAGGACAGGCTTCAAAGCTACACAGAAAAATCCTGTCTCGAAAAACAAAACAAAAACAAAAAACCCACAAGATACTAGCATTGTTTTTAGGACACTAATTACATTGTTTTGGTGGTCACAAGATTTATTTAAAGTCATATTTTGATTTAAAACAGTATGTCTTAGTTTAGATGAGAAATATACAGACCGATGTCCTATAGTGTGCCATAAAATAGGAGTTTGGATTTAGACAAGGAAAAAGGAGAAAATAAACAAAGCACCATAAGTACTGATTAAGGGACAGCTTGTCTCAAAGGTGAGATAGAATGTCTCTAGGATTCTAAGAACCTTAAATTATTATAGTTATTAATATAGTATTTAATTAACACATTATTATAGTTCCTACTGGAAGAAGTTCCTACTACTTATGCAGTATCAACACAGAGCAAACATTTATTGAGCACCTACTAAGGCCAGGGTTTTATTTTCAGATCACTATAAAAATAAAGATGGTATAGTTGTCCTTAAGGAGCAAACAGCATAGTAGGAACATCGATAGACCTAATATAAGATAATGTGATAGGTAGACAGCATATGGCTGAGGAGCTTGGGAGGTCTTTTCCAGAGGTTGTATTTGAACTGTATTTTGAAAGATTACCATTACTTTAATATTTTAACAAGTAAAGAAAGGAAACAACATATTAAAATATTCTGGCTCATAAAAGTTTATGTTTCGTTTAAGAATTGCTGTAGTTTTAATATGGAATTTGGGAGGAGCAAGAGTGCTATACTGTCTGAATTGTCTATATGGCTCCCCGGTTTTTTATGTTGCAATCCTATTACCAAGATGAAATCTTTGAGTTTCCCATGAGTGGACTATGTCCTTATAAAAGAAACCTTACACATCTATTCTGCTGTGAGAGTACAAAGAGGAAAGGTGTCAGCTTGTGAACCAGAACGTGGATCCTCACTAGATACTGAACCTTGATCTAGCTATCAGAGCTGAGAGAACTTTTTCTCTGTTATTTGTAAGCCACCTGCATTATGCTGTTTTGATGAGCGGTTGAATGAATTTGTGGAGGAACTTATGACTACGGAATTTAGGGCACTATCTGCCATTAGCACAATTGCTGGTTGTTCCCAGAGGCACCTATTCCCATCTGTATTTAGGTATGGACATGTACTTGATGGAAAATATGGTGTCTGGGAGTTCATAGTGAAATGGCAGTATTCTGCATCATTGCTCTGGGTTGGCATGGATAAAGTCTAGAAGGATTGACTCTGCCAAATCAAAGAGGAAGGAACACAGAGGTTAACTTGCTTAGGGTAGTACAATGCCACTCACAGATCATGCATGCCCTGTTTCCAATACAACACTCATACTGAGGGAAGGTGTCTGGTTGCTGATGTTTTAGACTCCAGATATATTCCTGGCTGCTTGCAAGTTCTTTATTCCTGAGCCTCAGCTTCCTCGTCTGTAGAACAGAAAGAACTCATTCCTGTGACAGTCCTGAGTATTAAACTGTCAACCTATCTCAAGTGTCTAGAACCATGTTAGATTTCATTATTCCCTTGATAACCCGTTGTTATGTTTGATTCTACAGAGCTCCCTAGTTATACTATTTCCTACTGCCTTTGACTGCAGAGACCATAGATCTTTTTAGGCTGTCAGCTTGACAGACAAAAGGAGGAAACCCAGGAATGCTGATTAGAATGGAAAAACTTTTGTCCAGTAGACCTACATTCAAGTTTTTATTATGTGAGTTATTTGTGGCATGAGTTTGGGCTTGTAACACAACCGTAGTTTATTCTATGGGAAAGTAAAACAGTGTCTACATCACAGATTTGTTATATAAATCAAATGAAATAGTGAAAGTTCTTAGTACATTGTGGGTAACTAATCATACTAATGGCTCTGGATTATTTTTCTGGATTGCTATTATCCATATACTTTGGGTTAAAACAAAGAACTTCCCTAGACTATTATTTATGTCTCTGCAGGTTGCTTTGCTCTGCAAAGTGTCATCAGAACCATGCATCTAGATTCTTAGCCCAGTTCCTGAAAACATGAACCTTAGAAGTCCTGCCTCTGAAATTGTGGGCTCAAAAAGAAAGGTTTTCTTTGACGAAGCCCAAATCCTTGAGTGCCTGTTGCCTTCTGTCAGGCAGGTGTGGTTGCTCTTCTTGGATTTCAGTGAAGCACACAAATTACCTCTCTGATATTATTGTATACAATTTGAATATAAAACTTATCATTTTGATTGGGGTTGTGGAAATAGTTCATCTAATAAAGTGCTGGATTTGCAAACATAGGGATGTGAGTTGATCCCCAGAACCCATATAAAATAAAGCTAAGCATGGTGGTATGAATTTATAATCCCAGCATTGGAGATGCAGGAACAGGTGGATCCCTAGGGCTTATTGGCCAGCCAATCAACCCTTCTTGGTAAGCTCTAGTACAGTAAAAGACCCTGACTGCAAAAAAATGTGGAGGATGCCTGAGAAAGGAGTCCGCCGGCCTCCATGATCACATGGTCACTTGTGCATACACATATGCCTGTATACGTGAACACACACACACACGTAGATATATCATTGTGTAAGCATGTGCCTAGATGCATAGGGGATAATTAATGAATATTTCTAAGTATTGCTAAACATTGCATTACTAAAGCCACAGTTAGGCTGGTCTCCCCAGCCACAGCATTGAACACTTAATGTTAAGAGCAGGGCTGGTCTTACCTACTAGTGCCTCACATGGTGCCTAGCTAGAATAGATGCATAGGAAATGCTTGAGACCAGATGAAGAAGTAATGATAAAGTAGATAAGAAATAGGTGTCAACTGTCTCCTCTAGCCTTTTTGCTTTCTTCTTTTCCTCATTCTTTTCCGTTCTTCTTTTCCTCGTAATAAAGTGTCATGAATTCCTTAACTATCCTATTACCCTTTTAAGAAGATAATACTTCTTTGATTTCCTCTCCTCAAAAATGAAAAGTGACATGCCTCTATTACAAAGAAATGGCCTCAGCAACTTCTGGAAAAGCACTAGTGGTTAATAAGTTACTTTTTATTTAAATACATATGCTTAATGCTGGATTACATTGTAAAACTCTCAGGGTGATTTATGGTCTCAGTCGGCCTTAATTAACATCCATTCCAGGGGAATAGTAAATGGGAATGGCCTTCACAATTGAGGGCGAACAATGAACTCTCTGGGTGTTGTCCAATTTGTAACATGATTTACATGGAAGCAAGCCCTTCCTTTCTTGGGGTTATCCCTTTTTCATCTGGTGTTTAGGACGGGTTATATATAATCCATAGATAGGAACATTTGCTGTCAAATACATTGGCTGATTTAGAGCTAGGCCACAGAATGGTCACTATTAATAAAGAGGGAGAAAGAGAAAAAAAGATCTCATCTGAGACTTTGCAGGGATTCCAGATTCTTGCTATGTGTCATCGCTTGTCCGGCCCATGGCGGTTTTACGAAGTGACCATAATGAAAGTCAGATTGAATGCACAGGATACATACATTTAATAACAGCCATTGCAGCCCGTAGTGCTGGAAGAGTTATAAGAGCCCCGTGAATGCAAATTTATGGCAAAAGAATCCAAGGGGCGGGAGGAGATGAATGTCTGCTGAATGGTACTACCTGACACGGGACACCAAAAGACTTTCCAGAGTGAGGGATTTCAGTGTAAGGTTTGGCTTGTAAAGCTGCCAGCTGCTTGGTTTCAAAACTTGAAACATTTCCAAAACCTTGGACGAGGCACTTTATACACACACTAGAGTAAATACTCTGGTTTTACTACCAATTTAAATGTGCTCAGTTTACAGTAATGAGCTTGTATAGGCATTACCTTGTTTATAGAAAGTGGAACAGGAAGAAATGAACATTAACCAGGACCAGTAGCAGTTCCCATTGCCTTCTCCTGCAACACGATGGCAAGCCTGGTTTCTTCCAGTTTGGGGCTGTGCCACAACTGACAGTGGTGTGTGTGCCTGGCTTTGATGCCATGTTGTTCCAACAGAGTCTCAGACGCTGTCCTTCAACATGCTTCTATCAAGGCCACCTACTTAATGGTTTCTTTAAGATGCCAGTAGCATAGTTAGGAATTATGGGACAGTAGATTGTACAGAATTGGGATTGCTTGACCCAAGCCTGCTTTCTACAAGTGATTTGGTCTCAGGAGTCATTTATTCCTTCTTAAAAACTATTTGCACATGATGTGATATGGATATGGAAGCCCTGATCTTTGTCTGTTGGAATGTGAGTCAGGACCCTCTTTGGCCCTCTTATTGATGGGATCATATGCCAGAGACAGACAGATCTGTTTAGACTAAGAGACATAATGCACTTGGCCTAGAGAAGAAGGAAAACAAATCTAGGAGACCCTAGTGAGCACAGTGTCTAGAAGAGAGTAGACACTCAACAAATACTGGAGAAAGAGATAAGAAACAAAGAGAAGGAGGGAAGGAAGGAGGCTGCTAATGAAAAGAGACCGTAGAAGCCCATCTCTAAGAGGCACAGCCTCCTGAGTTAAGCTGTGTTCAGATTTTTAGAAAAGAAAAAGAAGAAACCATATAGGGAAAATTTGAGGTTAACCGACAAGCAAACACATACAGGAAGGCACTGATACCAATGCAAATAGAGATTTGTTGGGTATTATAAAGAAGAAAGCATATCCTGAGCCCCATTGACCCCTCCCAAGTCCTTTGGGTATGTTGCCTACATACATCTTAAGACTGCTGATGTCCAGGGTCTAGCTCCAGGTCTTTATTTTTCTATTTCTTTGCAGAGCTTCTCAGACTCTTACAGACCAAGGACACCGACTTATGAATATCAGTATGACACTACCAAACATCAGCACACTCCTGCAGTTCCTCCTCTGCTGGGGGTAGTATTAGCAAAATGTAGAGGCTGCCCAAGCCAAGAGCATGACTCAAGCCTACAGCGAATTAAGAGTTCTCATAGCATAATCATTGTATATGGCTGTCAACTTTTGTTTGCTTATTTTCATGTCCCAGACTTTCTGTTTGCTGAATGGTCTTGCTTTTTCTAGCATATTTCCATGCTGAGAAAAGAAAAAGAGCTCGTTATTAAGTCAGAGTAACTCAGAATGGTTGGTCTTCCATTGAGTTTTCCCGGGAGGTGGAGGTTTCTCTTTGTCTTCATGCTCTCTCTTTCCCTCTGTCCCTCAGCTCTCATCCTTGAATGTTTTCTCTAGTCATTTATTGCTCGGATGTAGTTTCTCCCTCCCTGTTTCCTTGCCTTTAGTCTATGAATTTCTTCTCTATTTATGTATTTAAAACATCAGATCTCTGAGATTGCTTTGGGGCTTCTTATACTTTAAAAGAACTTTATTTTATTTTATATTTTTTTACTTTATTTTAAACATACTTTTCTAGCACTGTTTTAGTATGTATCATTGTGCACTTCTTCTGTTCTCCCATGACATTTTCATCCGGTTTTATCTTTGGTCTTTGTAAATGTGGGATTAGCTGGTAACACTGAAAATTGTTTCTCCGTTGGCATGACTTCCTATTTTCTATGACTCTGGCTGCTTTTTATGTGTTTTTGGATTTACTCACTATTGTTTTTATGAATTTCCATGATTCCTGGGCCTGTCTTCCTTGAATGTTCACTTCCTACCCTGAGGATAATGTTGAGGTAGGGGCTGGTGCTAAGGAAGCCCAATCCTGCAAACTTTCTGGATGGCCAGAGCCTTGACAATGGGGAGTGAAGCTAAACTTAGCTTTCTTTCTTCTCTGTCACACTTGAGCCAGAATGTCAGATGGTCCTCAGAAAGGAACCGCAGTCAACCAAGAGGGGCTGCCATGCCAGCAGAATCATTTTATTAGGGATAGAGTTTCTGCCTTCCACCTCCCGTGCCTTACCCCAGGCCATCCTCCCTTCTCAGTCCTTCTTTCCTGGAGTAGCCTTCTAACATTTCAGCCACACTATCCCACCAGTCCTCCCCTCTCTGTAGAGAACATTTGGAATTCTTATCTCTGTTGTCCATCTTGGCACTAAATCACAGACTGTCTTACATCATTTAACTTTCCTGAAAGTAATCTAGTCTGTGAAATATTATTATAAGTCCCAGAACAGCAGAGGACACATCCTCTGTGAGTTTTCAGTAGTACTTACAGACAATTCCAGATTTAGAATAGCCCTTTAATAAACACAGGCCTTTCTCTTTCTATAAAACAAAATCTCTGCTTAATTATTCTCCCCCATTTAGTTCCAAATTGTTCCATTTATGATTGTCAATTTATTTCACAGGGAAGGATGTTAGAGAGAGTTGTGCAGGTCCCTTGCTCTTATGCGGTATTGCATTGTAAGCATGATACATAGCTCTTTTTTTTTCAGATGTTTCTTTAAGCAAGTATTTTTAAATTTCTGTATTTTAAGAGGTTAGTATTTGCTGCTGGAGTTAAGTTACACAAGATTTTTATTTCATCAATGAAGGAAATGATGTCCTTTAAGATTCTTTTTGTCTAATGCAACTAGATCATGGACAAATATGTATATATGCATATATGCACATTACAAGTGTATATATTTGAATTTCAAATTTCCAGTGATTTTTGATTTATATATTGGTCTTATGTCCTAAGACTTTGTTAAATTTCTAATCTTATTTTTGTAAATTTCTTAGGAATTTCTACATGAATAAACTATCATTTAAAGACATTTTTCCAATCTCTGCTTTATTATAATATGAAATATTATAGCATGAAAAAGAAATACTAAGAGTAGATATCCTTACAGCTGTAACTTTTAATAATAGAAAAGAACAATGCTCTGAGAATGAATAGAGAGCTAAAAGAAAATACAAAATCTAGGTTCTTCTCTAGTGGCAAATGCTGGTGCTAGTTCTAGGAACAGTAAAATAAACTCCACTCAGCACAGCAGGATGCTCAGAGGACAGCCGGCAAGATGGACCACATCCAGGACTATAGACACCATTTAACAAATTCCAAACAGTAGAAATAAGACAAATATACTTTCAGACCACAGGGGTATTGAACTAGGACAGAAAGATAGCTAGACAGTCCACCCTCTTGCAATACTTGGAGATTAAACAATGTATTTCTAAACTACACCACTGCCAATGAAAACAATCTCAAGAGAAAGTGAAAACATTTTGAACTAAATAAAAATAAAACATCAAAATGCTATTGAATGCATAAACTAAAAAAATCTAAGCTTCTGTTTTAGGAAAACAGAACGAAGAACTATGTAAGTCTAGAATAAACAGAAGAAATTTTTAAAAATTATAGCAGAAATGAACTAAAATTTTTTTAAATGATAAAATCAGAGGCTGTTTCTTAAAAAATAAATAAATAAAACAAATAAGAGTACCAAACAGCCAAAATGATAAATTCCAAATTACTGTATTAGGAATGAAAAAAGAAGCTACTATGCCCATGGACAGTGAAAAGATAATTTAAATGTATTATGAACAACCATGGAACCACAAATTTGATAATTTAAGTGAAATGAACAAATTCTTTTAAATTCACACTCAGTCAAAACTTAAACAAGGAAAAATAAATTTAAATAAGCCTAAATGTATTCAAGAAATTTAACTGGTAATTAATAAACTTAAAAACATCAAATCCAGATGTTACCACTGGTGACTTGTATCAAACATATAAATTCTTCACATTCTATTCCATAAAGTATAATGAGGGGAACATTAATTTATTTTATGGGGCTATCATTATCCAAATACCAAAACTATATAAAGACTTTATAAGAAAAGAGAACCACAAAGCGGACCCTTATGAGCATAGCTGCAAAACATTCAACAAAATATTAGCAAATTTAATCGAATAGAATGGACTGGGAAGGAAGAAATGGAATAATTATTGTAGAATCTCTAGAGTTCTCCTCAGTCCAAACATGAAGCTTCCTAAGACCAGCAAGAAATTACTATAAAGTTGCTGGAACACCTTCATACTAGAAACAAGCCATTGGAAATTAACATTAAGAACACACAGTATCAATGAGGGATCAGGGGTGAAAGAGACTGTCTTCAGTATCTTTGTGAGAATATATTCTTTATAAGCCACAGTTTAGCTTTTGATTTAGCAAATCAAATGAGATCTAAACAAATGGAGGAACAATGCATGGATAGGAAGACTTGGTACATTAGAATGACACTTCAAACTTGATCTGTAGATTCAATAAGATAACAAAAGTTCTAGTAAAGCACTTTGTAGCCATCAGCAGATTCAAAGGTGGATGTGGAAAAGCGGCAGACCCAGGATAGTCAACTGTTCAAAGAGGACAAGTTGGAAGGCTAGCATTATCCAACTTCAAGACACTTATTAAAAAGATCTGGTAATGAGACAGTGTGACAAAAGAGAAAAGCAAATAAAATAACTTAATATTTCTAGATAAAGGTAATGGAGCCAAGGGCTACACTGACGAATTCATTACAAATGAATGACAGTAAGGAACATCTCATCTTTTTTTTTTTTTTTTCAGTGCTAAAAATGAAAGTGTCTCTAATGCCAGGTTTCTTGCTATTCCAGTAATGGCTGCCTCAATCAAAATATCTCTTTCCTTGCTCTCATCTCTGTCCTTCCTCTGTCTTGACTATCCCATTCCCTCAAGTTCTCTTCTCAATCCTCTTCTCCTTCTACTTTCCCATCTTCCCCCACCCCCATGCTCCCAATTTTGTCAGGCAATTTTGTCTATCTCCCCTTTCCAGGTGGATCTATGAATGTTTTTCTTAGGGGTCACCTTGTTACTTAGCTCTTCTAGGATCAAGAACTATAGGCTCATTATCCTTTGCTTTGCAGCTAGTATCCACTTCTGAGTGAGTACATACCATGTTCATCTTTCCGGGTCTGGGTTACCTCACTCAGGATATTTTTTTCTAGTTCCATGCATTTGCATGCAAGTTTCAAGATGTCATTGTGGTTTGTTTTTTTTTTTTTTTTTTCCAATGAGTAGAACTCCAATGTATAAATGTACCACATTTTCTTTATCCATTCCTTTTGAGTGGTGTCTAGGTTGTTTCCAGGTTCTGGGTATTACAAATAATGCTATGAACATAGTTGAACAAATGTCCTTGTAGTATGATTGAGCATCTTTTGGGTGTATGTCCAAGAGTGGTATTGCTGGGTCCTGAGGTAGATTGATTCCCAGTTTTCTGAGAAACCGCCATACTGATTTCCAGAGTGGTTGTACAAGTTTGCATTCCCACCAGCCTAGCCAAGATCTAAACAATAGAGGAGAGGGTGCCCGAATTGGCCTTACCCTATAGGGAGATTGATGAATATCTTAAATGTCATCATAGAACTTTCATCCAGCAACTAATAGAAACAGAGGCAGAGACCTGCAGCAGAGCCCTGGGCTGAGCTCCCAAAGTCCAGCTGAAGAGTGGGAGGAGTTAGAATATGAGCAAAGACGTCAAGACCATGATGAGTTCACCCACTGAAACAGTTTACGGGAGTTAATGGGAGCTCACCAACTACAGCCAAACAGGGAAGGAAACATTATAGGTCCAAACTATCCCTCTGAATGTGGGGACAGTTGTATGGCTGGGGCAGACTGCAGGGCCACTGGCTGTGGCACCAGGATTTGTCCCTACTGCTTATACTAGATTTTTGGGAACCTATTCTGTTTGGGTGGATATCTTTCTCAGTCTAGATATAGTAGGGAGGGCCTTGGACCTTCCCCCAAAGCAATGTGCTTTACCCTTTCTGAGGAGTGGGGTGGGGGTGGGATGGGGGATAGATGTAGGGAATGGGAGGGGTTGGGAACTGGGATTTGTATGTAAAATGAAAAAAGATAGTTTTTCTTTTTTAAAAAATTAATTAAATTAAATTTAAAAAATGAAACTCTCTAGTTTTTCAGCATTAAATATACTGATGGGTCTACATTTTATAGAAATGTTCTTTATTGAGTTGAGGTCACTCTCTCTGCCCCTGTTGTGTTGAGGGGTGTTTTGTCTTGAGACAAAAGATTTTGCCAAGTTTTTTTGGATACAACTTATCATCATGGGAGGTTGAAACAGACATCTCAATTATCACAGGATGAACAGATAAATGTTGACTATGAAGATGACCGAACAACTATTACACAAGATCAAGATGAGAGTCACAAGTAGAGAGCTGCCTCTAATAATTAGTATGCCAGGACAAGAGGCAGAAAGAAGAAGCATTAGAATAGATGAATGAAAAAGCCAGCCAGTGGCTATTCCTAGTAGCAGTGGAGGCCCAGCTGGAGGCAGGACCAGAAAGAAACACTTAGGTAGTTTTGATGATACTGCTAACAGTCTAATGCTTGAGTGGTGAGGCATTACCATCCCTGACTTCAGACTCTATTACAGAGCTACAGTATTGAAAACAGCTTGGTATTGGCATAAAAACAGAGAAGTCGACCAATGGAATCGAATAGAAGACCCGGACTTTAACCCACAAACCTATGAACACCTGGTTTTCGATAAAGGAGCTAAAAGTATACAATGGAAAAAAGACAGCATCTTCAACAAATGGTGCTGGCATAACTGGATGTCAATCTGTAGAAGAATGAAAATAGATTCATATCTATCACCATGCACAAAACTCAAGTCCAAATGGATTAAAGACCTCAATATCAGTCTGAACACACTGAAGCTGATAGAAGAGAAAGTGGGAAGTACTCTACAATACATGGGCACAGGAGAACACTTCCTACGTACAACCCCAGCAGCACAGATATTAAGGGCATCATTGAATAAATGGGACCTCCTGAGACTGAGTAGCTTCTGTAAAGCAAAGGACACTGTCACTAAGACAAAAAGGCAACCCACTGACAGGGAGAAGATCTTCACCAACCCAGCAACTGACAAAGGTCTGATCTCCAAAATATATAAAGAACTCAAGAAACTAGACTGTAAAAACTAATCAACCCAATTATAAAATGGGGCACTGAACTGAACAGAGAATTCTCAACAGAAGTTCAAATGGCCAAAAGACACTTAACGTCATGCTCAACTTCTTTAGTGATCAGGGAAATGCAAATCAAGACAACTTTAAGATACCATCTTACACCTGTCAGAATGGCTAAAATCAAAAACACCAATGATAGCCTTTGCTGGAGAGGTTGTGGGTTCATAGTGTGTTCCAATAGGATAGATCTTAACTTGTGTTTTTGTTATACATATCCTTTTGTATAAAGTACAACAGAATATAATAAAAATCTGTTGCCCAAATAAAGTTTTCCCTTTTCAGTATGTTTGAGATTTTATCTTGGTGTAGAGGTCTTTCTAATCTTATCTGTAAAAAATGTTAGACAGTGATTCATGTCACCTCCTAATAGACATTCCATTCTAGTAACTTTAGTAAGAGCCTACCACATCCAGTATGTCTACTAATACCAACAACAACCCATAAAACATCAATGAGACAGCTTCTCACAACCATGAAAACAAAGTTAGCGTTCACGAGTTAATTTGTCCCATCCTCTTAGGAACCTGAAAAGGGCATGTTCCTTATTTTATGGGCCATCTGTTTCTTCTGCCTTCACTTGCATCACAGAATTATGTTAAAAGTGAATGCTTAGCCTGGCAGTAGTGGCACACACTTTTAATCCCAGCATTTGGGAGGCAGAAGCAGGCAGATCTCTGAGTTCGAGGCCAGCCTGGTCTACAGAGTGATTTCCAGGACAGCCAGAACTACACAGAAGTTCTGTCTCAAAAAAACCAAAAAGCGAATGCTTGCACATTTACAAAGAAATTAAGTGATAGACAGGGAGTCAGATATCTTTTCTATTTTGAAAGCCCTCTGAAGTGGGAAAGTCCACAGCTTTCCTTACATCCATCCTGAAATCCATCACACCATAAAGCAGAATTTCCTACTTTTAACAAGACTTTAAGTTGAAATAACATAGAAACCTTAAATTAAGCATTTTTGGCAACATGGGTCCATATTTTAAGTTAGACTTATTTTCTTTTCCACAAATCCACATTTAAAGGATGCTTTAGAAAAAGGAAGGTGTTGTGCCATTTATTTCTTCATTCAAAATATTTGTTTTGAAATTATATAGTAAAAAAGGCAGTAATCAAGGACTTGTAACTGTTCACTATTTTTCTTTTAAAATTATTTCAGATCAAAAGAATTTGAAAAACTAGTGTTAAATCTTTGCCCAGATTCTCTATATTAGAGACTCCTAGTCAAAGTTTTCACTAGATAGCCCCTTAAATTATCACTGAAATACAAAGTGTGCCTGTGTCTGTGCTTCCACCTTCTGTCTTACAATTGTGAAGTATCTTTCTCTGTTCATTTCCCTCTATCCCTTGATAAAGAAATTTAATTCTGAATTCTTAACTGTGTTCAATAAAATCTCAAAAAATATGACTAAGGTGATGCCTCTGAAATGTTTTCTAGCTTCTTGAAATATCTGACTGTAGTCAGTGTAACTAGAAAACTGAAGGGCAGTACGCTCATAGTGTCTTACTCATTTCTATACAATCCCATGATCTCACTGCTTCTTTATTTTTGTTTTTAAAGTCTTAACTGGAACTCTTTGGTGAGTGGTATTAAAATCAATCCTAAAATAATGAACTAGTGCAGTGTTTCAAGATCCACGGAAAGGGAGATGACTTTAAGTTCTTCTTATAAATTTGTTAAGTATTTTTAAAGTGATGAATGGATCTAGAAGTGCCAATAGGAAGAAAGTTAGTTTATTCTATTGAAATGTAAGTAATTTTTTTTTGCTAGTGGGTAAAGGCACTATCTGCCAAGCCTGACTATCTGAGTTTGATCCCTAGAACCTACATAGTGGAAAGAGACAACAGACCCGCATAGGTTGTCCTCTGATCTCCACACACGCACCACAGTGGGCACCCATATATCCCCAAACGCATAGGCACGAAAATAAACAAATGTAAAATATTTTTAAAGTAATTTTCTATTTGATCTTTAGAAAACTTCCAAGAAATAAAGTCAGGCAATCTTAGAAATACACTCCACAAGAAAACTTAAAAACTAAACTTGAATCCGGTAACAGTGTTATTATTTGAAAAACTAAGGAATGGGACACCTTGACGGGCTCTTTAAAATCCTTTCAAATGTAAGAAAACCATGCCTCTAATAAAAATCTTAGACAGCTTGAAAATTCTAGAAACTCTTTGGTTTTGCTAACATGTGTGGCTTATGACTTGTTTAACTCGGTAGTTATACTAGGTAACAAAATTAATTTTTTTTTTTTTTGGATTTTTGAGACAGGGTTTCTCTGTAGCTTTTTGGTTCCTGTCCTGGAACTAGCTCTTCTAATCCAGGCTGGCCTCGAACTCACAGAGATCCGCCTGCCTCTGCCTCCCGAGTGCTGGGATTAAAGGCGTGCGCCACCACCGCCTGGCTTCCACAATTAATTCTTAATTCAAGAGCTGACTGTAATTAGGGAAATGATTATTCCAGACATATTCAGGTTCCTTAAATATTCCCTAAGTCTTGCAACAAAGAAACTGATTTGAAAGTTCTAGTGATTATCTCTTTAACCCAGGGTTTTACCCCGTAGATAATGACCAGAAATTGAATTACCAATACTGTTAACCTTGGTGTGGGATCGTACACAAGATGCTCTGTCTTTCTTTGTTTATTGGTGGATGGACACTTTAATTGGTCGGATGTTCACTGAAGTTAAGATTCTTACTTTATCTTTGGATGAAGCAACTGATATGAGAAGATACTCCTGCATTAAGAGTGAGGCAGGACTTGGTACTGTTTTGAATGTCTTTCAACACCAGATTCTATGTGTCTGTACCAATAGGTGTATAGAACTGGTATTGCTATGCTGCCTCCATACTGCTGAACCATTGATGGGCTTCTGATCTCCCATATCTCATAACCCATTTTGTTTTGTCGTTCTGTAGATCTTTATTAACAATGAATGGCAGAACTCAGAGAGTGGGAGAGTGTTCCCTGTCTGCAATCCAGCCACAGGAGAACAAGTGTGTGAAGTTCAAGAAGCAGACAAGGTAAGTGTTGCTTAGAAGATTCCCTGTGGAATAACCACCAGTAACAGCAAAACAACGGACAAGTGTTCTAGATGCTACACTTAGGTGCAAGCATCGCTTCTTTGATGACAGCAGGTAGTTTTTCTGTATTGAGTGTTTCTCTTAATTGAGCCTCTTCTTTAATTCACAGGTGGATATAGACAAGGCAGTGCAGGCAGCCCGCCTGGCCTTCTCTCTTGGTTCAGTGTGGAGAAGGATGGATGCTTCTGAGAGAGGACGTCTGTTGGACAAGCTTGCAGACTTGGTGGAACGGGACAGGGCAGTTCTTGCAGTAAGTAAACTAAGAAAGCAGCTATGTTTCTACTCCAAAATGACCACTCAACTGGAATGTGAAGTGTTGTCGGGTAGGGGAGTTATGAAGTGTATAGTATGTATATGAAATATGAGAGATCTTTGGGGAGCTCTTCGTGGCAGTTTGAAGGGAAAAACCATAGCATTGCATCACTGCTAAGGATCTCCCTTCCCATTTCCTCACACCTCCCACAAGCAAAGCAAAACACATCCACTTGACAAGCAAAACAAAAACATCAAGAACAGAACCTCCAGGCTGTTTGCAAAAGACAAATGCCAAGCGGCTTTTTTTGTAAATCAAATAGGAAAAGAAGGATGTGGAGCCTCACGCATTCTCCTCCATTTGTCCTACCACGTCCTAGAATTATGAGAGAGAGTGCCACTTCGTCTCACTAGAACTATCACGCACTCCCAGCGCACACAGGAATGTCTTTTGATCTGGCGCTTTTGGTTGCTTTTGCTGTTGTTTTTTAAAATAAAAGTTACTTTGAGGGCTGGAATGTTCGCTTAGCAGTTAATAGTAAGTGCTGCTCTTCCAGAGGACCTGAGTTTGGCTCCAGAACCCAGATAGGTAAGCTCATAACTCCCTGAAATTCCACCTCCAGGGAAGGAGACCCGTAGCCTCCACAGGCATCTTTTTTCATGTGCTCATACCCCCTCACACACGCCACACACTTCAAATAAAAAGAAATAGTTTCTAAATAGCTAATTTCTTGAGAATGAAGACTTTCTGAAATTAAGAACCACTTAGGAATATAGGCAGTGTGTGTCAGGGATCAGTCCTTGGATGGTCCTCAATTGGTTATGGGCTCCACTTCTTTTCTCTGTGCTTTGTAGACCTTGGCCCTTTGTTAGCTAACTACATTAGAGAATGTATTGTCTAATTTGTGAACATGTAAATGGTCTTAGAAGGACTGGGAAATTATTGACTTTTCTCTTATAAAGTGAGTCAGTGTAGAGTGATAAGTAGCAGTTAAAAATGAGCTTTGTTTTGTGGAGTAAGTAGGGGAACTGTGCTGTCAGTAACAGTGTTATTTAACTTCATTAAATGGAAAGTATTTCAGGTTTAGCGTTGTCAGTAATCAAACAATTTTATACCAGTACATGTTATATTATGTCCTGTTACAGAGAAACATTAAATTATAAATATCCATTTTGTTTATTTCATTTGTTAAAATTCTAACAGCCTAGTATGTCTCAAGTGAAAGTAGTCTACTTCATTGTTCCAGTGATCATTGTTTTTGTAACAGACTTAATCAATTTAGGAACATGTCATTAAAATAATGTTTATAATGTAAAGCTGTTTATTTTTGCTATTTTTATAAATGAACCAGATACTTTACTCTTAATGGTTGTTAACATAAATGTTTACAAAAACCAGTCTTTAAATTGTTAAAGTCTGGGCTTCCCCAGAGGAGATCTTGTTTATTTGGTGGTAATAAATAAGCTCGCTATGCACCATGAATATTTCACTTCTCAGCAGGGGTCTTGGCAGCTGTGTAGAACATTTTATATCCACATTGAATGCATACAGAACCGACATCCCTGCTTCTCTTTGTGGATTCGAATTACTAGTGCACTCTCAGAAAGATCCCGCTTCCCCTCTGACCATTAATATAACTGAAGGTGGTTTGACAAGCAGAGCATTTCTTTATCATCAATTAAAGAAGCGTTGTGTTTATATATCTGGACAGTGGACAAGGAAAACACGGGCACAAGAACAGCACGTGTATGTCCATTGTGGTCTTTTACTAGTAACTCAAGCAAGTCTGTTAGGACGGGACACCTTCTTGTTTGGGAAAGCAGAGTTGACCAAGTGTGCATCACCAATCATGTCTAGCCCTGTTCTCTCTATTCTTCGTTTCTTCTTCTGTAGAATTAGACTCACTACAGTGTATCACTGCAAAGTTCTGAGGACTTAACTCTTCTCTGTTTCTTTTCCTACAGACCATGGAATCTTTAAATGGTGGCAAGCCATTCCTGCAAGCTTTTTACATCGATCTGCAGGGAGTCATCAAAACCCTGCGATATTATGCAGGCTGGGCTGATAAAATTCATGGAATGACCATTCCTGTAGGTATGTGAAACATGAGTATATCAAAGAGGAAAATGTGGAGCTCTGCCGGAAATACTTCTCCAAACACAAAGAGCAGCCAGATACAATGTAGATATGAGACACTTGTGGCAGCTTAAACTGAGCATAGGGCCAAACAGATTATGTCACTAACCCTGACAATGTCCCTCCTTATGTGTATAGATATAAGTGTGGAGAGCCACTTAAATCAATTTATCAGTCAGTTAGGGAATAGCATACAGGGATTAGCTGCTAAGAGCTGGGTTAGATCCTCAGGATTGAAGTGTGTGGAGCAGAGGGGGATTCGATAGAAGGAGATCTATTTTAGCAACTGAATGGAATAAATTTTATAGGAAAGAGACCAAATGAAGGGGACATGAGGACTCACCTCATGGTCATCAGCCTAATAAGACTAAGCTAGGGGGCTCCTGAGGGGAGACTAGATAAGAGAGGTCATAATTACTTAGATATTTATTCTCAGATTCGTTTATCCCATTCCCATTTGTCCTTTGTAATACCATAATTCAATATCAATTTGATTTCATTGTTTTATTTCCACAGTGAAGTCCAGAATTTAGGAAAGTCATGTGGTCTTTATGTGTTACCTGTGTTTCTCTGAAAAACATCCCCAGTTTTTCTTCGCATTATAAGACAAGAAATAATGGCTGTTTGCATAGCACCTGAGCATGTCAAGTCTTCTTTTACATTTAGGGTAGAACTGTGATTCTGTAAAACAAACTCTAATGAAATAGTGTATGCCTAATGAGATGCTAAGAATTTAGTGTCTCAGCAGGGTCACTTAACTAGTAAATTTCAGGTCTAAGACAAAAATGTGTGTGTGCTTTGATTATAAATGAGCAGTCAGGTGTAGAGATGAAATATATCTACCTTGTTTGCCTTCTAGAAGGACTTGGGAAGTAGAGAAGAGATGATCATTTTTTTGAACCTTCAACAAGATGCCACTTCCTCTTACTGTGGGATTTTGCTCACCACCCTCTATTTCATCTCACTCAAGACCCACAGTTAGCTGCTCTTGTTTGATTCGAAAGGGCTCTGGTGCTGTTTTCTTTATAACACTGTCCATTATTCCCTGGCCCAGCACTCACTGGAGCCATTCTCTCTGACCACAAGTCCTGTGCTTTAACCCTCCTGTGGCAACTCCTACTTATGATGATTAATAATAATCATTACTTCAATTTATTGAATACTTTTCTTTTGTTCATTTTTTATCTCTTCTGTTGTAGCAGCCCCGAGAAGTATAATTTCCTCCTTTTTGATCTTTGTGACTCAAATCAAGAGTTCTCTGTTCCTTCCCTGCTTTTTCTTCCCTGTGATCAGAATCAAACTTATTTATAGTTTGCTAAGAGTGAAAGAGGAGTTGTGGTGCCCTACTTTCCTCTGAATGACTGTTATTTTATTGATTTTATAGTAAGTAGGAAAACAGGATCCATACTTTAAGCTGAATTTTGTGGCAAAATGGCTTTATGATATGCCAACATATAGTGAAGGTTAAAAACTACCTGGCTCCTATGTAGCTATTTATCTGTTTCAACTCTACTCCAGTTTTACCTGTTAAACTGAAGACTGAGCTAAAAATGCAGATAACGATCAGACGCAAAGCTTTTGTCTTCAGTCAGCTCATTTTGGTACTGTCAATAATAGTGAATGCATGGGTGAAATCTGAAATTCTGTTTAATCATAACAAGAGTGAGGGCTGTTTGCTGAACTCACTTGATAAGAACCAGGGTAGTTATAGGAGCTGAATGGATGGTGGCAGGAAACTGTGAAGTCAGGTCTTCATAAGGAACCTCTTGAAGACACTGCAGAGAACCCAAGGGACCCATAAGGCTGATCTCACTTTATAGACACAGGAATCAATTGCAGAAGAGAAAACTAACTTATTTTCAAGACTGTGTAATGAAATAGTGATAGAGCTGAAATCTATTAATAGAAGACTCAAGAACAATCTACCCGTAGACTCCTGGAAGGAACAGTGTTAGTGCCACTTCATGCTAATGTAAAGTTTCATTGTGTGAATAAACACTCACAGAATCTATCACTGTGGCAAAATGCTCAGACAGGTCTGCATGGTGCTTACATACACTAGAATCTACTAGGATACAGAAGGGACTAGTTCTATGTTTTTGGCCTAAATGTTAACTACTTGGATTAGTTAAAAGGTTGTTATCTTCTCCAGAGTAATTCTAAGGCAGTAAAGGCCCTAGCCCTGAGCTGTACCCTCAAGCCCAGATTAATTCTGTGTGAACGTTAGAGACAGGAAGATGGTGCCCATTCACTGAATTATGCTATAGATTCTTGTGTTGCTAAAGAACTCATTTTGTTGATACTGGCTATAGAAGACTCACTACAGCTATTGAAATGCCATTGGTTGTTATCAGGAACTTGAGATTCATACCACAAATCTCACTTCTGACACATGAAGATTTTTTTGGCTGTAATTACATCATTAGACTTTATTTTATGTGCAGGATGTGCCAGAATATGAGAATAAAAGCTACATTAAAAACTTTAAAGCATTTATAGTCTCTGCTTTTAAAAGTAATGTTTGCCTTGAAGAAATTACTCAAATATTTAAACTTTTAATCAACTAAATATTACTATCTCTCTGTTTTCATCTGTCTCTATCTCTCTGTCTGTCTCTCCCTTCTCCCCTATATAATTTTATCAAATTCCCAACAAAGAACATAGGGAAGTGGCTTAATTTTTACAAATATCAGAGAGACTTATTCTGTCCTTGCCTCTGGGACAAAGTCTTTTCCTAATGTACCTACTGTGTATGCATACGCAGCAGACAGTAATGCACTGTTCAACCAGTGTCACAGCACAGTAGACTATCTAATTGTAAGGTTCTTGCATTCTTCTTGACCGGAGGGTTCAGAATCTATTCAGCAAAATCACAAGGTGCTTTGTTTGAACATTGAAGTGTGAGAGGCACCATACAACATCTAGACAGCATGGGTAGCCTGCAAAACTAGTTCCATGCAGTAGTAAGTGAGTAGACTTGTTTTATTTTATTTCTAAGATTTAAAGAATGTGGGAAGAAAAATATTACTAATCCTTGAAACTTGTCACTTGATAATTTTCCTCGAAATGAGGCCAGCAAGTAACTCTGTGTTCATTGTTAAGGAATGAGCCAACCTGGCAAATCAAACAATTGATAGGTCTAGTGATACTGGGAAAGACTTGGCTCCCAAAGGACTGGCTCCTGGTGACCCTAATATAGATACTTGGGGGACTTGTAGCAGGGTCCTGATAACTATGAAGGGCCTCTAAGTGCCCTCAGTCCTCCCCAGGGGGCCTAGTAGAAGGTATATCTCTCATGTTTTCCAGAAATCACAGCTGCCTAATTGGGGGTGTCCTTTGGACATATAGGAGCACCCATTGCATTCACAGGGCACAGGGCCCCATTCAATGTTTTCTTGAGAAAAGTTCAAGATCCAAGATACCCCGTGTGTCTTTATTTGGGACTTAGTGAAGTCATCTCTGAGGACTGGAAGAGTCAGTACCCTCTCTGTGCCAACCTTCAGCTCCATGTGTATCAAATCTATGAACAGATTATTAGGTACATTTTATCCTCTACAACTCAGTTTCTCTTAAGACACAATTATCAGGTCAAGTTACTCCCCATAAGATCAGCTTCTAAAGATATTGTTTACATTTTCCTTTCCTTACTTTCATTTTTCAGTAGCTTTCAACATTACCTGATACCTTTACAACCTTGCATGTGGAGGCTGGAGATGGGAAATCTATGATCCCTGTGTTGTGCTCACGTGGACGCCAAAGAATTTCCTCTGAACCAACAGTTTCCTTCAGTTGTGCTAAAATAAACATCGAGTTCTTCAATTCATCTTCCCTTTACTTCCTGCAGAAATCAGTCCTCATCTCAATGATCGACACCGCCCTCCAAATCAGTGCTTTGTATTTAGCCACTTGAGTGCATCACCTTAGCTAAATTATCGTTTAATATAGGAGCTTTCCTTGCCAATTGAATTTTATATAGTAATCATCAGTATTGTTGCTCCTCATGGAAACCCTTTCTAGAGAGTGCAGTAGTGACTTGTCCTGGCACAGCTGATGGTATCTTTTCAGAAGATTCATGACTTGTCTCATACAGAGTTGGAATAGTTTAGCTGATTTTTCTTTTTCTTCCTCCTCCTTCTCTTCCTCCTTATCTTCTTCTATATATGTGTGTGTGTGTGTACATGTGTGTTTGAGACAGGGATTCTCTGTGTAATAACCCTAGTCGTCCTGGAACTAACTCTGTATACCAGTCTGGCCTTGAACTCATAGAGATCCTCCTGCCTCTGCCTTTTGAGTGCTAGGATTAAAGGTGTGTGCCAATACTGCCCTGCAGTCAAGTTGAACTTTAAAGTACCACTTGGAGTAAATATTGCCATCCTATGGATAGTTTCTGCATACCAGCTCCCTGTCCCATCTACACAAAGCCTGCCGGCCTTTCTTTCCTCCATTGAAGATAGTATCTGTTAAAGAAGCCCAGGAGACAAGGTGAAGATTACTGCACATTACTGTGGCCATGACCAGTTACCTTGATAGTCACAGTGTTCCTCAAAACACCTAAAATAATGAAGGCCCCAAAAGAAAAAGAGCTAAGGTTTTAAATTTGAAGAAAAAATTGAAAATGGTTAGTATTTTCATCCTTAATTATCATTAAACATATCAAACAGAATTCAAAATTAGAACAATTTACCATTCTCCAGCTTTCAGATTGGCTAAAATTCAAATATTCAGAAAACTAATTAAAGAGTAGAAACTAACATGTTGTTAGAACTTTTTATAACTTTTATAAAAGATGATTTGGCAAACATTTAATAAAGCATTAAAGACACATATACTTTAATCAAGAACTCCCAAAGATATACTAAGATACATAAAGCATTATCCTTTGCATTGTCTACAGCAAGTAGTAAGGAGTACGCAGAAAGCCACCTGATGGCCCTCAGGAGAGTTCACAGCAGTCCTGTTATTGAGCCCAGGACTGAGTTGCAGTTTGCTTTACATGAGAAAGGAGAGGGGGAGACAATAGCTTGATTACCCTTGTGTGAGAGGCTCCACATAAACTTCCCTGTAAGTGAAAGTTCCTTGGAGAAATGAAGGCATAGATAGCAGCTAATTTGTCGAAGGACTAGAGATCAGGGAAGGGTGGGGATGGGAAGTTGGGGGAAGGGGAGGAGCAGAAAGAGACTTTATTTAAAAAAATATAATTTTGAACTTAGCTAAAACAAGCCTGGGTGATAAACGTCAGTGGTTAAGAAGTGTTGAGAGACAAAGATCAACAACTTAATGAGTCATTTATCTTTGTCTCGCCCGCACCCTCCTGTTCCCACCTTCATCCCCAGCTCCGATAGGGAGGCTTCCCCGAGTATTAGCTGGAGCTTCACTTTTGACAGACAAACCACTCGTGAAGTGACCAGAGGCCAGCATCAGAAGCAGAAACAAAGATGCAGTTCAATTAGCTTTTTAAACATACCCAGAAAAAAGCAACAGCATTTTTCTAAAGAATTTGGTTTGGGCTTCCTAGATCATTATTTGAACTGCCTACTATTCCTACAAGATAATCAAGGCTGGCCAGTGTCTCCGGCTATTTCTCCAAGCCCCTAACGTACAAGGGCACCCTCTTGTCATGCCTCACTGAGGTGGAACTTTGGCCATGCCTGTGTCCCCAGGACCCAGGTTGTGACTGTGACAACTGCATTGTGTGAGAGGGAAAATGTTTTATTTTCCTTCCTCACACTTTCCAGGTTCCCAGAATAAAAAATGTTCTCAATAGCATTTCCCTTAGTGGCTTTTAATTTTGAAAAATACCCAGTGAGCTGTTTAAAAGCTTGAGGTACTTTAGCATTTAAATCTGCTTAACTATTCTGTATGTGTTAGTATTTAACATAAAATTGAGTTTTTAATGTGTTCCAGTTTTAAGGTTTCTCTTTCATGACTGCTTTGCCTATCATAAGTTTGTATCATTTTGTCATAAATGTCCTCTCATCTGGCATTCTGTCCACGTAGTAGGTTTATGTGTAGCCACCCCCACACAAACACATACCAAATACCAGTAGTATGTGCTTCAACTTCATTTCTGGTTTTCACTGGAGGACCTAAGTTTAGGAAGGACCTAAGTCCTCCCTCTGAATTTTTCCCCTGACAGAAACCGTTTTGTAGAGTGATCATACTTCTTGTTTTCCAGATGGAGACTATTTTACTTTCACGAGACATGAACCCATTGGAGTGTGTGGACAGATCATCCCAGTGAGTGTATCTTCTCACACTTCATATTTATTTTCATTTGACCCAGTTCTCTTAAAGACACATAAAACATGGTCCTTGGTGATGTGTGTTTTCCATTACTGGGAAGAAGAACTCGAGCTCATGCTGTTGACATATCTCTAACAGCCTCTCTGTAAATGGTTATTTGAACAGGTGAATAGTGGTTCAGGCCTATTACCATGAGTTGAGTTCGCAAGTCACGAATTCTCCTGATAAAAATAAGCAAAGCAAAGTACAGTGTATGAATAACCCACCCTTGGCTATGAATGTCTATCTGCTTATGGGAAATTAATGCGGGCTTGTATTTGCTTGTTTGTGTTTCTCTTGCCAGCATATTGTTTTATATGGTCTCTTAATTCCTTTCTTCCCACTGTCTGTTTTCACAAGAATCTAGAGAGAAGATGCTCCAGAAGACACAGCAGTACAGTTAACATCACAATCAAAATTGAAACCATTCCCTGCTGTTTTCTGTCTTGTAAAGAAAAATAGATGTAGTGACTAGTGTTTGGCTTGGAACACTAAACACTGTCCTTAGCTCTCTCCCATACATGCCCTTGGCACAATAGAAGGTGTCACCCAAGCTTCTAACAGTACTGGCTCATAGTTCCAACTGGGATTTCAGTAGGGAGGGGGACAGGGGTGCTGACATTAAATTCTTAGTATAGATAAGACAAGAAGTTTTCTCTTGCAAAACAGAGGAAAGACTCAAAGATAATCTTTGAATTTGGGACCAAAGATTCTTGGGGCTTATTAATATTTGTTAAATGATCAATAAGCTCTGGTTTATTTGTGACTTTCATTAGAAAATGAAGAAAGGAGGAACACCCCCCCCCCCCCGTGTCTGCCACCTTCTCTGTAAGCATCCTCAGAGCGGCAGCTTCCCTCACAAGACAAGAACGCCTGTCAGCCCCTCCCTCGATTACTGCCTCCAAGATTTACACACTGTAGATGGAATTAAAACATCACCAAGGACTCCTAAGTTTATAAACAACTAAGGAGGAAAGAAATTGGGTGTTTGGTGAAGGCAAGACACTTGTATATTTTTGCAGCTTGCTAGAGCCAGTGAGAATCCTTCAAGCATGGCAGCTGAGGTGCTTCAGGCCCAAACACAGTGTGGTCAGGGGCTGAAACCAGAGGATCAGGAGTGCTGTTTTCTTCCTTAATGAAATTATTAATGATACTTGATAGTTAGGAGTCCATGCCTGAGCTTATGACCACACAAGCTTAATATTTAAAATCAGTTTATATCATGTTATTCCCCACGTTCATATATTCATAAAAATACTTTAGTTTGGTTTCTGTAGGTGTATTTTGCAGTAGGAAGGAGGCTGATAAAATTTTTGTATACTCATTGATAATTACATTTTCTACAATTTATAATTGTACATTTATGACAATACATACAAAAATGCCACATTGAAATTCACATTGTCTCAAAACTAATTGATAGCTAGAATTTTAGTTTCTAGTTCTTATACATGAAGTATTTTCATACCAGTGTGAAAATATTGGCATAAAAATCCTAAATTTAGGGGAAAATTCACATATTGAAATTCAGGAACAAAGCCCAATTTTAGAAATATATAAACAAAATAAAATGTCAAGCTAAACAAACATTGAAAATGACTCCCTACTCCCTTTCAGTATGAGGTTTCTTTAGGTGGATAGTTGGGGTGTACCACGTTGAACACAGAGAAAGAGATTTTCAAGGCCAGAGCCTAAATGTCATCAGAACCAAGGTCTACACTTGGTAGTGGAAAGGATTTATGTTCAGGATGATTTTCAAAATCTGTGAAGTCACAGCTTGGAAATTAAAGGAATGGAGGAACTTCCCCCCTTAACCTGCTTTTCCCTTCCAGTGGAACTTCCCCCTGCTGATGTTCACCTGGAAAATTGCTCCCGCGCTGTGCTGCGGGAACACAGTGGTTATCAAGCCGGCAGAGCAGACACCACTCAGCGCACTGTACATGGGAGCCCTCATCAAGGAGGTAGGAAAAACTGACCTCGGGGTTTCCTCACCTCCTTCTTGTGGAACCTGTGAAGCAGAGCCTAGCCGACATGAAAGGGGATGCTCACACACACTGCCCTCCCACTTGTGTTTCTTAGGCTGGCTTTCCACCCGGTGTCGTCAATATTCTGCCAGGGTATGGACCAACAGCAGGGGCAGCAATAGCTTCTCATATTGGCATAGACAAGATTGCGTTTACAGGCTCTACTGAGGTAAGTACCCGGGAAACCACTGAGGGACAGTCCCATGAATGAGTAAAGGGGTTTATCAGAAATGCAGGTGTAGTGGTGCACATTTGTGATCTCAGCACTGGGGAGGCAGAGATGGCAGGTCTCTGGGGTTGCTTGCCAGCAATCCTGGGCTACTTGGAAAGTTTAAGGAAAGGGAAGGGGCTCTGCCTCAAAAAACAAAAAGAGCTATTGCTTCTGAGGAATGACAGACACCTGAGGTTGTCTTCTGGTGCACATGTGTGTGTACATACATATGCACAATAAATACCTAAATAAATGCTGAAAATAGTGCCATAGGCTCAACACCCAACAGTGAGCATCCAAGCCCCAGAAGGGGCAACATCAGTCTCAACTCTAGAACAGCAGTGAGTGTGAAAGCAGAGGTGCACATTGACTTTGGTGACTCTGTAAAACTACCTCAGAGGCTCCGGACATTACTTTTAGTCAGGAATGTGAAACAGAACAAGGAAAGCAGCTGGAAATCTGAACTAGCGTCGTGGAGAATACAGGGTCAACCTTCCCTTCTTTCCCTTTCACCAGGGTCTGTAGATACAAGTGGCAACTGACTGCCTTATACGCCATAGGGATGCTACAGAGCCCAGGTCATCCTAGCTTTCTGTGAAAAGCCAGGTACTGAGTGCTGGAGACTTTGCAAGCCACATATGTTCTCCATTGTATACTCCACTATGCCAAACTGGTGCCGAGTATGCCTGATATAAATAAACTAATAAATGAGGCTGTGTACAAGTAAAACTTTTTTCATAGATGCTGAAATTTGAATTCTGTGTCATTTTTGTACATCAAAATATCTTATTTTTTCTAGATAGTGAAAATGTAAAGACTTTTTTTAATCTAGTAAGTCATATCAAAAATAGCAGGGCAAATATGAGTTGTGGTTATGGATCCCTGATCGTGACAAACCTGCTATTCCATCATGTCTTTGATTCAGGTTCAGATGATAAAAGAGTTCTCAAACGTTGTTAGAAACTAGGTGCCACAGAGTGCCTGCATCTGGTTAGGATAATGGCACTAGAAATGTTGTTCTCATTTCTGTTCTGTGAGCCTGCACTGTTCCAGAGCTACAGGTATCCTTGTTGGAACTTCGTGGCTGACAGCCACACTGAATGTGAGATATCTTCAGGGCTGCAATGTTGCAACCTAGTAGGAAGAACGAGAGCTGTGTCTGTTGGTTAGAGTGGGAAATGGAAAAGAAACAAATGGGTTTAGTACCATTTTAATACCATATTTATAAAATGTTATTTTAGCCTATCACTATACAATTAGTGACTCCCTATTTTACATTCTTTTCCCTGTGAAGTCTTTGAGCTCTGGTGTATGATTTACACTTACAACACAGCTCAGTGTCATTATGCACGTTGCAAGTGTTCCATAGCCACATGTGGCTGATGGCCGGCATACCTGACAGCAGGTCTAGAAGCTTCTTAAAGTCAGGTGGTGCAAAGTTAATGGTATTTAGTTAAAATGGACTCTTACTGATTTTATATTAGATTAATAGACTTGAATGATAATTTACAGTTAAAAGTGACTGAATTTTATATTTGTCAAGAGTTTATATTGTTTCCAAACTTTTATTTGACTTGTACTTGCTATAATAACTTTGCAATGTATGAAACATACATACAAAGCAAAATGTGGACGTAAAATGGAAGTATTCTTTCTGGATGCACTGAGTCTGTTGCTTTTAAAGTATTTACTAAAGACTAGATGCTAAAGAGCACCTGCATCCAATTAGGACCAGACGAGAAAGCAGTATCTACAAACAAGCCGTCGGAAAGAATTCTGAATTAAAAACTGAGGGGAAAATACAGGCAGCCCTTTTAACAGAATCACAAGAAACCTACATCTTTATCCCATATGACTATGGTGGCAAAAATCCTGAAGAAAACACTTCCAAACAAAATGAAGCAGGATCTACAAAGCCAAATACAAATTTTTCCAGGAGTGAAAGGTTAGATTACTATAGAAAAACAATCAATTTAACACTCCGGATTAGTAGGATGAAAGACAAAAGCCATTTGATCATCTCAGTAGACATATAAGAGCACTTGACAAAAGTCTGCCCAACACAGAAACTTATGCACAATTGTTTATAACATTATTCTTTGAAGTAGAGACAACCCAAATGTCTATCAAATGATGAGTTGACAAAATGTAATATATCCGCAGATGGCATATTATTCAATAATTAAAATGGAAAGAAACATACATAGCATGGGTCAATTGTGTAGACATGAAACTTAAAGAATCCAGCAATGTCAAGCTATGTCATTATTTTATGATCATAATTAACTGAGAAGTGTTTAAGAGAGGCAAATGTGCAGAGGCAAAGCGGATTTCCAGGGGCTAAGATGAGTGACCAAGTGGATATAGAATTTCTTGTGCTTGTGTTGTACTGTCCTGTGTTTAGATAGCGGTAATCATTGTGGGAGTTTCACAGCTCTGCTAATAAACTAAAATGTCTAAATCGCATACATCAAAAGGAATGTCCTATAGGGTATGAAATGAATCTCAATAAAACTGTGGAAAATGAATGATTCTTATGGAGACGTTAAACTTTGGATATTAATAGTCAATATTGATTGAACAAATACTTCTTAATGGCAGCCAAGTGCTTGTCATCCTACAACATCACATCAGCAGCTGAAGAAGGTGCAGGGGTAAGGTAAGTACAGCTGGGAAGGTTAAGTTACTTGCCTCTGCTACATGCCCCTGTGCCAGACAGTATTGTGCTGCTCTCTGACCGCAAGCTTGTACGTGCCTGTAGCAGGCAGGGTTCATTGAACTCTGGGATAACATCTCAAAGAGGGTTTTATTTATTTATTTATTTATTTATTTATTTATTTATTTATTTATTCATTCGTTTGTTTGTTTTGTTGTTGCTTGAAGTAGTCTTACTCTGCAGACCAGGCTGGCCTCAAATTTATGACATCCCTACAGTCTTAGGTTAGAGAATTCAAGAAATACAGATGTGAGCCACTGTGCCCAGTTCTCAAAGAACACATTTTTTAGATGATGCAAATTTTTTAGTGGAAATTACTTCATTGCAGGAATCATTTTTTCTAAAACTCAAATTAAGATTGCATCTTTAATACCTCTGGTGCAGGTCATTTATCTGCCGTTCTCTGAAATAGGAATTAAAGTTTGATCGTCTTTCCAACAGTTATATTTTTGACAGACATTTAAAATTCCAAAGCCTCAGATTATATACCAGTCCTGTACCTTTCCAGCAAAGTCTCTTCAGGATGATATGGAAAGATGGGAAGAGAGCCAAATGCAACCTAAAAGCTTCTCACACCAGATGGGACCTCTTTGGGAGTCAGTATTTGTCTGATTTCCTAATGCCATCCATAGTTGAAGGTCTAGCCTGCCTATACTGGATCTCATCACCCAATGACTGGTGAACATGGGACATCCTTGTTCTTGCTGAGGAGTACAGAGCACATGGGAATAGATAAACGAGAAGATTTTTCTCTGTAGCTGTTTCCTAAAATCTTCTTCCTAGTCCTCTAATTATGATACTCAACCACATTAGACCAAATTAATTCATCAGCAAAGCTATGTAGAGACACAACAAGCAAGGATCATGGAGTTAAACAGTTGATGATCAGTTGAATTAGCCTTGTGGTAAGCAAAAACTCTCCTAGAATTTTATATTCACTTAGGAAGTTAACCTAGTTCAGCTTGAGTTAATATTCCTTGATCTTTTACTTAGAAAATAAAGTACTGATCATTGCAACTTGAAAGTACTATACTTTGCCTTGCTCCAGAAAGCAGTAGATAAAGTACTTTTTTGGTAAGAAATTCAAACATAGGACTCAATTTACACTAAAGAGCAATTAAGATTATATGTGCCAGATTTGTATGTAAAACCTCAACTTGATTAGATGCCTATGATGGTTGTGTGACTTTAGCCACAGGACTTGTTTCTGTGCAATCTGTGCAGGCCTCAGATTTCCTTGTGTAGGTTAGGAATGATTTTTATCTACTTCGTGACTTGAAAGGGTGAAAGAAACTGCAGTGAAATGTTTGGCATGGGGCCCGGTCCTTAGCAAAGTGTCAGGAAGGATGAGCCATCGTTGTTACTTGGGTTTTTGTTTGTTTGGTTCGGTTTGGTTTTTCTTGTTGTTGTTTGTTTGAGACAGGGTTTCACTATGTAACCGTGCTGGTCTAGAACTCACTATAGTAGAGGAAGGCTGGCAGAGACCCACCTCTTGAGTACTTGGATAAAGGCTTGTACTACCATACCCAGCCATTTGCTATTTTGTTTGTTTGTTTGGGAGACGATCTTAGGCAATAGGGGGACTGAGACTGGATTTTACTGTGTAGCCCTGACTGTCCTGGAACTTGCCTATGTAGACAAGGCTGGCCTCACACTCCCAGAGATCTATCTGCCTGTTTGCTTCTGCCTCCTGAATGATGGGGTTAAAGATGTGTACCACTACTCTAGCTTCCTACTTACTTCTGAGTAACATTTATAGGACACTCTGTGCTTGGGGAAGTATGGTATAAAACAGTGGTTCTCAACCCTTCCTATGCTTCAGCCATTTAGTACAGTTCCTCATGTTGTGGTGATCCCCAACCATAAAATTATTTAATTGCTACTTAATAACTGCAATTTTGCTTCTGTTATAATTGTAATGCAATAATCTGATATGCAGGATATCTGATATGCGACCCCTGTGAAAGGGTCTTTAGACCCCAAAAGGGCTTGTGACTCACAGGTTGAGAACCACTGATATAAAACAAGGACCAGTGGATTCTCCCAGACAAGGGTGAGGACCTATTTTTCTCACTGTGTGATCTTGGCCTCCTTCCTGTCCTTCTTTTTCATGTTTGGCAGGCCTGTAGTAACTCTGCACAGGCTTATTTGTGGTCGGGACAACACATGGGAAAGGTCTATCCTTCTTGCTTGGCACGTTGAAAGATTTCAGTGAACACTAGTTGAGTATGAAACTTCCATTTGCGCAGAATGTCTGTTGCAGGCTAATTCCCACTCTCCCCTGGCAGCTTCACCCTCTTTGTATTTGTTTTGTGGCTTTCATAAATAGTTTACAGATATTTTTGGCTTCTCGTAAGCAGTGTATGTTTCATGTTTTAGAAAATTGACCAAGTGCTAGCTTGCATAATAAGCTCTTTTTAAACCTTTTAGGTTAATTAGTGGACAACCTAGAATGGAGCCCAGGAAAAGAGTTTGGTACCCATTGAAAAATTCAGTTAGGATTCCTTGCTGTGGTCTAGATTAGGGGCTACTCTTTGAACCAGGGTTTGCCAAAATGAAATTCTGTGGCAAGGAGGACTTACGAAGAATATGTAATGTAGATACTGCTTTCAGCAGTTGTTCAGGAACACCTCACTGTGGTGCTAGTGGAGACTCATTCAAATTCAGGTTCCAGGACTTCTCCCCAGAGCTTCTAGCTTAAGCTGGCATTGGCAGTGAGTCTGGGAATCCACGTTTTAATAAGCTTTTCTAAGAACTCTTCACCCATAGTCAAGAATCAGTGGTTTACTTGGTTTGGATTTGTTGGGTCCCACTCCACAACCACTTAGAACTTCACAATGCTGAGTGTGTTAATTTATGCTGAAACAAGACTTGTATACACTAGGAGACCACCCACATTGTCTTCTAGACCCACAGTTTCACTGTAGCCATCTAACAGCTCTTCCCGGATGACCCATGCTGCTCAGCAAGCTCCAGTGAGCTTCAGTTCTGTCACGCCTGACTCTTGTCAGGAGTAAAGACCTTAAGTGTGCTTCCTTGCGTTCCAGAAATCTCAGGTTATTGGGCACTAATATATTTTTGTTTTGTTTCTGTTTTTTACTTAACTTCTTTTACTTCTCTTCATTATTCCTTCCAGACTCTGAACATTTTAATTAGTTTATCCCAGTGCATCTGTTTTACTGTAAAAGCTATTAAACCACACCTTAATCAGTCACAGAAGTTCAATGTAATCTTCACGTTAGTAGTCCACAAAGGGTATGGCCCAGTTAACCTATACCATGACATTTTACTTGCTTAATATATTGTTACTAATAGATTTATTGAGGCATACTCAAGGTGCAGTAGCTCTCATCTGTTTAAAGTGTACAGCATGCTACAGCAGGCATGTGTGGTCATCCACCGATGGGAAAGAGAGCCTGACTTCAGAGCGTGCCATGCAGTCAGCACACGGAGACGCCTTCTCCTATCTTTCCCTCCACCCCACTCCCTGGACTGCTGGGTACTTTATGCATTTCCACTAAGCTGCTTTCATTCTACAGGTTTATGTGAGTGGATACACACAGTGTCAGCAGGTGTTTTCTCTCAGAAAATTAGTTTGAGATTCACTTGTGCTGCTGAACAATATTTCATTTTGTGTATAGACCACAGCTTGATTATTCTGTCAGCTGTTGATGAACATTTGAATTGTTTCCCAACTGGGTCTAGTAGAAACATTCTGTGAGCAATTCATGGACAAATATTCCCTGCTTCCTCCCCAACCCATGTATGCATGTGTGAATGTGTGTGTGAGCGTGCATGAGTGTGTGTATGTGTGCGTAAAGTATAAAGTACCTAGGGACAGAGTGGCTGTGTCATGGCCAGTTAAGGATTTCATACCTTTTCTGTTTCTGCCTGCAGTAGAAGCACTTCCAGCTCCCGCACATCTTCACCAGCGCTTGATATGGTTAGCCTTTTTAATTTAAGCCATTCCAATAGCTGGATGATAGTAATATCAGTGTTGTTTCACTTAGAATTCTCGTCTGTTAACCTGTTTCTTATATATATATTTGTCACCATGCATTGCCTTCGGTGAGGTTTCTTTTAATTTTTGCCCCTTGGGAAGGGGACCATTGTTTTCTTACTTTTGAATTCTCTGAGTTCTTTGTATATTCTGGGTACCAGTTGTTTATATTTTTCAGATCTTTCCCACAGGCTGTGGTCTCTCTATAATTGTCTTACCGGTAGTTTGGAGGAGAACAGTTGCTCCTGAGCTTGATGAGATCCAGTCCAGTAATATTTTCTTTTACAGATCAGGCTTTTGGCATTATGTCTAAGAAAGCTTTGCCTGACTTAGAGCTCAAAGGTTGCCTCCTGTTTCGCCCCTTGGGGATTTTTGGCTTTGCTTTACATTGAAGTATTGCACTTTTGAGTTAATTTTTGTGTTTGTTATAAGGTAAAGGCCGGTGTTCTTTCTTGATAGTATGAATAGCTGTAGTTACCACCACTTCTTGAAAAGATGCTCTCCTTCACTGGATTACCCTGTGTCTTTCTAAAGCATGAGAGTCCATATTTGTTTGGCTCTTTTGAGACTGTTCTGTTTTGTTTACCTGTGTTTCTATTCACCAACACCACAGGACATGATTTTGATGGCAACAGCTTTATAAAAACAGGAGAAAGTACTCAACAACTAGGCACTCATGCTTTAAAAGTAGAGATAGTGTATGAGAAAGAGAGATAGAGGGGTTGTCATGGTTTGAATAAGATAGACCCAATAAAATCATCTATTTGACGTAGTCACCAGGGAGTGGAACTGTCTGAGAAGATTAGAAGGATTTGGCTGTAGCCTTATTGGAGGAGATGTTTTTACTGGGGACAGGGTGTGATGTTTCAAAAGCCCATGCCAGGCTCAGTCCCTTTTTCTCTCTTCCTGCTGCTTACGGATCAAGCTGCAGCTCTCGGCTACTGCTGCAGTGCCATGTGTGCTCCGTACTCTCCACCGTGATGATAATGAATTAAATCTCTGAAACTTGAAGCTCTCCTCAATTAAATTCTTTTGTAAGAGTCGCCTTGAACAGTGTCTCTTCACAGTACTAGAACACTGACTGAGACAAGGAGGGAAGCCGGGTAGTTTGGTAGAGAATCGGGTATTTCCTTGAAGATGGTTACTGACTCGGTGATTATAAGAGACTTGTGACATGCTTGACTGATAGGAACTTGTACCGCAGAGAGAACCACACTCTAGTGTGCATGGTTTCAGCTAACTTTTCACTAATAGTGAGCAAGTAGAGGATGTTCACAGGCAAAGCATATAGTCACATGATCTCCAAACCCCTTTTAGTATTTATTCATTCATCTATTCTTTTCGAACTTTGTCGATTACTTGGGAAATCACATAGATTCTTCTAGATCGAACATGTCACTTAAAAGTAGATTTAACCATGGCTTCTGTTAGGATTGCTCCAGGGAGAGGGAAGCTATTGACACACTGCAAAACATTTGCAACAGTCTGAAACAAGAAGCTTAGCTGAAGTGGCTGCTTTCCATTCTACTTTAGCAAAAACCTTCAGTACTCAGATTAAAGATAGGATTAACTTCTCCGTATGCAGCTAAATAAGTAAGCAGTACATGTAAATATTTAATAAGTGAGTATGAAAGGCCTCTTATAAACACAGAGTCAATAAACATCTTCAACAAAGCACAGGAAGACAGTTTGCATTTTGCTTGATATAGTATTATTTTTTCATTCAGTTAGATTAACAAACCATGATTTCGTCATTAGTCAACAAGATAGTAGGGAGACCATCAAAGCAGACTACAGGAAAGTCCTGATTGATCTGTGCCAAGGCAATGTTTGTAGCTAGCAGCTGTGTTACCACTGATGCTAATTCACACAGTGGGGTTCCCCTTTCATTTCCCCAAGTTGGGTGACTGTCCTGTTATATGATGCAAGCTCATTGCTGCTGCTGAGGCACTGACGAATCAGGTCAGCGCTCTTCTCTCTCTGGCCTTATCCCTCATAGGCAGCTTGTGGTCTGGGACAGTTGCAGCTTTTTTTTTTTTTTTTTCTTAAAACAAACCAGCAAAAAGGCCTTTACCTAAGGTTGTACAAAATCCCATAGTAAATCAAAGGATTTTTTTTTTTAGTGAAAAAATACCATGTTGATATGACAAAATGTTCAACTGTACAGGTTTTTAATTTTTAGCTTTTTTTTTTTAATTTCTTAAATCATGAATACCAAGGACTAAGAGGATGTGTGCTTCTGTCTCTTCTGTCTGAGGTGCTCTGGTTTCCACTCTAATTTGCTAAAACAAGAATTCTGCAGTAGTCCTCCCTCCAGGCTGAGGCTGAATGGCCAGGTCCTTAGAAGCCTGTTCCTTGAGCTCAGACTTCCTTCCTTCCTTCCTTCCTTCCTTCCTTCCTTCCTTCCTTCCTTCCTTCCTTCCTTCCTTCCTTCCTTCCCTCCCTCCCTCCCTCCTTCCTTCCTTCCTCTCATTTTTTTGAGAATGAAAGCTTTGGAGCCTGTCCTGGAACTTTCTCTATAGACCAGGCTATCCTCTAACTCACAGAGATCCCCTTGCCCCTGGCTTATAAGTGCTGGGATTAAAGGTGTGCACCACCATCACCCAGTGACATGCATCTTTCTGACTTGAGTAAATCACACTTCTTCCTATCAAAGTAAAGTAAGAAATCAAATCTTGAGTTTTTGCTTGTTTATCTAAAATGAAAAAGTGTTATGGAACAAAACATAAGTGAAGTGGGGCAGACAGCTAGCTGGTTTAGACTAAGTCACAAGCTCCTGTGTATAATTATCAGACTCCTACATAGCAAAGGGGCCCTGGTCCCAGCCCATCTAGAAGAGGAGCCACTGGAGAGAGGCCATGGTGGGGAAAGCCTGAAACTCCCTGTGGCATTCTTGGTCCAGTCTAGGCTCTGCCACTCCATGAGGACCAGTCACTAAGTCATAAACCTCTTTGAGTCCTGTTTTCTTCCAACTATAAAGCAGAATGATAACTCTGGCCTCTCACAATTGCCGTGAAGATTAATTGTGTGTGAAAACATAGAGCATACAAGAGGCACTCAGTCAACAGCAGCATTAGAATGGAGCTGCGATGACAGGGGAAGACTGTCCTTCAAGATGGATTTGGGCTTGTTTTCTTTTTTGACACCCCTCCCCCAGGTTCTTTTATAATTCTGGGAATTGAACCTGGGGCTTTGCACGTGTTAGGCAAGCACCCTGCCACTGAGCTATGTCCCCAGCCTGCTCCCATGGTTCTTAGTGGTAGTGATACATTTGAATACTCTCAGGATCTTTTGAAAACTAGCTGCAGCTCTAGAGCCCAGACACAGAAAGGGCTGTGAGAGCCTTGGCTTCCTAGCTATAGTCAGTCCTCCAGCTGTGCAGCATCACCTGCGTGATAGGTGAAGCTAGATGAGAAAGAGGGGTGCTCAAGACCCTGCTTGCTGCAGACTCAGCCTGGGTAGGCTTTCTCCAGTTTCTCCTCTGTTGCCCTCACTTCCAGAGGCTTTACAAGCCTTGCTGGGGCTCGCTGACTCAACAAATGTGACTGAAAATTAAACACCTACATAACACACACAGACACACACATCCACACATCAGATCAAGCCCCTGCACTGACAAGTTCAGTCTTGTGAGGAGGACAGACAGCTGTAAGCTAGTACTGGGTGAGAGTTCTGGGTGAAGCATGGTGGCATGGAGGAGAAGCACCAAGCTCTATGGGAAAGGCGGGAGAGAGGAAGCTAGCTGCTCAGAGGAGGTGCCCAGATGGAGGTCTGCGAGGACTTTTGAACAAGCTAAGGGATTAAAGCCTGGCCTGCAGATGAAGACCCAGGGGCGGTTCCAGGAAGAGCTTGTGGTTTTGTGGGGTTTCAGTGGTAGATGGGTAGTGGGGAGGATCATGGGAACAAAGGCCAGAATCATATTCATGGTTGCATTGATTTCCAGAATCTGCATGATCTGCATTTCACAGATAGTGTTTTGAAATTGCTGTTTCCATTGGAAAGTTGCCTTGTTCTTTTCCTTTCTGGTGAGAATTGAACAGATTAGTTTGTTTCTTAGTATTTCAGAAGGACCAGACATGCACACTGTGTGTATTTCTGTGCCATTCCCATCTAAACTGGAACCAGGAAATACAACCCTGAAAGCTTAGGAGGAAAAACGAAGAATCAGAGTCTATGTATTTGGGCTTTGGCTTAAGAAATGAGCATATACTAGAGGAAACGGGCATCTTCAGAAAGTGAACTGAGTCTTTTGTACAGGTCTGTTTTCTGTTTCTTAAAAGGCATTTTAGCTCTGAGAAGGGACCTACCTTAATTAAGTTAATTAATTCATGAAAATTTTTAACCAACCTCAGAAACTGTAGAGACCGAACACCTTGCATAAACATGGCCTTGAAAGGCCTTTTGTGTTCTTTATTTTTTTTCTTTTGTCCTGGATAACAAATTATTTTCTTTGTGAAGAACCAAATTACCTTCCCCTCATTCTTGCATTGCTGCAAACAGGATTCTGGAGAATTGTGGCTCTTGTAGGGATACTCCTAATATCAATCTTGAGGTCTATTCAAACAAGTATGGGAGGCAGAGTTGGTCTGTGCCAACATTCCTGCTGAGAATTAGCCCAGTTTCACATGTGTGTGGGAACCCCCACTCACACCGTGCCTGCTTGGGGAACACAGATAGAGGCGAGTCTCTGCAGGGAGTGCAGCCTTAGGAAACAATGTGATAGGGACACTATCGCTCTTTCATAAGGAGCGCTGTGTGGGGAAACTCAAAACAGACCAGCTTTCCTACCATCCTGAACAGCTGTGGTGCTCTTGGGAAAAGCTACTTCTGCTCCTTATGGCAAGAAAAACAGTTTCTGAGTGAGTACAGGCCCCAGGAGTCCCATCTGTCCTTTTAAACTGCAGTTAAGCAGAGGCTGAGGGACAAATTTGCTGCTCTAGTTGAGCTTTCCTTCTGCAGGTGAGGAAGCTGAAACCAGGGAGGGGAGGGCAGCTCAGTTTAGTGCGAGCACACTTTATAGAACGCAGCAGATTTCTTTCCTTTTCCTTTATTTTATTTTCTAAGGCAGTCTGTGTAACTCTAGCTGACCCGGAACTAGCTATGTAGATCAGACTGGCCTTGAACTCACAGAGGTCTATGACTCTGCTTCCCGAGTGCTAGCTGTAAAGGTGTAGGTCACCACACCCGGCAAGCCTAGGACTTTTAATCCTTAAGAACCAAACTACTCCATAAACCTCTTTATGGTTGTCCTTCCCAGGCACATCATCCCAGGATGTGACAGGAACGACAAGGGTGTGCAGTGACACCTTTACAGATTGCAGAAGATGATGGACTGAAAACCAGGTCCTTATGATCTCTGTTTATGTCATGCACAAGATTTTGTTTCCCAAACTGTACGATAGTTCTCTTTTCATCTATACATTGCCTATTCATTCGAATAGTCCTGACTTTCATACGGATGGCCCGTTGCCTTGATCCTTAAGCCTCCTTTACTCACCAAGGCACTTCCCATCTCTGGACATGTAGGAAAGGGTGTGGAACATGCTCCTGGGGAATCACCCCCAAACCTTCCCACCTGAGAAGAGCAGTCAATCCAGGGATTTGTCTTATGTGTTCAGTCACTTGTCCCTAGACCTGCTGATCCCATAGGTTTTGATGTGACACCTTTCCAAGGAACTGTGTCTGTAATTCCTTAGCTTGATTTTCATGACTTGCAGACGTATTAGCACAGGTTCTCCCTGGACTCTGATTTTAAGCACATCATCTTCCTCTGCTTTGGGGTTGCATTGGTTCTGTTTTCCCTTTGTGGTAATGGTAATAAGGAATACTTTCTGTTTGGGGTCACTTAACCTCTATCCACTCTCCAATCCAAGGAAGATTTATGTGTTGTGGTATATTTGTCAGAGAGTTTGATCTATAAACTAAGAACACCATGGGTAGGCATATGATGCCTGGTCCTGCAATTAATAAAGATCCTTGCCTCCTTGCCCGTTTACACAAGTCAGAGTGGCCTGACTGGGTTGGTTGTAGTGAAGAATGACATTAATGTGTAAGTACCTCTATGGTTTAATCTAATTGGTCCTAGTATTAAGTTCGACCCAGATTTTTCAAAAGTGCACTCCAGAAACAGTCACACTTATTGGATACCCTCTAGGTTTACATAAGAGTCATTCTGGCTGCGAGTTCCTTGTCGCATCTGGCAGAGAGCAGAACGATGGGTATGCGCTGAAGGAAGGCAGTCTGCAACAGGTGGATTTTTAGAATTGTTCTGTTTGCAGACCACCCAGGATGGAAGCGGTTCTCTCATTGCTACCAATTTCTCCTGGAGGCTGAGCTGCAACTTGACCTTCATCCAGAGACAAAGAAGAAAGGCATTATTCATCCCGTATTTGTCCTGCAATATTTATCATAAATAATCTTGGTTTCTAAGGAAAGGCTGGCACAGGAAAATTGTTCTCTGACAATCATGGACTGAATAGTTACTGTAGCCATGAAAATAATCATTGGACAACATACATAGCAGCAAAACCCGACACCTCACAGAGGAGCCTGGTGGTCATTCATTCCTGATGAGTCAGGGAGGGGGCTCCGAGAAAAGCAGTGCCAGCTGACTGGTACCTTCATTACCTGCCTTAACCATTTATTCAGTATCTTGTTCAGTATAAAATCCATGACTTCTTGATGCAACTTATTTTTTAAATACAGAAGCTACTGTTCTCCTTTTCCATCAGTTTGTAGTGTGTAGTCTCATCATAAGACTGGTGGTTTGTGACACACACTGCATCCTTGGTGACATAGAGAAGGAGGCAAAACAAAGGACAAAATAAGGAGGGGTGGGTGGGCCCCTAAGTCTGGGCCTTACAGTCAGCCTGCTATTAACCAGCTAGGTAACCTGCTAATTAATGTTTATTAGTTTCTGCCTCTTAAATTTGTTGTTCTCAAGATTGAGATAATATATTCCCCAGGGGGTTATGGGCAGCATAAATGAATCGGAACATGCAAATGTCTGCCCTAGACTCATATCATGAATGACATGTTCATGAATTCCAATAACTATCTTCTTTGACAAATCACTTACTTGCTTTTCTCCTAAGACATTAGAATGTGCAAGAAGCAGAGAGAACCTAGCACATTGAAATTCCTCACAAGAGCAGACAGTCACAAATGGCCACGTCTTCGGGGACTCCTCATAGGTGATGGCACAGAGTCCAAGAATAGCTGGATCTTGAACTACCAGAGACAGGTTCCTTCTCCGTCTTCTTGGTATCTCAGGGTCTAGTCATAATTTCTCCTTCACACTGTTGTCTGTCAGACCAAAGGGCCAGAACTGCCTTTGTGTCTGTGTGTATTCTTCTCAAAAGAGAGAGAAAGCATGTTTGCTTTTCTGGAAACATAGCCTTTACTGAGCCCAAGTCTTCCTAAGTACTTTGTCTAGACGCAGAAGAGACCTAAGCTGGAAGGATAGCAGAGGAGAACTTTAGCTGGTGAACCAAAATCAGTTATTAATATTTATGACCAGATTTTAGCATTTATTACACCTTATGAATAACATTTTTGTGCAAAACAAGAAACTAATTCTATGTCTTTCTGAGATATGACTTCTCTGAAAATAACAAATTATTCTCTGATGATCATGGACTATATAGTTACGGTAGACATGAAGATTGTCATTGGACAAATACCTTGTGACCACAAAAAAAAAAAAAAGGTTTTTTTCTCTGAATGAGGTCATTTTTTTTCCTTAAAAGAAAAGAAAATGATAGTGAGGCAGAATTACAGTGAAAACAATGGCATCAACCCAATCACTGCACGATATTAGCAACTGGGGCAGTTCCTAAAGTAATTACCATGCATGTAAATAGTTGGGGAGGTCTGAGGGAAACATACATCGGAAAGTCTCGTGGTACCTACTGTTTCAGCCGCCTGATGAACTGCATTGAACTTAGAAGAACAGGCCCTCCTTGCTCCTCACCCTTGTGTGTGGATAGGTTGTGTGGACACTTACAGTGTGCTAGGCTGGGTTCTAAGAGCCGTCTGCGTTAAATCACTGTATCACAGCACATCTAAACACAAATGCACATACTCTCTTTATCCCCATTTACAGAGGAGGGAACCAAAGCTCAGAAAGCAGCTGATTTCTCAAGATCCCAGTTGCGTATAAGGCAGTGAAAACTCCAGGCACTGGGGTCTTTTCTCTTAACAATGCCTTTCCAGTGCCTAAGAACTTATTATCCTGCTGTAAAGTCTCAGTAAATCAGCTAAGACACCAAGCATAGACATAAATGTAGCATTTCTCTTCTCAAGACTTCTAAAAGTTTTATTTCTCAGTAGAATCCATACGAGTAATGTTTCCTCGGCACAGACCAAACTTCCTGTATAGGCTACATGACAGCTCAGCATTTTCCATGAAGTGACCTGTCCTCTCCAGTATGATACCCATATTGCAGGTGGATTCTCCGAGGCCATCACTGAGGTATAGTTTTTGCATAGGACATCCATCAGGAATCTCTGCGAAGGGGAAGATAAATCACAGTGCAGGCTCGACAACATTAGTCTCCCACATTAGACATATTGGGGCATATGTGGCTCTGCAGCAAGGACAGGGCCTTTGTAGCCTGCTGGCATCAATGAGTGCATGTAGGCCATCCATCCTCCATCCCCAAAGCATCCATCCCTGCCTAGACAGATCCTGAGGGGCCTGGCAGCTTCAGTCTTTCCTCGGAAAGCATCCTCAGCCCCTGAGGTAACATGTACTTTCTTGAGCAGAGCCTCTATATGGCACACTCCTATTTCTGTTTGACACATTCAATTCCTTGACTGATATCTACTTAGTGTCAAATGTTTTTTCTTTAAATGGCCTTTTGTTCGCTTGAATTCTAGATGAATAGGCATTTACACATTAGTTAGAAATAGACTCTCAACTCTCTATAACACTTTAACTCTAGCCCAAAGCAGAGTAATTTTGGAGATAAATGAACAGTTTTCGATGATTGCCCCCCCCCCGCCCCTGCCAGAAGCCACATACCAAGGAAAAGCCATAATGCAGTGGTGAGACTTTTAGTCACGTGTTGCATACTATTTATCTCCAACAGAGTCTTTGGCCTGTGTCTCCCATGGTGAAAGGAGAGCATCCTTTTATCCTCTTCAACATGTGTGTTTAGCTGCACCCCAGCTCTCTCTGCTTCATCCTCCCAAGCTGACCACAGAAAATGTCCCTTGGGATTATTTTGCCTTTAAGGTCACTTAACTACCATGTCCATTGTCGCCTGGAGCTGACTTTGACCTCTGACTGCAGCAGTGCAAGATGGTTCAACCCTCTGCCTTCCCTTCCTTTCAGGTCGGAAAGCTGATTCAAGAAGCAGCTGGAAGAAGTAACTTGAAGAGAGTAACTCTGGAGCTTGGAGGGAAAAGCCCCAATATTATTTTTGCAGATGCTGACTGTAAGTGACCCATGGATCTCTCACGTGTGTCAGAATGCTACCCTTCCCCTTCCTTTTCGATATCCACTCTTAACAGAATGTCAAGAGTCATATCGTTGAAGTAAAAATTGAAAATGAATGAAATTTATGCCCTTGCCATACTGACATATGCACGGGCAGCCCATATATGGTGGTTCTGTTGAACTTGTCCATATTGGGTTTCATAGTCTAAGTTGATGAGGATGAATGACCAAGTCTCTTTCTCAAGAGGGCACTCGTTCTCATTACAGATGGTTGTGAGCCACCATGTGGTTGCTGGGAATTGAACTCAGGACCTTTGGAAGAGCAGGCAGTGCTCTTAATTGCCGAGCCATCTGTTGCCAGGGCATAAATTTCAAATTTCATTTTTTCCAGTTCAAAATTATCACTGCCAGTTTCCCACCAAAGGAAGGGCCCATAAATGTAGGGAGGAGGGGACACATTTTGAACTGAATCCCACCTCTGCCCACTTCTTTCCAGAATGTCTCTGAGATGATCATTTAATATAGGAAGAAGAACACCTAGCCAACATTGAACAGTCTAGGGCCATTTTGACTTTCTGGTGTTGTAGAAGGGGGGGTAGAAAAGGTGAAGGTTTGCCCATTGATATGTAATGGAAAGGACAACATTCTAAGACCCTGACACCTCAAATATAGTCTCTGCTTAGATCCAAGAAATCTGAAACTTTTCAGCCGGGTCTATCATCTACTCAACTGGCTGGCCAGTCATCAAAACATAACCGCTGCTTCCAGAGCACTGGCTACACTTTCCCAAACTCATACCAGCTGCTCTAGTTATGCATGCCAAACCCTTTCCCTTGCTCTCAGGACTTGTGTGGAACAAGCCTTACCAGAAGCATAGGTTGATAACCTAGGAAACCCTTCCAGGAGGAGAACACCTAGTCTGTACACTGTTATCCTGAAAAACTCTCCAGAATGAAATTCCAAAGTCCCCTTCAGCCGTTCCTTTCTTCTTCACACCCTCCAGGCAACTCTCAGTTCTGTAACTGGAGAAGTCAGGAGCAAGAACGTGCATAGATTGAAACCACCTCCCAGCTTGAGCTTTGCAGGGTTCACATTTAGCTTCCTTGTCAAGATTAGAGATCTTGGAACTGGAGAGATAGCACTCGCTGCTCTTCAGTGGACCTGAGTTCCATTCCTAGCATCCATGTCAAGTGGCTTACAACTGTCTGTAACTCAAGCTTCAGGGCACCTGCGCTCATGCGCACATACCTACGTGTAGACAGAAACACCTACACATAATTAAAAACAATAAAAATCAATCTCAAAACACTCAGATTTCATGCCTCTTCCTCTTGAGGAGCAGGCAGTCTGTTGTCATTCCACTGACTCAGTCTAGCAACCAGCATGCAGATTTGTCAGAATTAACTTGATGTGTAAGACATCGGAGAGGAGGGGAAAGCATTATCACACTGCAGTTGAACAATTCTATGGAGAGAGGAGATACAGTATCTGCAAAGAAGCACTGTCATTACATGTAACCACCAAAATGATCATTAAACATACCAGATCCAGTTGATCAGGAGTCTTAAGTGGGCAGCCATAGGCCAAACGCATAGAATATATGTTTCCTTTTCCAACCATTACACTAATCTTAAAAGGTTACATTAAAACTCTGACCTCTGATTTTCCTTCAAACTGGAAAGTTTGGCAAGCTCTGGGCTTACATTCATGTATGCTAACAGTCAACTATGGTGGCTTCTGTTAGTCTCCATTGCATTTCTTGCACACCTGGAAGATTCACAGTTATGATCCTGGGTCTTTTGTACAGTGAAATTTAAATCTCCTGTTATGAGTGATTAGGGCTGATCCTTCTGTTTGCAGAAACAAGAAAGAGTCTCAATGAGGCAATGTTATCCAAGTTTACATAGCAAGCACTGTCTGTTCTCAGTCCAGAGCCAGTCACTGGCATAGGCTGTGATGATCAGGGCATTATTCCCGGGCCTTTGGAGAGTGGGAAGGAAGGTGCTACCTCGATAGGCCACAGGCAAGGCTGTGTTGAGAATACGATGCTTCCTCTTGCAGTGGACTACGCTGTGGAGCAGGCTCACCAGGGTGTGTTCTTCAACCAAGGCCAGTGCTGCACCGCAGGGTCTCGAATCTTTGTGGAGGAGTCCATCTATGAGGAGTTCGTAAAAAGAAGTGTGGAAAGGGCCAAGAGGCGCATTGTGGGGAGCCCCTTTGACCCCACCACTGAGCAGGGTCCTCAGGTAAGAAACCATAAGCATTATCTTTGTGTAACTTAATCTGGGCCAGCACAGATCCTGATGCTTATGGAACCAGGCAAAACAGCCTCTCCCACTTCCAGCTGCCTCCTTATTCCTGTGCCTTGTCTTCGTAGTTGAAATATATTCCTCTCTTTACATTACTAAATATAATCTCTGGAGAACATTGGGGTGATTTAGCTATAAGGAGATTTCTGGGCTTGGCAGGGTGGATCTTGGCAATATAGCCCCACCCTAGGTCTTCTGGCCACTTTTCAGATGCTCAGGTCAGGAAAGGTGGATATCTCCTCCTCAGACTCTGTTCCCCTTTCCCAGCTGCCAGCAGTTCTGTCCCTGCAATGGTCTGTGACATGTAGGAATGAAAGGTTGGCTGAGGTCCTCTTTGGCTGTGCAGTTATTTCTTACTGTGCCTGCACTACACACGTAGTACAATGGAGACATCATAAATGTGCGTCCTGAGCAGCAGGCCACACACTCGAGCACTGCAGCCTGGCTGTAGCCTTGATAGTTCCCAAACCTGTGGTTTTAATCTACTCTGCAAGGGTTTGTCTAAACTCATCTGCAACACTAAGCAAGGATTTTCTAGTAAAGGAAACCATCTCTGTTTGGGTACCTCTGGTGAGAAGGTTGATATTTTAGCTAAGGAAACCTGGGTGAATATAGCTTATGTCACTCACCGTAATGACTCAATGACAGCTTTGGTGTTGGCTTGTTTTCAATCAGAATCTTTCACCCGGGAAGTTTAATTCACTCTCTAAAGACAGCAGCTATGCATTAGATTCTCCGCTAAGATAAACCCAACAGCACATAAGGCGGCACTAGTGAAAGAGGCTCTCTGTGATCCACTGTTTTTGTCTGTTTGATGTCAGCATGTGATCTGCTTAATTATTCATCTGGACAGAAGTAACTGTTCTTTATAGAAACTGTGAATAATTGAGGTAGCATTTTGATAAGTTCCAAAAAATTTTGACCTGGTATTTCAGGCTAGATAGTCATTAGCATTCTTTAGATTCCTCCATCTGTTAGGTGCAACCATAAAAAAATTCTATTTTTTCACCATTTAAAATTGAGTAGGTAATATTAATTTCATATGATTTGACTGGATGCAGTGACAGTTGAGGGAGAAAACCACACAGGGGTTCACGAGAATGTGCATGTTTCTATCTTCACGGAAGGCCTTCTGAGAGTCAGCAAGTGATTTCTCCTGCAGATCGATAAGAAACAATACAACAAGATCCTGGAGCTCATCCAGAGTGGTGTGGCCGAGGGCGCCAAGTTGGAGTGTGGGGGCAAAGGACTGGGAAGGAAGGGCTTCTTCATTGAGCCCACCGTGTTCTCCAATGTCACTGATGACATGCGGATTGCCAAGGAGGAGGTATCACAGGCATTTTACAATTGCCACATCTTTCCTGGGATTGCCAGAGTGTTGGGACAGTAATCAAGTTTAACACTTTTCATCTTTGCATACATAATTTTGTTTCAGATCTTTGGTCCTGTTCAGGAAATCCTGCGGTTCAAGACTATGGATGAAGTTATAGAAAGAGCCAATAACTCAGACTTTGGACTTGTAGCAGCTGTCTTCACTAATGACATCAACAAGGCCCTCACGGTGTCTTCTGCGATGCAAGCTGGGACTGTCTGGTAAGACTTATATCCACTGGTGATATAAGGAGCCTTGTTAGCTCACAGTTCATCACTATCGTGAAATGCTAACTTTATTTCAAAGAGTTTTACTTAGCCCACAGGGAGGCTGTAAGCCCAGTGAGCATGGTCCGACTCCGCAGGGCCTTTGGTCTGTTAAAGCGTGGCGGATGGTGGTGGATGAGGACATGGCCAGACAAACCAGAAAGCAAGATTCAGGGGTGGCACTTGCTTAGAGCAGCTTGCTCTTGCAGAAACTACCTTAATGCCTGGCTTCTGGGTAGCTCCCCCAGTGGCTAAGGAGCCCCCACCAGACTCCAGTTTTAACAGTTCCTCCTCATCCTCCAGCACCACCACCTCAGGGACCAAGATGTCCACAAGTGAGTCCTTAAAGGACAAACAACGTCCAGACTGTGGCAGGGCATTCTAATTCTCAGGGGCCTCGGCAAGGATGGGGACGTCAACCTGAGAAAACACTCTAGTCAACTAGACCAGAAAATTAAAGTCATTTTGAGCTTTTCACTTTGAAAATTCTTTTTACTCCAAGAAATATACCAATTGGATTATTTCTGTGAGATGGGTTCGTATTAACAATGCTGTTTTCTTCCTTCAGGATCAATTGTTACAATGCTTTAAATGCCCAGAGCCCCTTTGGGGGCTTCAAGATGTCTGGAAACGGCAGAGAAATGTAAGTGTCAGAGACTCTGGTGTCTACGTAGATGGACTGTGCAGCACAGAGGGCGCGCGCACAACAGTTCACTTCACCTCCGCGCCTCCGTTCATAAGCTTTGTTGTGCTGTTGTTTGAGACAGGGTCTCACTCTGCAGCCTGGAATTACCTGGATCTTTGTAGTGTCTGCTGACCTCAAACTTACAGTAATCCTCCTGCCTCTACCTCCTGAGTGTTGAGATTACACCATACCCAGCTTAATCTAACATTTTACTGAGTATGAACTCACATAAGCTGAGTATTACGTGACACTAAAGTGAGCAAGGTGCACCTCCCTCACACTCAGAGTGGACAGAGAAATGGATCCATTATTCAGCTGCATCTTGTCAGGACAGGGGAAAAGCTCCATGTTGTCCACTGAAAAGAGCCCACAGAGAACACACCTTTGCAGTTCTCAGGGCTGGCATTCTCCAGCTGCCAAGCCAAGGAGCACGTCCTGCCACAGGAACATTGCAGTCTGCCTTCAGAAACCTCGAGCTGCTCCTCTGGAGCATGAGGCTGTATGTGAAGCCTGACTGGCATGTTTACTTCCATGCTCCCCAACAAAGCTGCCAGAGCTCCGAGCTCCACAGTTGTGCATTCCCATGATGCCTGGCGCTTCCAGGGGCTAACTGCTGGTTGCCATTCATTCCATGCCCATCCTGGTCACTTGTCTGTCCCACCTGCTCATCACTGTAAGTCCTTTAAAGTTAGGACTAGAGTTAGGACATGGGGTCAGGGAGGGAGTAGCTGAAGGTACAAATTGGACACATCTCCAGGCCTTTCAGGGAAATTGCTTAGAAACTGGGGAGATACCAGTTTTTAAGGCTGAGATGCCTGGCACATAAGGGGTGCTTTGGCAGAGCCTAGTGGAGAGAGAGCAGAAGAAGGGTTCACTAGTCGTAGCACTGCATCCCAGCCTTCTTCTGCCAGTGTGAACAGTAGGAACTGCTGCTCATGCTTCTGGAAGCTATGTCCAAGGTCAAGGTGCTGGTAGATGAGGTGTCTGGGAGGGGTTCATTTCTCACACATGGCACTTACCATGTCCTCATGAAGTTCAGAGGAAAGGAAGTGTGCTGGAGCCTGTCCTAGAAGGGCTCTGATCCCATTTGTTGGGGTGGAGCCTTCATGAGTTAATCAATTCCCAATGGCCCCTCTTGTTAATACTATCACATTGCACAATGCGTTCCAACATACACATTTTGGGGTGACACAAACATCCATACCTCAGCAGCCGCCCTCGGCTAAGGGTCTGTTGTGTATCTGGCTTTGTGCTAACTCCTTCCCTCACATTATCCCATTTGATTTGTGTGGTTATACAGATATACTTTGTGTGCAGGAGACCTGCCAAGGAGTAGAGTGGTCAAGCAGCTTGTCTCAGTCTCACAGTCAGTAAGCGTCAGGTCTGACATTCTAGCCTAAGGCCCAGTGGTTTCATATAGTCTCATGGCATCTAGCCGTGGAAGCTTGGGGACCAAGCACAAGGACTCTTCTTCTGGAACAGGCTTCAGAATGAGCACAGTTGTCCTGAGATGCTGATGATCTATAGAAACAGGGCTACCGCAGAAGTAAAATAGACAAGAGACTCCTCAGAGCAGACTTCAGTATAAATTGATTTTTCTTTTAGTGGATTTCAGGGACTGAATGGTGGCCAGAAACTTTCTGGTCTGACACCCCCATTTATAAAACTTCTTTATCTCAGTTTGAAAAGAGTAGATCTGTTTTCTGACCCCTGTGCTCACAAGAAGGAGCATCATCCACGCCCCTCCCTTCTGCCAATACTGAATGACTTTTTAATAGCAAATGTTTAGACCACAGTCTACTAACTGGTAGTGAACATCGCAAGCAAGGCACTGGGCTTGGTCTCAGGGACTTCAGCACAGTAAGGCACTTAGAATGTTGTTGGGTAAATGAAATATACATTGCAGGTATCAGAAGGGCCCCAGGACAGAAACCCTGGAGTGAAAGAGAAGCCCAGAAACGAGGGAGAAAGTCTGGACATTGTTTCAACATGGTCTTGCACTTGGGTTGACTTGGCCTTTAAGGAGGGGAGTAGTTCAGCAAATGGAGAATATTCCTTTGAACTTGGAGGCCAAAACAAGGTAGTCGAGAGGAAGTGTGAGCAGAAGTACTGTGGGAAAGGTAGGGGTGCTGTCTGTGGGATGTGCAGGGACCCCGTTAAACGTGAGGAGGGATCCACGAGCTTCATATTCTGTGGCTGCCATTGCTTGGTCATGTCTAGCCGCTCAGCATTGGGCTGTTTGGGTGAGCAACTTTGAGGCTAAGAGAAGTTTGGAAAGTCTTGTTGCTTGCAAATCTTGGCACATGTGCTTCCTACCTCTGTAAATTTTTGTAGACAGAAATTGTCTTCTTCCTAAGCTTTGATGTCCTTCTCTAGAAGATGAAAATAATTACAGTACCTGCCTGGGAGTGCTGCTTTGTGGATATGTTAGGATTAAGTAGCTAAACATGTAGTGGTGCCTGGAAAGCTTTCCTCCAGTAGGTGAAGCTGCCAGTGGCCATCAAGGAGGGGCTGCTAGGATGGTGGCCCTTCCTTCTTTTGCTTCAGGATCAGATTGCTCCTGAAGTGTGGCAGTTTTCCTGCCCCACAGTCAGTGGCCCGGCTCTTCTGTTCTCCTGTGCACTTGTCTCTCAGCAGAACTGTAACCCACCTGGAATCCTCTTCCCACAGGGGCTGCGCTCCATCAGCTGCTCCAACCATCCTGCACACAGGACCTCTTCTCGGCCTTAACTCTCTGGCGCTGCTTGAGGCTGCATTCCACTTGCTTGCTCATTTCCGGCCTCTGTGGCTGTCCTCACTAATCTCTCTGAAGTGTCCGGACAGTCACTGGTCCTGGGAACACTGTTCTCATTTGGTGTTTTGCTACAGATCATTAACAGAGTGAATCACCAGTATAATATAAACTTGTAATAAATTGCCTCTGGGTAATGGAGCGCAGTCCCAGGCTATCCCTGTCCCTCATCAGGAACAGGCCTTGCTGGGATTCAGACTTTTGATGTTATGTAAGTCTGGTCTCTTCCTAGAAGAAATGTCCCTTTGCTGGAAAGCTGGTTGGGGGACAGTTCAGCTCTGTCAAACCATATAGAACAACAGTCAAGAAAACCAGAAGAGCAGCATCTGTCTCCTTATAGACGTGTTGACCATGTGGCCTTCCCACTGTAGTTAAAAGATCATGAGGGGCTGATGCTCTTTGGTGAGACTGGTTGCATCTTCCGTAAGTCAGGGTTTCTCAGCCTTTTTCCATTTGTGATTCCTTATTGCCTGAGAAATTTTTATTAACCAGTGGGTATGTAAGTATGCAAAATATATATACGACCCAAATAATTCCTGATAATCATAAAGAAATGTCTTATAAAACAATTATTTGGAATATATGTCATTTTACTTTTTGTTAAAGATTAATGAAACCTAAAAAAAAAGGTTAATGAAATCTTGCCTATTTATGAGATGGATGTGCTTGTTTAATTTTACATAAAGAATTAAATTTGCTGGCTATTTGATGCTGTAGGACAAAGAACGTCTTCAACAGTTTCCAAAGCTGAACACTGCTTCACATAAACATGGATGCCCAGCAGCAAAAGCATGTTTAGGACCATTTTCAGAACTTGTTGGAAATTCTGTCTCAATCCAAAGTCAAAATTCATTTAACTAATTTTTGTAAAACTCAGATAGCAATTTTTAAAATCAAACATTCTAACAATACAATCCAAAGATGTACTCATTTGCTACTTATAGGCTGAGGGAGGGTAATAGGAAAATAATGAATTTATTCATTTTTCTTTTTTTCATAATAAAAATTATGTTTCTAGCAGAAACCTTTTGTGTTCAATAAACATGTGATTCATAACAAAATTCTCTGCCTCATAGCAAACAGTAGTCTGAAATCTGAGCTGAGGTGATGAGTTTGGTGGATGGCATGAAGCATGTACAGTGTGCTAAGTGTGTGTTGCATGTTCAGAATCAAGCAAGCACACATGAAGCCACAAAATGCAATGGACAAACACAGCCTAGAAAGCCTCAGATGTTGTATATTTGATTTTGAATTAATTTTTTGGCCATTGAGTATTCAGAAACCTCTACATTGGAACCCTTTTCATGACACAAGCCGTTACAGGCCACAGCTAAGAAGCTGCGATGTAAGTGACCTGGTGCACAGTCTCCACTTACTCCCAAAAACGTGTTTTCTCTTCCTTAGTGACCTAGAGTAATAGAAAATGCTTTAAATAAAAGAGCCTGGTCTGCCTTCTATCTAGTCTGATAGTCTGCAGAGAATCTGCTTCACCTTCCCTCTGGGAAGAATTGTTTGCCTCACATCCCAGTCTCCTTGCCCACCCCGAGGTGGGGCAGAGATGGGAAGTGAACCTTTCACAAACAAGCTGCAAGGAAGGCGGACTACCTAGTCTCAGTTTCTCTGAGCTGTAAGAGGTCTGCTTTCTACAGGTTTTCTGATGAGTGCCCCGCCCCCATCAGAGGCTAGAGGTGTGCTTCTCTGTGCTGCCTGCCCGGAGAGTCCCATTCACTTTCTGACCTTTTGCTCCTGCCTTATCACAGTCCCCAGAGATAAAAGGTGGGAAAATACAATCTAGAGTTCACACTGAACCAAAGGGATGGAAAGAGAGCTGTGGGCATCTTAGACAGTGCGGATTAGGACTGCAAGAATGAGAAATGGGATGGGATGCTGTGCAGCTTCTCAAATCATGCACACATGCATGCACGCACAAATGCATGCATATGCCTGCATACATAGCATCCATGTGCACAGAAGTCATCTGTGGTCTGAGCAGTTAGGACTGTTAAATATGCTAGTCTGGGGACCCACTCTCAGAGACTCTGGTTGAGTAGATCTGGGCTACAGCCCAGGATCTTCATGTTGTAATAAACTTCTGGAATGGTGCTGGTGCAGGTGGTGTGGGGACCTCATTCAGAAAACTGTTGCAGCAAGCCAAATAGAAACTAGGGGAAATGCACACTCTAAATAGAAACCCAACAGTTTCTAAGATGGTTTGCTGGGTGCCTCCAAAACCTAACATTTTTTCCCTTCTTTCTGGGTATAGCTCCTTGCTCCATCTCAGAAACTAGCCTGGTCTGCGGAGAAGCAGGCTTGGGGTCTTGTCAGGGTCTCTGTGCCCCCAAGGAGGTGGTGTGCGGTGATGATGGTGGCCAATCAGGGATGAAGGCTTCAGTAAGGAAGGGCCGGCCTCTTGAGCAGCAGTGAGGTTCTTCCTTGATAACTGAGGGTCTAGATGTGCCACAGACTTTAACCGTAGTGAACAGATTTAAGAATCTAAACTTCAAAGATTTTAGAGTCCCTTGGACCGTCTTCTCAGAGACTGTGCAGAATGACCAGCTCGCCCTCTCCAGACCTTCAGAAGCAGAACCTTCCGTATGGGAGGATAAAAGCCATAATGTAGTCATGCTCTGAATGAGAACTGTATGCTGGGGCACAGGAGCTGCCACAAGGGAGGTGACTAGGCACCAAGAGGAAAGGGATAGCTCAACCAAGCCCTTCAGCTAACTAGTGGAGGCTCGCTGGTTTCCCTGTTCACTGACTCCAGGATTCTGTTTCTGCTCCATCATGCCTGTGATACACTACTCTGAGGCCTCTCACTGACCCTCTTGGTACCTCGGCACAAAGCAGCCCTTTGGACTCTAGGTGTAAGTCGCCTTTGTCTCTGAGCAGGCTGTGTGTTCATCCATGCCTGGGACTGGACACGGACCCTCCAGCCAGTGAGGCCACCACAGCTTCACACACACAAACATGGTGGGAGCGAGTGGGGACACTTGAATGCAGCCATAGTGACATGTTTCTGATTCCATAAATATGTCCTCATAGGTCTCACAGCTTGGAGACAGGAGTAGGAAGAAAGGATTCTTCTGCCCAAGAACATGTATAAGGAACTGGAAGGCAGCGAGTAACCTCACTGCCACCAGGAAGCACAGAACGTTCTAAAGAGGAGACGCATTCAGAATTGTCCTAAGTCAGGAAAAATTTTAGAGAAAGCCAGAATAAACTGGTAGTAGGTGCCTAGGGCCTGGGTGGAGTTGTAAGGGTGCGGTTTCTGAGGAGGCCCAGTTCACTCTTCTTGAAGTAGAATGGCCCAGACAGTAACGTTTCTGCTTCCAGTCTTTCTTGGTTCCTGTTAGTTTCCCAGGGGCCCTTGTCAACTTGGGTGTGGTGCCCGGAAGAGCTACCGGCAATGCTGCTGGAGCAATGTGGAGGGCCATGAGATCCCAAAAGGAACAGGGTGGGCCCTTGCCCTGGGTCTTACTTGTACAGCTGCAGGAACTGCGTCATTTGCAGGTGACTGACGGAGAAGAACATTTTCTCACTGCCCTTTCACATACAGACGCCATTCTGAGTAGTTCCTCCCTGAGGGAGACAGTGTGGCACCAGGGGAGAAGTGAGGAAACAGTTGTACCGAAAAACTTTCCTCCTCTCCTCTGCCTCCTCTCCCTCTGTGTCTTCAGTGTGCTGGGTAGTGTAGCAAGCCCACAGTTTTAGGGAGGTCAGACAGCAAGATGAATGAGCTCTGCTCCTTGGGGACAGAAGTGCTCCAGCACAAGTGACCCTGGCGGACCCTTCCTCTGTGTAACACTCACCTGTGAGGTACTTGGGCTCCCACCAGTTGCTTGGCTTTGCTTTCCCTGCAACATCAGTGATAACTCAGTAAATGCTTCCTGACAGCCCTGCACCTGTCACCAGCCCCAATTCCAGGAGAGAAGTGATTTAGGAGACTCTTGTGGAGAGCGCTCCCTAATGGTCCCCTTAATTACTTCCTAAATCTTCTCACCAGCCTTGTGGGGCCACGGACAGCACTTGTCAGGGCCGTATTTCAGGTGGTCCAGGTGGTTTCTGTCTTCACACGGTAGGCCTTTGGCTATCCTGTCCTTCATTTAGGAAGTGTAATGAGAGATGGGAACTTTGTATACTGGTGAGGATTCTGGTCGAAGACTTCCATCTCAGAGGTAGAGAGTAGCTCTCTAAGTAGGCTATCAGCATGGGGATGTCGGAAGTCTGCAGAGACTGGAGCAGGGTTCTGCAGAGTGGCACACCCATTCCTGCAGGGCCAGCACTCACAGGAGGTGGGAACGTGGCCCAGGCAGATCTTGGGCCTGGCTTTTTGCTGCCGTGGTGCTCAGCTGTGAGCCATCCTGCCTTGGCTAAACCAGGACTGGTTCTCAGGGTACCAAGGAGTCACCTCCTTTCTATCCTATGCTCTGAAAACCAGTGATCCTTTAAGACAGGACATCTGCCCATGAGAGGGCAGCTTTCTACTGAGGAGGGCTTTGCTCGTTGTCCACTGAGAGTTTGTGTGTGGAGCCCAGTGACCTGCTGCTCATAAATGACAGCTTCACCTTCTTGAGGATGCCACCACAGGTTAGACACAATCCCCTGGGCCATTGGTGTTTGAATTTGCCATTTGTCTGTTTCAGGGGAGAGTTTGGCTTACGAGAGTACTCTGAAGTAAAGACCGTGACGGTGAAGATCCCCCAGAAGAACTCCTAAGAGGCCCAGAAGAAAGGTGAAGTGCTGCTCACTCCCCTGCTTTCCCTGGAGAGCCCAGCTCTGAGGAGTGCAGAGTTGAACCCAGGCCTTCTTTAAATATTGAATTGATGATATTAGCAGACAGGTCACTGCACTTTTGACACAGGCCAGCAAGGCAGGGTTTAGAGACACTCTGGAAGGAGTCACCTTAGTCATACCAAATAGTGGCGAGATAGGCAAGGTGGGAGAATGCTTAGCACAGCCAGTGCTGTGTGGAGCATGGGATGGGATAAGGGAGCTGCAGTGTTTGGTGCCATTATCACGGAGAGCTTTCCTAGAGGAAAGGTTGCCTGGGCAGCACTGTCTTCATGTTCCTCCTTCCAGTTCTTCCCCACTCCTCACTCCTCCCTCTTCCAAGGAGCCCTCAGCTGAGCTCATTTAGGGCAGATGTTTGGGCCGGGAACAATTTTCCAAGGTTTTGCAGCCAAATTACCATTTCATGTTATCCATTTCTTCAAAGCAAAACATGAAATGGTTTTAGTTAGAGCCAGGGCAGACTAAAAATGCCAGGAGCTGGTACACTGCAGATGTTCTAAGCTGTAGGGATGTAGTATGTCCTTCTGTTACTTCCATAATTAACACAGCAAAAAGAAGATGCAGATGGGGTCAGAGGTCATCTTGTGTAGTTCACAGCTTCTTAGCTTTCTACTGTGTGTGTGTGTGTGTGTGTGTGTGTGTTTAGATCAGCAGTTCTCAATCTGAGGATCATGACCCCTTTGGAGGTCAAATGATCCTTTCACAGGGGTTGCCTAAGACCATTGGGAAACACAGATAACACCTTATGATTCATAACAGTAGCGAAATTACAAATATGAAGTGGCAATGAAAATACTTTTGTGATTAGGGGTCACCACAGCATGACGGACTCAATCAAAGCATCCGAGTATTAGAATGGTTGAGAACCACTAGATAGATGGATGGTAATGAAGGTCACAGGTCATCACATGTACGTCATAGTTCCTGAGCTTACTGCATGGTTTGGAGATTGTGGTGTGTGTGTGTGTGTGTCTGTATGTGAAATCTTGATTATTCTGGAATAGAGCAAGGACCACAGCCCTTGTTTCCATTGATGAATGAGATATTTTCCAAAGCTGATCTTAAGACTAACTGAAACAGTCCAGGTAGACTCAGGAAGCTAGCAATGCCAGAGGCCTTGGAAGAATGACTGTTTCCAAGGCCAGCTGGCAAGTCTTGAGAAGTGAGTTGTTGCTGGAGTCAGGACCACAGCCTCTTCTGCATCCTCATGCCCACTGTACCAGTACCAGCTACTCCAATGCTGTCTGGTTTGGCCCACGGTGCCTATGACACCTGCCTGGAATCTGCTATCAGTTCATTTAAAGATGAGGCCCAGCTTGATGATGCCCTTCTCTATTTGCAGAGTACCAGTATGCCAAGACTGCCACGTCCCACCAGGCCTCATCTGTCATGCCCTGTGGCCCGCTTGTCCACACACAACTAGCGAGCTTCAGCCTTCAGGGGGGAGGTGTGAAGCAAGCCTGACTCTCCTTCCTCCCCACCCCTCCATTCCCTCTGCCTTCCAGTGAACCTCATTTGGTGTGGGCAGCGCTGGCTTCCTTCCCTTCTCTCCCCAGCTGCCAAATTGAAGCCAGTCTCTAACCTGGGTGAACAACATTTATTTAAACATGCCAAATATAACCTAGGTGTAGAATATGGGCACCTATCTATCGCCCTCTCTATTTAACGGTTTTCCACTTTCTAACAAACCAGTTTTCAGTTTTCTATTTATAACCTGTCTGTCTACATACTTTCAAGCAAGTTCTCCTTACCGTCACTGACGAACGACAATGTGCTCAGCAAACAGAGCCCTGACGTGCCCTGCCCTTCCTGCAGCACCCACGTGAACACACCATTAACCAGCTAGTTCCCTTCAAACCACAGTGTAGAATGTGAAAATGAAGATTTATGACTTTTAATTTACTTCAAAAGAAACCTCTGTGCTAGCAATAAAGCATTTATATTGTGTATACCTCGGGACTGTTTGTGTTTGTGAGTCTGTCCCACTGAGCCCATTTTTGTCTTTCCTTCTTAGCCGGGATTTTTGGCGGGGGCGTACTCTTACGTGACTGAGCCGAAGTCTGGGAGGGTATTTTACAGAATACGTTAAGGTTAAACAAACAAACTTGTGCTCTCACACTATTTAAAACTTGTGTGTTTACAGTTTTCTGTGGCACGTAAATATAGACATGTGTAAACTTCAGGTTTCGGGAACAAACCTCAAAGGAATCTATGATGTGGAATTCACACACCCTGAGCGCACATCAGGGCTCCTGCTGCGGGGCGTGTCTCAGTAGCTACACTTTTACCAAAGGGAAGTAAAATCGAAGGTTGGAAAGCTGATGGGGTCCGTCTTGGCTGTGAGTCGGACGGCACTGCTGCCTAGGGCTTCCTGGCATCCTCTGTGCTCTCAGAGTCCACTCTTATAATAAGCTTGGCTTTTTTTATGTCATTTGTCATATGTGTGTGTGTGGGGGGGGGGGGGAAGGAATGCACATGCCAGATCACATAACGAGGCCGTGTTGGAGTTGTTTTTTCTTCCACCATGGGTTTCTGGAATCAGACTCAGGCGGTTGGGCTTATGTGACAAGCAATTTTACCTGATGAACCTTTACATCAGCCTCAGAGTGGAGGTTTTAGGGAATGGGTCTCACCCTTAGGATTTACACACCCCTTACTTCCAACCCTCAGAATCTGTTGAGGTTCCAGTCAAAAGAGACAAAACGTGAACCAGTGGCTTTGCCCAAAGCAAACTGGAGTTAGACAGAGATGCTCTGCTCTGGACTGGGTGGGATTCCTTGCTGTGGCCCTTACAGGAACAAACGGAATATGGAAAATGGAGCCCCTTGGGCCAGAAGCAGATGTAAGGCCATGCTCCTATAAGGTGGCCTCACATCAAGTAGATGAAGCAAGAGAAAGGCCTAGGGTGATGAATCCTTTGGAACACAGTTATTCTGTGTGGGTGTGTGTGTGTGTGTACGCACGCACGCACGTGTGTATGTGCAGTATGGCTGAGGTGAGTATGGGAGAGCAGTCTTGCTGAAAGCGAAACCCTACAGAGACAGAGGTGAGGCAAGCCTGGCAAGACTAACAGGTTGGCCAGGCAGGTCCAGCACGAGGGCAATAGGCCCAGCCAGAGGCCCTGGAAGTGGCCTTGCTATAGAGTAACAGTAGCCAAGGTCAGATAAAGAGAGAGTCTGATACAATACTAGTATGGATCCTAAGGATGGAGAGAAAGGAAAGAAAAGAAGCTACCACCACTTGAATGAATCTAAAAGAAGAAAATAATGATTGTTTCAAAGGCAAGTCAGAAGGAAGATAAGTGGCCACTGCCCCAGAAACTGAAGCATGGATCAAAGTTGTGGGGGCAGATCTTGACTTAGAGCTTCGGACATGGATATTGTGGTTGATCCAGAGATATCCAGAATAAACTTTGGAGCAAGTATTGGAGAAAAGGGACTTTGCTTGGTTGGCTTTCTATACCCTACACATGGCTTTCTATACCCTGACAGTGAGTAAACAGAATGGAACAAGGGCAGGGGGCGCACCCAGAGGCTGTAGTCAGAGGAGTGGCCTGCAAGGAGAGCCTTCTTGTCCCGCTTTGTGATTCTCTCCCCAAATGTGCATTCGGCATGCTAGACACTGGCAAGGTGATGGGCATACAGGCAAGCTAGTTGGGCCTGTTACCTTGCAAATCTCACGGCATAAACTAAGTCAGCCAACTGTGGCTTTCTTTGCCATCTCACAAGCCCCTTACCAAGGTGGTAAAGCTTTTATAGCTCTGCTCCCTCCTAATTTTGCAACTTTGCCCATGGCACTAGCTGAGTTCCGGTGTGGTGGAGCAAATAGAGCAGCGCTGTGTTGGAGGGGTCAGAAGGCAGAAGAAGCAGTTAGAGACACGGCACAGTGAAATGCTTGCCTCATAGGGTGAGGCCCCAAGTACTTTAGTGGCATGTGTGCTGTATGGACAGGTAGTGCCAGAAGTTTCCACTCAGTGGCCAACAAGAAGGAACTGGGATAGATTCAGCATCATAAGCTGGACAAATCTCTCTAGAATCACGGAAGATGTTTTCCTAGGGCCCCAAAAATCTTGCCATTAGCTACAGGTGTGACAAGGCCCGGAGAACTGTCCGTCCAGGAGGCTGGAGTTGGTCTGCCCTTTATACTGCTCCAAACACTGAATCTAAAACTATAAGTGTATCTCTAGACACAGACTAAGGAGAGCATGAGGAAAAGAAATTAAGTCATTTAGTGATTTAAAAAAAAAAATAGATCTTCAATTTGACTTAAGACCTTCTTAACAAAAGGGAGCCCATGCCTTATACTAGAAACCTGACCCAGGGCTGGTGAAGGCATGAATCCTGGAGGAGAATCTATAACCATCAATTTTCAAAACCGACACAATCCCTAACCACGGTCTGTGTTTGTCCTTACACCCAAAGGTAAGGGTCATCCTCACCCTTCATCAAGGAACCTTTCTGGAACAAAGACTATTACAGAAAATCACAACCAATCAAAATGTGGCTGTGGGGCCTAGTACCCACTGATACATATATAAGACAGCCATTGTGCCTAAGTCTCAGGGATCATTGCAGAAGAAGGGTCTGAAAGTTTGTAACAGCCAGAGGAACAGGAAGTTTGCTATAAGGCTGTGTCTCCTAGGCTTATTAGAGCTACGCCCCTAAAATCTCACCAATTGGCTGCCTAAGAGAACTGAACAAGAATGACACTGGTAGACACGCTGGCATGAATGGGGAAGGCCCAAAAGGACTCAACCTTAGTTTTAAAACAAAGACAAATAAAAAGAAAAAACTACTGGCAACCAAGGAATGCCGAGAAAGGGGCCTTGTCAATGGGTTTTTGATCCTACTGCACGTACTGGCTTTGTGGGAGCCTAGGCAGTTTAGATGCTCACCTTACTAGACCTGGATGGAGATGGGGGGTCCTTGAACTTCCCACAGGGCAGGGAATCCTGATTGCTCTGTGGGCCGACGAGGGAGGGGGACTTGATCGGGGGAGGGGGAGGGAAATGGGGGGAGGAGGCGGAAATCTTTAATAAATAAATAAATAAATAAATAAATAAATAAATAAAGGGGCCTTGTGCTACTCCAGGAGGTCCCCCACGTTCCCCCTCCAGCCTGTCCAGTGATGAGCAGTGTATCTAGGACACTCAGAGTGACAAGATAGCTCTGTCAGAGCCTCTAGGTCTTTCAATGACCCTCCAGCATGGCTGAGCAGTGTACAGAGCACACAGGGCTCAAACCTGTGTGACGATCGGACCAGCCTTCACCCCCCCCTTTTCCTCTTACTGGATGAAGACTTCAGAAGCAGTCTGGTCTCCTGACAGAAGCTTCTCTCACCCAAGGCTTCCCTGGGGAATGAAGCTTGGAAAGCCGGGGTGTTCCGTTGTCCTCACAGCTGGCTGAGGCACCATGAAGTCTGTTGTCCAATGGATGGGCAGGTATCTGTTTAGAGTCGCATGTGCTACATGTCTTAGGACAACTGAGGTTGCTTCTTCCTCCTGTTCCTCTGGAGCAGGTGGGGTGGTAATGATCATGAGAGCCCATGGGGGAGGAGATGGAAGCCATAGAAAGAGCTTCCCCTTCTATGTGGTAGCTGAAGAAGCTGGACAAGAACCTCTCAGCCTGTTTCTTCCCTTCTGTGTGTGCATGTGTTCATGTGTATGCAGGTACCCATGTGTGTAGGTATGTGCCTGTGTGTGTGCATGTGGAGGCCAGAGGACAACTCTGGGTATCATTCCTTAGGTGTCGCCTCCTCATTGTTTTTGACATGGTCTCTCATTGATCCATCAGGCTGCCTGGTCAGTGGACTCGTGTGTCTCAGCTTCTTACATAGGATCTGGGGGCAAACTCTTCTTATCATGCTTGCAAGGCAAACGCTTAGGAAACCAAGCCATCTCCACTGCCCAAACAGTCTGATTTCAGCCCTGTCTCCCTCTGTGTTTAGAGAAACACTTGAGGTCTCGTATTCAATGTTCGGAGCAGCATAAAAGGCAGACCAATCCCAGCACTCCTGGCTGGACCAGAGAGTCCTCCAGGCCCTGCCACACCTGCAACCAAAGACAAGGTTTTTGTGATTCCAGACAGAGGTGTCCAGCCGATGGATTGGTGCTGAATTTACTTCAGTTCCTTCCTGTTGATCACTTAAAGTGACGGATCTCATTACTCCCCCGAGGTGGATGAGTAGCGAGAAGCAGGAACTCAGTGCTGAGCTAACCAGAGCTTGGGGAAAAAACATAGAAGGAGAAAGGAGTAGTTTGTGGAACAGCAGAAACTCAGTCTCCATTGGCCACTCGTGAACAATAGATGATCTGTGTAAACTGGAATAAAATCCAGACGCTGTATTAATACAACTAGCTCAGGTCCCCAGGTGATCCTGAAGGAAGTGTGAGTCCCACCAGTACACAGAGTGGAAATACTCACTGTCCACTCCTAGCCCTGCGCTGCCGATGCCTGCCCGGGAAGGTGGGTGGACAGGCTTGTCGGTTAAGGTCTGGGGAAGAGCGAGGGACACAGATAACGGAGGTTGTCACACATATCGCTTACCTTAGAGTTTGTTGTTGTTATTCAGTTTTAACACACTCATTCCCCAGAGGAGAGCAATGTACCCAAGAAAATGATTCCAAAGGGTTTCCACCAGCATCTAGTCAAGCGCCTTTGAAAAACTAACCACTCGGATCCTCAGTTTCCTCACCTCTAAAATGGGGTGACAAATGGCCCACCTAATTCACTGCTCTGTGATGGTTCGAGAGCACTCATGCCATGTGTGGCCCCATCGTAAGTGTTCAAACAAGCAAAGCAAGCCAATGGAAAGTCTCCGTCCCTAGGGCTGCAGTTCTGAGGGAGTGACTGATTTCACATTCTCCCGGGGTGGAGCTTGTGTAGAAGCCAGGCAAGAAGACACCTCTGTGAGTTTGGGCTCAGGGATACAGTGAAAGCTCCGGGGCTGCTCAAAAATCTTGTGTGTACAAACGACAAATGGGCAGAGGAAGAAATCAGGCAGACAACACCTGTCACAATAGCCACAAGTAATAGAAAATAGCATAGGGTAACTCTAACCCAGCAAGGCAAAGGATGGCAAGAACCTCAAGTCTTTGAAGAAAGATTGGAGAAGATAGCAGAAGATGGAAAGATCTCCCAAGCTCATGAATCAGTGGGGTTAACATAGTAAAAATGGCCATCTTACCAAAAGCTATCTACAGATTCAATGTAATCACCGCCAAAATCCCAACAGAATTCTTTACAGACCTTGAAATAGCAATATTCAACTTCATATGAAAGAACAAACAAACTAGTATATCTAAAACAATCCTGTTCAATAAAAGAACTTTACAGAGGCATGACCATCCCTGATTTTAAGCTCTGCTACAGAGCTATAATAATAAAAAACACATGGTATTGACATAAAAAGACAGGTGGATTAATGGAATCAAATTGAAAACACAGACATAAATCCACATACCTATAGACACTTGATTTTCAACAAAGAAGCCAAAGTTATAGAATAGAAAAAAAAGTATCTTTAACAAATCGTGCTGGTCTAACTGGATGTCAGCATGTAGAAGAATGCAAATCAATCCATATCTATCACCCTGCACAAAATTCTAGTCCAAGTGAATCAAAGACCTCAACATAAATCCCCTGAACCTGATAGAAAAGAAAGTGGAAAACAGACAACTTCCTGAATAGAAAATCAGTAGCACAGACACTAAGATCAACAACTAATATATGAGATCTCATGAAACTGAAAAGCTTCTGTAAAGCAAAGGACACGGTCAACTAGACAAAACCACAGCCTACAGAATGGGGAAAGATCTTCACCAACTCCGCATTCAATAGAAGATTGATCTCCAAAATACATAGAGAACTCAAGAAACTAGACATCAAAAAACTAAATATTCTAGTTTTAAAAATGGGGTACAGACCTAAAAAGAGAATCCTCAACAGAAGAATCTTAAATGTCTGAGAAACACTTAAAGAAAGGGAAATGCAACTTAAATGACGCTGAGAGTCCATCTTATATCTATCAGGATGGCTAAAGTCAACAACATAAGAGACAACTCATGTCAGTGAGCATACGGAGCAAGAACACTCCTCCATTGCTGATGGGAGTGCAAACTTGTACAACCATTTTGGAAATCAATATGACAGTTTCTTAGAAAATTGGGAGATAATCTACCTTAAAACCCAACCCTGCCACTCAGGTATATACCCAAAGGATGTTCAATCATACCACAAGGACTCTTGCTCAACTAGTGTGAGAAGTCCTTCTGTATATGTGTTGCATTTATTGGTTAATGAATAAAGAAGCTGCTTTGGCCTGTGATAGGCCAGAGTAGAGCTAGGTGGGGAAAACTAAACTGAATGCTGAGAGAAAGAAGACAGAGTCACAAGAAACCATGTAGTCCAACTAGAGACAGAAGCTGGACAGAACCTTGCCGGTAAGTCACAGGGTTAAGTTAAGATATAAGAGTTAGCCAGAAATATGCATAAGGTATTGGCCAAACAGTATTGCAAATAATATAGTTTCTGAGTAATTATTTTATGATCTGGGCAGCCAGGAACGAACAAGCGACCTCCTACTACAGACAAGCAGCCGCCAACAACACTCAACTATGTTCTAGCGCTTTATTTGCAATAGCCAGAACCTGGAACCCAGAAGCTCCCTCCCACCTCTCAATCACTGACACCTAGAAAGTTAGCATCAACCAGTTGTTCTGACTTCCTTCTGTTTGAAAGGATACATAGCAAGCAGGGGTCAGGGTAAGTGGTTAACCTAAACTTTGACACACTGGGCTGAGTAAGTGGTGGCTGAACTGAGGTTTTAACTGTTGTTAGATTATTGTTGCGGCTGTGGTCCCATCTAAGTGAGAAGTGTGGTAACTTTTTAAAGCCTAGGGGTAGAAATCATGAAAGTCCTTAGGATGGAGATCAGACTCACCCAGAGAATTTTGAAAGGAGTCTCCTGGGCTGGGGAGAGAGCTCGGTAGTGAACAGCATTTACTGCTCTTCCATGGGACCAGAGTTCAGTTCTCAGCACCCATGCTGGGCAGCTCACAAATACCTGAACTCCAGCTCCAGGGGATCTGACACTCTCTTCTGGCCTTCATAGGTAGACACAGATGGATGGCATGCATGTACGCTCACATATTCTCTCTCTCTCTCTCTCTCTCTCTCTCTCTCTCTCTCTCTCTCTCTCTCTCTCTCTCTCTCTCACACACACACACACACACACACACCTTTTTAAAATAGCAAGTAGAATCTTTCCCCTCCAAAACCATCAGGTGGTCCCAACTAGGGAGGCTCCAGGTGGTCCTTGCAGACAGGAGCATCTCCCCATCAGTTAAGCCTGAAGGACCAGAGATTGCAACCTCCCAAGAGCCTAGAACAGTTCCTCTGTTGCTTGTGTGGTTTCATTTCCACATAAAACTGTTATTCTTGCAAACTAAATAAAAGGCTTGCCCACAAGACTTCTTGATAACTTTTACAAACCTAGGACAAATAAACCCATCTGGGAAACCCACTCAGTCTTGAGGGCTTAGCTCGGGGCTTGATGACCCAGGAATTCTGATCTGGCTTCTATTCCCTCCTTCTCAAAGATAACAAAGAAACGAGTGCCAAAGCCACATACATATTGGAAACACTTATCTTTTTCTTCCCTCCAACCCTCAGAGATAGCAGCTTTGGAAGAGCTTTGTACTAAACGAGCTCGTCGGGAATTCTTTTCAGGAAATTAAGCCACAGTTTGAATCTTGTCTATTCAACACATTGTTTAGAAATGTTTGGGTAACCTTTAAAGTTTGTCTCCAGAACAGAGGATCCCATACCCTCCGAGTGAATTCTTTCAGCATTTGAAGATCATTAAGACTCCAAGAAATGTGCTTATTTATGTGGGTTTGAATCACACATCTGTCCTCGGCTGAGGGGCAGGAAGCCATGACGCTTGTAAAGAGAAAGCCTTCTGTAGTGCTGCCATGATGTCCTGGAAAGAAAGGGGAACCTGTAGATGTGGCTACAGCTGCCCACTAGGGGGCCTCGCAGGGTGATGGGACTCAACTTGCTGGGGTCAGTGCCAGGGTGTTAACAGGTTCAAGGCCCTGAGGGCAGGGGGCTAGCTCCATGGAAAACTGTGGAAAATCCTCAAGATGAGGCATTTGCCCTTGAGGCCACATTGTGCCAAACAGGGTCCTCTCCGGACCATGAAAGCCTGTCATAGCAGAGACTTGAGCAGATGTGTTCACCTATGTCCATAGCTGTAGCATTCATGGGAACTAAAGGCAAAAGCCGCCCATATCCATTTGTGGAGGGATAGATAAGCAAAATATGATGAGCAAGGGGTTATGTACTTCTCTTTTTATATTTCTTTCTCTGTAGTGAGTCCCAACTATTTTCTTCTTGTTAAAAATGAAAATGTACTGAAAGTTTTCCCAACCTCCCTCATGCCAAAGTAACTAGGTCTCTGCTTCTGGTTCTTACATTTATTTCTATGCATTGTATTTGACAATGTACAAGTTATATGTTCTGTATTAATACATGCATTACTACATATACTATGCAACCTTAGCCCTGGAAAGGTAGGAAATCTTGAGATGAGCTAAGACATGAGTGTCTAAATGAATCTTTAAGACATTATGTAAAGTAAAATACGCCAATTACAAAAAGACAATGCTAAAGCATTCTGCTTCGATGAGATTCCTAGAATCACCCGAAGTATGGAAGGATGGATGGATGGATGGATGGATGGATGGATGGATGGATGGATGAATGGATGGATGGATGGATGGATGGTGAGTATCAGGGATTTGGAGGGAGGAATGTGGACTGAGTATTCCATGGGTGTAGAGTTTATCTGTCATCAAGCCAGAGAGTGGTAATGGCAGTCCACAGGGTGAATGCTCTAAATGCCACAGTGCATTCAGTGTAGTTAAATGGGAAGCTTTATGTTTTGTATATGTTACTACAACACATTTTTAAAAATTCTGCCCATAGTAAGAGTTTATATGTCCATTCATGCACGTACACACACTCAGGGCATATGACTGATAAGAAGTCTTGCTTTCTCAATAACACTTGTATTTTGGCAAGAGCTAGGCCCTAAATCAAGGTTTCTCCTCCTCCTATCTGGGACAGCAGAACCCACGAGGCAGTGCATACTGGAGCTCCACCCCCACCCTTGCCCCACCCTTGCCCTTTCTCCAACAGGCACCTTGCTTTCCTCCCTCTGCAAGGCAGGGCTGTCCTGGGCCAGGCACGTCCAAGCTAATAAGCAGCCATCCACGCTGGGGCTTCTGTAACTCCAATGTGCTATTTCTCATCTCTGCTGCTCTTTCTTTTTGTTCTGACCAAGACTAAAATTGGTCATCCATCCAGATTTGAAATGGCACAACTCATGCTCCTGATCCTCAGAGAAACAGACATGTTGGGTACAAAGAACTGACTTCCCAGGGGACAGTAAGTCTCACCATGTTTCAAACAAAAAGTTTATTTCAGCAGGAATTGTGGCAATATGATGGTATTTTAAGAAGTAAAGAAGGCATTGGGAATATTTAATCTAATTCCCTCAGTTTTCAGATACAGGAAATGAGCCAAAAAGAGAAGTGACTCCCACAGGGCCAACTCTTATGTCTGGGGTTCCAAGCCTCGGTATGGTGCCTTTCCTCCCTCTGTTTCCTGGGCTGCCATTTGGAGAAAGCTGGCATCCTACTGAAAAATAGTATCTTCGTAGCCCATTAGTACACCTTTAAACACATGATCACTTGGCTTATAAGATTAACTTGCAAAAATCAAGAGTTTTGCAGATTGTTAAGTCTGGAACAAAAGCCTTCTTGTAGAAAGAAACATCAAAAAAAAAAGGACGGTGATGTGTAGGAGATTCCCATTGTGACTTCTAAAATACAGGCATTAAAAACAGATGCCTGTGTGCATGCATGAGTGTGCGTGTGTGTGTGTGGGGGTGTCTGTATATGTGCACACATACGCGTGTGTGTGTTGCATGGACATGTTCTTATGGGTGTGTGTGCCTGGGTGTGTTGGTTCATGTACATTTGTGTATGTACATGTATGAAGATGGAGCTGCAGGCCGTGTTCCTGCCGCCCGGCTCCCAGCCGCCTGGCTAGTTTATACCCCGAAATAACAACATACAAATTGTATTCATTTAAACACTGCCTGGCCCATTATATCTAGTCCCTTCTTGGCTAACTCTCATATCTTGCTTAACCCATTTCTAATAATCTGTGTAGCACCACGAGGTAGTGTATTACCGGGAGGATTCTAGCCTACGTCCATCTTGGGTGGGAGCTTCATCGCATCTGGCTCACTTCCCTTCTTCTAGCATTCTGTTCTTTCTACTCCACCTACCTAATTTTCTGACCTATCAGAGCCAAGGCAGTTTCTTTATTAACCAATAGAGATGACCCTCCTCCATCACATGTACATGTATATATAGGTGATTTCAGGTGACATGTCTTTCTTCATCACCCTCCATCTTCTTTTTTGAGACAGGGTCTCTCACTGAATCTGAGACTCGCTGGCCAGAGATCTCTGGGGATGCGTCTGTCTCTGTCCATGCAGCACTGGGGTTATGCACAATGATCCATTCGTCTTTTACATAGCTACTGGGAATCAAGCTTCTTGCTTGTGCAGCAAGTATTTGCCAACTAGCCAGGATTTTCCCTGCAGTCCTCTACCCAAGAGAGGCCTTCCATCAAGGCCCACCTCTTCACCATGGCCCAGCTGATGTCCTTTCAGAATTCAGCTTTGCTGTCTATAAAAACAGGGGTCTGCACTGAGGAGGGAAGTGTGGTCCTGAGGATGGTGGCTCTTGAACTAGAGACAGAATCTCATCAGTGAACTGTTTAAAAAATGTCTCCCCATTTTCTCTCTGGAGAAAGTGGCGCAAGTGAACTGGGGGCGGGAAGGAGTGGTCCTGTGTGCTGTTTATTTGTCTTATTTGAAGTTTGAATTATCTTAGTTATTATTAATAGTTAATTACAGACATTAGATTCAGTCTTCAAAAGGAAGAAAAATGGTTTTGTACATTGGACACCCCCCTCTTCAATGTCCATCATACCTCAAAAGTCTTTCCCCAGACAAACCCAATCTTGTTTCTTGATAGCTCTCCAGAGATGTTCTCTGAAGTCTCGAACAGCCCAAGTATTTGTGCGGCAGCTGATCTTGAGACAAGCCTGGGCCTGCTCTACAGAGTTTGCTCTCTGCCAGGCTTGCCCCAGAGGCCCAGTGTACACTGGCTGACATCTTGCTGAAGGCCAGCACTGCTCAGGGGCCTGAGATCTCCAGCTGTGTGCAGCCCCAAGCCTCTCTCCTCTCACAGAGGAAAGTAGAATTCTCCCTCTGGCCTGGAACCAAGCTGGGAAAAGCTCCTACCCTCAGAGGGTGACAACAGAGGTTTTGAGGTGTCAGGATGGATGACTGTGGAGAACCCCAGGTATTGCCTGAGAATGAAGCTAGTCAAGGCAGAAGGTTCCTCTCTCCAGGCCCTGGGGAAGATGGGCTTCTGAAGCTCTGCCTTTCCCTTCTCTGTCCTCTGTGACGTGAGGAATTGGAATGCAGAGATTATTTCCAAAAGCTGACTGATTATGTATCTGAAAAACTACCCCAGATGCTGGAGGGTAAAAGCTCCCTACTCCTGGGACTAGACTCAGTAACAGCGCACGGCTCGTCTGTTAATGGTCATAGCACTTTGTGTCTTCACATTCTCCTGCTCTTAGTCAATAAATAACACAGTGAAGCCACACCAGGGGTCTGGGTTTTGGACAAATTATCTTTTCAGCACTTGGGTCCCTTGACTTCGTCTCTGGGTTGCCTCCGGTGTCTCAGCCAGTTGGCTAGCCTCAGAGCTGGGGTTGAGTGCGGGCTTTCTGTGTGACTAGAGGAAGAATCCCTTTGCATTGTTGAAAATTTAGAGGGCCCTGGGAATGGCCCAGTGCTGTGGGAGGGACCCTACTAGGATCCAGGCACCTGGTCCCAGCTGTGCTTTGACTCCGCACTCTTGGCCTCGCTCTGCAGCCTCAGGGCTGCATCTCCCTTCCACATGTGTCCCTTGTGCTCACCAGAGTTCTTCATTACACTGCCGTGCTTAAATCTCATGGCCCCTGGGGTGAGAGCTATGAGTAAGCCCATTTTATTGACAACAAATGAGATTGGAGAGGGTGTCAGAACAACGATGCGGGAGCCAGAACTCAGAGTCCTTCCTGACTACACAGAAATGATGGGTCCCCAACCCTCAGCCTCTGCCAGACCACTCTCCAGTCTCCAGAGGTCTCCCTTTCATCCTGCCCTTACCCACATGGCTTCCTTCCTATTCCATGCAACGGCC